>NC_092378.1:38536466-38845216 GCF_030028105.1 Mobula birostris | reverse complement strand
TTTGGGCAGGTGGGGCTTATCAGCCATAGCTGGCTGATCCAGGAGAAGGGAAACTCTGATCTCAAACCTCCACTGCCTTGCGGCTATACACAGTCATGGGGAAGGCTTGGGAGGAAACCCTGAGGAAGAAATCTAGAGCTGGAGGCCTCAAGGCAGTTCTACTTTGCATTAAATGCTGACGGGCAACCCCTGCAATGCTGCTGGTGCAAATTGAATCGGTCTCTGGGTTCATTAGATGCGTGGAGAGGGCTACATGGGCATCAGCTTGCTTTCTATATTGTAATGCCCTGGCTTGCGTATCCAGACACCTAGTACGTAACATCCATGGTTGACCCTGACCAATGGACGCCTCAGTCCTGTGTGAATCTGAGTAAACAAAAAAAAAAAAAAATCAATTTATCGCTATTTCCTTATTTCCCCAGGAAGCCCAAGGTACTAAATGGCTTTCAAAGTGCAACATAGACAGGTGTTGCAGGCCATTTATTCCATCAACTGCCCAGTTTAACATCACATTGTACAGCATTGGACTGCTGACAGCCAAGATTCTGCCCCAAGGTTTCTTGGGTGGAACGAGTACCCATAAACACCTTTTCCAGAAGCAAATGTGGGTGATCTTTGAGGTGTTATGTGTGCTGATCCTTAAAGCCTGCCAGCCTGAAAATACAACTCTAAGCGCTGTCAAAATCAATCTGCAGAAGTGTCAACTGAAGCTTTGTTCATGATGGGGCCTGCAGAGTCCAAGGTTACCAGCTGCTAACTGACTAAACACCAAGCTGATTTCATTATGAATCAGTGCCTTACTTTTGTCTTCAGAAATCACTCTTCTTTTGAAGTTGGAATTACAGTAGAAGCCACCACCCAGTCCCACCCGAGTCACCACCCTAAGGCCCATATCCAGGTAATAAATGATATAGCAACACTCACAATACGCTGGCGGAACTCAGCAGGTTGGGCAGCATCCGTGGAAATGTCTTCATGTGTCCTGACGAAGGGTTCCGGCCCAAACATTGACTGATCATTTCCACGGATACTGCCCGACCTGCTGAGTTCCTCCAGCGTGTTGTGAGTGATGCTTTGACCCTAGCATCTGCTGAGTATTTTGTGTTTAATAAATTGTATATCTGTTGATATGAAGTTATAGTCCTATATAACAAGGAAACAAGCCCCTTGTCCCAGCATGTCCATAACATCGCTTTTATACAAATCCTACTCTAATCATGTTTTTTAATTGGCCAAACCTTCCCATCAGCCCACAGATTCCACCTCTTTTTTATGTGGCGGGTCTGGACAGTGCCGTCACTGAATGCAGAAGGTAGGTGGTCATATACTTGTGGGAGATGGTCATTCCCTGGCACTTCTATGGTGTAAAAATAACTTGGCACTATCATCCCCTGACCGGGTTTTGTCTAATTCTTGCTCCTTCATTTGATGAGTTGTAATTGAACGTAAACTTTGTGAAATTATCAGCAAACATCATCACTTAAGCCCTCATAATGGAAGGCAGGTCCTTGAAGAAACAGCTGGAGGTGGGTTGGTCCTAGGACACTGCCCTGAGAAACTCCCACAGCGATCTTCTGGGGCTGGGCTGATTAAACTCCAAATACCTCAACCATGTTCCTTTATCTGAAGCAGGACTCCAACCATTCTAGTGTTTCATTTTGGAAGCCCTTGCCTGCACTTTGGTAAATCCAACCAGTTGGCTGTGCTTCTTCTGTTTGTGTACCAGGACTGAAGAATGCAGCACTGGTGAAGAGGACTATGGAAATGGAAGGCCAGCTCAGGATTGCTTTCAGTTGGTGGACTGGACCAAGTACAAGGGCGTGCACAATACAGCTTCCTACCAGGCAAGACTGGGTAGCATAAATGGCAACCCATCAGAACCATCACTCCCGCATGAGCTCAAAACTTTTGATGCACTTTTTCACAAGGACAGCGAACCCACACAGGACCCCATATCTCCAGATGACCCTGCAATTTCAGTCTCTGAGACTGATGTCTGGGCTACCTTGAAGAGGGTGAATCCACAAAAAGTGTCCAATTGAAACAGTGCGCCTGGCTGAGTTCTAAAAGTTTGTGTGCACCAACTGGCCAGTATGTTTACAGACATGTTCAACTTCTCACTGCTGCAGTCTGAGCTTCTCACCTGCTTCAAGTAGGTTTTATTGTACTGGTGCCCAAAAAGAGTGTGGTGACTGCTTCAGTCGTCTGGTAGTGCTTCCGTCAACCATACTGAGGTGCTTTGAGAGTCTGGTTATGGCACAAATCAACTCCTGCCTCAGAGATGATCTAGCTCTGCTTCCGTTTGTCTATCGCCATGACAGCTCAGCAGCAGATGTGAGTTCTCTGGCTCTTCATTCAGCTCTTGACCACTGGACAACATGAACTCTTACCTCGGGGTACCATTGAGTGAGAGGTTGCAGTTGGTCATCATCAGTAAAACTAAAGAGCTGATTGTTGACTTCAGCAAAGGGAAGGAGGGCAAAGGTACCTATCGACACTGGGGGATCAGTGGTGGAGTGAATCAGCAGCTTTAAATTCCTGAGTGATGACAATATATTCAATTGGGCTCGGCACATATACACAATCACAAGGAAAGTATGTAAGCATCTTTACCCTTTTAGGATGTTAAGGTGATTTAGCTTAGCACTAAACACGCAAACAAACTCCTACAGCTGTACCGATGCAAGTATCCTGAGTGGTTGCACCGTGATCTGGAATGCCAATGCGGATACACAGGACCAGAAAAAGGGTGGTTGACACCTCTCAATACATCACACACCATTGGTAGTATGTAGAGGAGGACTGCCGTATAGAGCAATCTCATCATCAAACACCCTCATTATCTAGGCCATGCATCTTTACACTACTACTGTTGGGCAGGAGGTACAGTCCCACAGTACCAGGTTCAAGGACAACTACTTTCCATCGACAACTTGCTTTTTTTCCCGGTCCAGTTGTCTTCTTTCTTGTAAAAATTGTGCCTAATGTTTAATTTATGTTTTCTTTGTGAATGCTTTTATATGATACTACTGTGCTGTCACTGCAAGTAAGTTTTTCCTTGTGTACGTGTACATACATGGACTTGAGTTATGACAATGAACTCACTTTTGAATCTAAATAACTTTATTTTCACCAGGGCCACACACTCAATCAAACAGCAAAGGGTAAGTGCAGTCATTCTCATTCCACCTCTAACCTTCAGCTCTTCAGCCAAAGTTTGGAAGTAAGACTGTGATGCAGTCTGGAGCCAAGTATTCCTGGCAAAATCCAAACTTGAACATCAGGATGTAGGATATTCATGAGTAAGTGCCATTTTATAGCCCCGTCCACAATAGCTTCTGTCACTTTGCTAAGGATTGAGAGGAAACAGGTTAGATTTTGCATGCTTTTTGTGAATAGGACAATATCAGTCATATGCCAGGTTGTAAATGGACTTGATTTATTTAATTGTCAGATGTACCCAAATATAGTGAAAAGCTTTAGTTTGTTTGCTTGCTTGCCATCCAGAAAGATCATTCCATACAAAGCTGTACCAAAGTACTAAAAAGGGAAAATCAAATGCAGAATATAGTGTTACAGTTGCAGAGAAAGTGCAGGTAGACAAATAAAGTGCAAAGGATATGACAAAGGACATAGGGATATTAAGAATTCATTTTTCAGTATACAAGAAGTCCTTTCAATATTCTATTAAAAGTGGTATAACAATGGTTTAACTGGAAATACAACTATTTCTGGAGTGGAGGCCTTCAGTACTACAGCTGGGATGATGTATGGTCCTGTAGACAATGGTAGCTCTTGGTATCACGTGGAGTGAAATGAATTTTCTGGAGTCCATTCGCTACGATAGAATATAAAAGGAAGGATGTAATGTTCAGGCTTTATAAAACACTGGGAAGGCCTCACTTTGAGTATTGTGAGCAGTTTTGGGCTCTTACTCAGAAAGGCTGTGCTGAAACTGGAGAGGGTTCAAAGAAGGTTCATGAAAATGATTCCAGGATTAAATGGCTTGTCAGATGAAGAGTGTTTGATGGCTCTGTCAAGTCAACTCAAATTTATTTATAAAGCACATTTAAAAACAACCCATGTTGACCAAAGTGCAGGACAATCCATAACAGGTAGCAAAAATCACAAATACAAGAAACACAGATACAGTATAAACAACGAGGCACACAGCTTATAGGCACAAAATAAACAACACGAGCCTAAGCACAAGCCAAAAATCAGCCACATCAGGAAGATTCAAACGCTAATGAACAAAGGTAAGTTTTGAGCCCGGACTTAAAAGAGTTAATGGAGGGGGCAGATCTGATAAGGAGGGGAATGCTGGGCCTGTATTCACTGGAATTTAGAAGAATGAGAGGTGACCTAATTGAAACCTATCGAATGGTGAAAGGCCTTGACAGAGTCAATGTGGAGAGGATGTTTCCTATGCTGGGAGTGTCTAAGATCAGAGGGCGCAGCCTCAAAATAAAGAGGTGTTCTTTTAGAATGGAGATGAGGAGGAATGTCTTTAGCCAGAGAGTGGTGAATTTGTGGAATTTGTTGCCACAGGCAGCTGTGGAGACAGAGTCTTTATATATATTTGAGACCATAGGACATAGGAGCTGAATTAGGCCATTTGGCCCATCAAGTCTGCTCTACCATTCAATCATAGCTGATCAATTTTCCCCTCCTCAGCCCCATTCCCCAGCCTTCTCCCCATGACCTTTGATGCCATGTCCAATCAAGAACCTATCAAGCTCTGCCTTAAATACACCCAACAACCTGGCACCCACAGCTGCCTGTGGTAACAAATTCCACAAATTCACCACCCTCTGGCTAAAGAAATTTCTCCACATCTCTGTTTTAAATGGACACCCCTCTATCCTGAGGCTGTGCCCTCTTGTCCTCGACTCCCCCACCCTTCCCACATCTATTCGTGGTCTACGTCTTTCAACATGCGAAAGGTTTCAATGAGATCACCCCTCATCCTTTTAAATTCCAGTGAATTCAGACCCAGAGCTATCAAACATTCCTTGTATGATAACCCTTTCATTCCCGGAATCATCATTGTGAACCTCCTTTTGACCCTCTCCGATGCTAGCGCATCTTTTCTTAGATGAGGAACCTAAAACTGTTCACAATACTCAAGGTGAGGCCTCATCAGTGCCTTATAAAGCCTCAGCATCACATCCTTGCTCTTGTATTCTAGATCTCTTGAAATGAATGCTAACATTGCATTTGCCTTCCTCACCGCCATCTCTAACTGCAAGTTAACCTTTAGGGTATTCTGCAGAAGGACTCCCAAGTCCCTTTGCATCTCAGATTTTTGGATTTTCTCCATTTAAAAAAATGGCCTGCACATTTATTTCTACTACCAAAGTGCATGACCATGCATCCTCCAACACTGTATTTTATTTGCCAATCTCTTGCCCATTCTCCTAATCTGTCTAAGTCCTTCTTCAGCTTACCTGCTTCCTCAGCACTTCCTGCCCCCCACCAATCTTTGTATCATCTTCAAACTTGGCAACAAAGCTATTTATTCCATCATCTAAATCATTTATATACAGCATCAAAAGAAGCTGTCCCAACATCGACCCCAACAGAACACCACAAATTCACCACCCTCTGGCAAAAGAAATTTCTTTGCATCTCTGTTTTAAATGGACCCCCCCCCCCTTTATCCTGATGCTGTGCCCTCTTGTCCTAGACTCCTCCATCTTGGGAAACATCCTTACTGGCAGTCAACGAGAAAAAGATCCTTTTACTCCCACACATTGCCTCCTACCAATGCTCTAACCATGCCAATAACTTTCCTGCATTACCATGGACTCCTAACTTGGTAAACAGCCTCATGTGTGGCACCTTGTCAAAGGCCTTCTGAAAGTCCAAATATACAACATCCACTATATCCCCTTTATCTATCCTATGTATGATCTCCTCAAGGGATTCCAAATGGTTCGTCAGGCAAGATTTTCCCTTAAGGAAACCACGCTGACTTTGTCCTATCTTGTCCTATGTCACCAAGTAATCTGTAACCTCATTCTTAACAATTAACTCCAACGTCTTCCTCAACTGAGGTCAGACTAACTGGTTTATAACTTCCTTTCTGCTGCCTCCCTCCTTAAGGCAGAGGTTGATAGATTCTTGATTGGTCAGGGCATGAAGAGATACAGGGGGGAGGGGGGCAGTCAGAAGATTGGGGATGAGAGAATAAATGGATCAGCCATGATGAAATAGTGGAGCAGACAAGGTGGGCCAAGTGGCTTAATTCTGCTCCGAGACCTTATGGTCTTACGATGGGGGGGATCTCAGGGAAAAATCAAGATTTAAGAATGTCTCAACACCCAAAACAGGGTAGATTCAGAGAAGCGAGAAGTGCCCAGATGTTAAAACAAGAGAATTAGCAAAATCTCCCCAGCCTGCTGTTGAGCTCCAGTGTACATACAATGGGACATAGCAAGAAACCATAATATAATGCCTGCTTAGGACAGGAAAACTCCATGTACTAGCTTTCTATATGTTCCACAGAAGGCTGATTAAGCAGCATTGGTTACCCAGCACTTCCTAGAAATGAGCTGAGGTATTATAAACTGAAGGAAAATCATCACATTTTTCACTGTCTACTTATTGAATTGGAACCACTATGGTCAATTATAGTGATATACTATTTTATTGTCCACCTTCTTTCTTCATACCAAAACTGGATTTAGCTCAATTTAAATAATTCAGCTTTCCTACTTATAATTTATAACATTTCTAATTTTGATGTGAATGCATACCCATAAGTTAAAATCTGTCCTGCTTTGGTAATAAAGGTTTGAAATCCAGATCCTTCACACTCAATGTCAGGAAAATCATGCTGATTCACAAATGGTCTCTTTTTCATTTCTCTCCTTCCGCAGTAGCAACCCATATCAAAACAGTCGCTCGCAGAGATCAAAAAAATCTCTAGATTTAGATTTAGAAATTTGAACTTAGATTTTCCTGTTCCCACTGGCAACAGCTTTAGGGGATCATTGGGGTTCATCAAACGCACTAGGCATTCTTAGGAAAGCACATTATTTCAGTAACTTTTAAAATATTTTGTGGAGAAGAACATAAATATCAAAGTATAATGAGATTTCGGGTAGAAGCTGAAAAGTTAATCAACCAATGATATATAAATAACATCTTTCATAAATAATTTGGATTTCCATAGTTTGTCTTATGAAATGATACTATGCTCAGCAGCTTATTAGAGCCAGAGGGGTTATGAAACAGCATTGAAATCTGCTTGTCATTAAAAACTCGTAACTCCAACAATGATTATCAGAAGAAGGAATAAAAATCTGAAGTGTTTTTGAAGCAATTATTTCTGCTGGACAAAGGTTCACCATGTAGTGTACAGCAGCAGAGTCTTACTGATGACAGCTTCAGGATTTCTCCATTCAAGTGCCCATGTGGTTACCAGAAGCTGTTGACAGGTGTACTCCACTACAATGCTGTTCGCTGATAGCCTCACTTTTATTTAATTCTGCAGACTTAGTTCCTTCGTTTCTTACATTATTTATTGATACTTTAGTGATTTTTGATTCTTTTTTTAAATTCTGCCGGATCTGCCTACACACCGTGCTATCCAGAATCAAAAGCAAGATGTTTCGAACATCTCCGATTATAGTCCTATACTGAATATCTCTAGGTTTAGGTCATTCTATTCCGGCACCCCAACATGTTTCCTCTTTTCCCTTAAGGCCTCCTTCTACTTTCAGACTGGAGTAACACACATTAAATGCAGAACAAATTCAACAGGTCAGGCAGCTTCTATGGAAGGAAATTAACAGCCAACGTTTCAGGCAGAGATACTTCATCAGGACCAATGGAGAGTTTCAGCCCAAAACATCCACTGTTTATCTCCCTGCAAAGATACTTCCTGGCCCACTGAATTCCTTCAGCGTTTGGTGTATGTTGCTCTAGATTTTCCAGCATCTCCAGTCTATCTTTTGTCTCAACTTTCAAACTGCAGTTTGGTATCACTTGGCTGTGTCTCCTCATACATCTTGTCTTCCCTTTCCAATGACACCCCAAGCCCACTTCCCACTCACCTCATTCTGTTTTTTTCTGACCATCTCCTTCACTCTTCGTTGGTCAGTCTATCAGCTACCAGATCTCCCCACCCCATCTCCAAGACATCACTCCCCCTCTTCTCTTTATACCAGCTTTCATCCTTCTCCACTCTCGTATCTGATATGGAGTCTCAATCCAATTATTCACAATATCCATGCTGTTGGCATCATACATTTTGATGCTCCAAGCCACCACCATAGATGTTGCTTGACTCACTGTACTCTTCCAGCAATTTCTTTTTTGTTTTTCTTTTCCAGACCATGGGTGATGCTGCATTTTCGATACTGTCCTAAACTTTTCAGTTTTTGAGAAAAATAGCGCTATGATTGAATGCATCACATAATAGCAAATTTACCAGGAGCACATTGCACCACCTGCACAAATATAAATCTTTCAGCATTAACTATGCAATTCTGTTGAATATTGACCAATGCTACATACTCTTAGTTAAGGAAGAGGGTCTGAAAGCAGGAAAAAGTGAACACAATTATTTCATAGTTTTAACTTTATTTTTCCCCATGTCAGTATTCAACCAGAATACACAGAATTCTGTTTTGCTACATGAAAAGTGACTTATGAATGGAATTGGCATTCAGATTATGTACTGAGTGTTGATTAACAGAGACTGTAGACTCATTTCAAATGTGCAACAAATGTTGGCTTCCAATATAAATAGATAACTATTTCCATTATGCACAAGCAGGAAGGGTTTTATAATATAACTGCAATGTGGTTTAAGAAATGTATTAAAAAGGAATATTGATGTAGAAAGTTAATTTGGTCACTCCACCGCTCTAACATCAGCCACCTTACAAGCGCAGTAAATTCTCATGATAAACGCTGGGGTAATGGGTGAACTGGAGTAGGTTAGGCCACAAGCAATGGAGTGTTGGATATCGTCAAGTTCATGAAAGGTTGAGTTTAAGTGGCTGACCAAGTGAGCACTGGATGTCTGCCATTGTTATCACAAAATAGATGAAGGCTCTGCACCGGGGCAGAAGTATGCAATGGTTTTGAGTTAGAAGTAGGCAATTACTATGATGGAGTATTTTGTTGGCTGGAAAGCTATGAAACTCTTAGCCAGATATTTCTGTAGCAGTAATTTCCTAAATAGAATGAATATGTGTAACCAGCCTGTAGTCAAAGGAGAAATGTGCTTTAGCATTCTGCTATCTAACAGGAACATACTTCTAAAACTGACAACATCATCGCTACATGAATGGGCAAACATGTTTGAAAATTAATCCTTTTGAAATGGAAATTGTTCATTTTAAGAAAACAATTTTAGTCACAGACAAAGAAAAGCTTTCACCTTGCAATGTTGTGGAATAAGAACAGAGTTATAATTAAAAGTTAGATTGCACCATTGTACCTTGCTTGAATCAAATTAGGCTTCTGTAATTCAAAACTTGTAATCTTGTGCTTCAAGACTAGATCGATTCACATGAGTTAATAAATTATGTAAAATGAAGTGCTTACCAGAATATGACCAATCCACATCATCAAATAAATTATTTTGTTGTCTGTAAAATCCATGTATCATATCTGCAGAATGGAGAAAAAAGTGTTATAATAGAATAAAGGCAACGCAATTGAAACATTACATCCTATAATTTTAAAAAAAAACTTGTTGCCAAATACCAAGCAAGGAACAAGAAAAACACCTAAACAGTATTCCACGGCAACTATTGCTAACAAAGCTAAACAATTATTTGTGTTTTTTAAAGTAAACCAGAGAATTTATGCTATTGTAACTATAGGAGTAAGAACTGATACAAATTTTGCAATGGTTGCAGTTCTGGAAATTATTAAGAAGGCAACCTACTCAAGGTATATAAAATCAAATTTTGGGCAGTTAGCAACTAATAAACAAATACTAATCAATGACATTTCTAGACAATTGTATTTTAAATCATAATGCATTCTGGAAAATAATGCTTGAAAGGCAACTCAGTTGTGCGACACTAAATGGAAACACATGGATGCACCCAGAGGGAAAGACTTTAAAACTCCACTCTGTTTTATCATGCAGTTATATTTATAAACCAAACCTCTACAAATCAAAGCTAAAAATAAATAAGATACAGGTTTAGTATTCTAATCTACTAACTCCCTCTTCTTGGTAAAATCATTTCACAGGAAATGCAAGAGCCGAGCTCTTTCACAGGAGTCTAATCAAGGGAACATCACCAATGGCCTCCAAGCCAACAAGAAGAGTACTAGTTCAGACCTAGCAACAAATGACCCTTTTGCCTTTCAACCCAAATATAGCTGGTACTGCAAGATGTGGGGATAAGTTTATAAATTTTTCAGAAATAAAAGATATAATTCAAGCACAACATATTGATTTGAGATGGTTAATAAGTGTAATATCAATTTGAAGCAGTTTTAATGTATGGTATTAAAAGCACTTGGGCCATTTGCTTTAATACCTAAAGGCATCTGCCAGAATTAGTCCTACAGTAATAGCACAGAATCTTCTCCCATAACAATGAGGAATATCAGGACCATCATTCAAGTGCATGCGGAATTGGAAATCCAATATTTCCTGAGGTGTTTCTGACTGCCGTCCTCACGAAATCCAGTGGTAAAGCACCACTGTGTAGTTCATCCAGAGGAGCACTGGGAAATCTACTTGCTGAGCCAATGCTGGTTTCCAGGCATGGATCAAGCAATACCATCTATTTCAACATGAGAAGAGGCAAGTAACAAGTAACTTATATTTTTTTGGGTGAATTACATTAACAATTGTTCTTCATTATTTTACTAAAACACAAAAACAGACTTGAAAAATTTATGAATTTTCAAACGATGAATACCAAAATTAATTTTCAATAGCTTTTCAAAGTCTCCAAATGTCAGTGACTTTCATAAGGATTCAATGTCAGAAAGCTTTGATAGCAGGTTAAGCTAGCATGAGTTGTCACAGCATCTGAGATCTGCAGAGCTTGCTCAGATCCCACCATGTGGTGTAGTTTTTTTTTAATTTCAAAATATACTTTATTCAAAAATAAATATATACAATAAACCATTCAATAACTTTTCATCCTTTACATACGTTTCCATTATACTCAGTAAAATACCCGTGTTTATAGCCACCCACGTGGCACTCCAGTAGTTCAGCTTAGCATCTCATTGTTGAGGGGTATACTCCCCTCCCACTCCCACGGGTGGAGAAACCTATACTGTGGTCCTTCCCCACCGGGCCCTTGCGGTGGCTGCACCAAGTTTCAGTGCGTCCCTCAGCACGTACTCCTGCAGCCGAGAGTGTGCCAGTCGGCAGCATTCTCCCACGGACATCTCCATGTGCTGGTAGATGATCAAGTTTCGGGCTGACCAAAGAGCGTCTTTCACCGAGTTGATGATCTGCCAGCAGCACCGGATGTTGGTCTCCGTGTGCGTCCCCGGGAACAGCCCGTAGATCAGAGAGTCCTCTGTCACGCAGCTGCTGGGGATGAAACGTGACACTAGCCCGTCCATCCTCCTCCACACCCTCTTTGCGAACTGGCAGTGTGCAAAGAGGTGGGTCACAGACTCCTCCTCACTGCAGTCCTCCCGTGGGCAGTGGGGTGCGGAGATGACGTTCCGGGCGTACAGGAGGGCTCTGACTGGGAGGGCCCCTCTCACCGCCAGCCAGGCGAGGTCTTGGTGCCTGTTGGTGAGATCTGGCGATGAGGCATTTTGCCAGATGAACTGGACAGTCTGCATGTGGTGTAGTTATAACTGAAAGACCCTGTGGCTGTGCAGAGTTGTGCTAAATGCCTTGGAAGAAGCTGCTGGGATATCTGCTGATAACCTCACATTTAAAACATGTTGAGGAAAAAAAAATGTTGAAATATCAAAATTCTGTTCATTAATATGTAGAGACATATATAAAATGAACAAAATAAAACTAATTAACCTTAGCTTGTGAATTCAAAATAGCATCCAAATTCAAATGAATGTGCCATCTAGTCCCACAGATACAAAAGGTATCTGTTCCTTCACCTCAGTATAACTTACAATGCACAAACCAGCCCCCAGACTCTCTGACAAGTCCATGAACAGAGCAAGTGGTCAGATGGCCCCACCAGTCCTTAATAAACTATTGGCGAACAGTTTTCTACAAGCCTCACCATCTAAAATGAAGGACAATGCAGCATACATTTAATCAAGTTATGTCATTCCCTCTCATCTTTATCTATATCACTAAACCAACAAATGAAGTGTTTGAGACCAACAAATGGGGTAAATAAGGTCAATTTAATTTGTCCTTAACATATGCAACCATTTTCATGCATTTGCACCAGAGGGACTTCCACCATAATAACCCTACTGAAAGTTGGAATTCTAAATGAAAATTCAACCCACAAAATGGCAAATTATGGACAACAAACCATCAATCTCAGTCAATCTCCATGAAATAACTTTCTCAGCAATGCCTCTATTACTCAGGCTTAAAATATTCAATATGACCTTGCATCTCAATCTGGATCATAAAAATACTCTACAAAGCTCACAGATGTACATCACTGACATTCACAGCTAAATTATTAATTTAAATTCTGGCCCAGAATTATACTAATAGATACAAATGTTTGGTTCCATCAAGAGAGGTTGTTCTATTTTTTTTTTACAGTACAGCCTTAGCTGTGATGCAAATGAGTCATTTTCAAAAATAATTAAAAATCCATGTATGCCCCGTACAGAACAATCACTTAAGCAGGTGGGAATATTATCAAAGTCACACTCGTGGAATATATTCAGATGATTGAGAAATTTCAGATTAAAACAGGGCCACGAGAGTTTCAGACTGCAGAAATAGAGTCATGAAAATTTGTTTGAGGAAATAATTTTATGTATGTTGTATTAGTGTGGCACAATCATACCAGAACAGAAAGCTGTGTTCAAACTGGCTTTAAGTGATACTTTAGTCAGTGATTAAGCAGTATTATTCCTGTGATTAAATAAAGCTCTGAGATCATCTCAAGAGATTACACTGCCATTCCCATAATTTCTATGCTATTCCTTTCAATTATTACGACCCTATTACAATTTCATTCCCCCAATCATAGTGCCGTGCTCTCTCTTTATTTCACTGACTGTAATTATGTTAGTTTCACAGTCTATAATTATGTTCCATATTATAAGGGTAAGTGTCATTGTAATATAAAACTTACTGTAGAATTTAAACATCAAGTTTGGTTCAGTTCATTCATTCTGATTCAGCAGTTGTTCAACCTCTGATTGAAATTGAAAACATTTAAACTCATTTATACTGGATACTATATCGTTAAAAATAATTCACATTATTTTTCTGAATCAGCCCCTGGATTTATGCAATGATATTCACATTGCTGTGAGATTAAGTATATGTATTTACAACCCTAACTCTCAAACAACCTTAACCAAATAAATAGATTTTTAAAACACTGACTCCAATTTAAGAGGGTCTAACAGCTTCAGTAGCATTTTCAGTAAAGAGATTATTTAAAACATTTTCTTCATTAATATTTGTAATTTCCACAGGGTAATTATAAAGTACTTAGACTTTGGCTCTAAAATTGTGGTTTTGTCCAATAATATTTACTGATATACTTAGTTAATTTAATCTATCTTGACTGAATGATCTGCTGTGAAACATTGTTATTAAGGATTTGTAATAATGCAGAGAGGTACACAGCTTACTGATGGTCTGAATATGGTAATTCAAATACTCCAAAAGTATCAGCTTATGTCAAACCCTAAGACCACACTAGATGGTGACATATTGCCAATTATGTGAATGTCATATAGATGATATTTGTAATTTTAAAATGTGAAATAAATGTTGCTATATATTTCATTTTCCCTCTCCTTAGGGAGAAGGGAATGGTAAATGTCTGCTTTTATTGCACTGAACAATAATTTACTTAATCAGTGTGACACATTTACAGAAAATTATTCCTACAAGATTTTACACTTTTTGTATTTCCATTTAATGCAAAGATTGAAGAAAATTTTACTAATATAAATCAATATGCAATAAATAAATTATACCTTCAGGTCAATACAATTTTGTTCAACTTTTCAACCTTTTTTAAAATTTAGATGCCTAGACAATCACTGATATTAGCAAACTTTTTACAGGACACAGAACACAACCTACTAACATTACTTATCAGTTTGCCCATTACTCCTGTCAAAAAGATCACGCTCTTGTAAGCATACAAATTGCATATCTCTGGATTCACCTTCAGGGATTCAGGAAACTCGCACCACTCACAGACCACTTTACATCGGCGACACAGCAGTGCAAGCAGTTTCAGACGCCAGGGAGTGCGCATCACAAACCGCTCATGGTCCCAGAACACAGTCTACACAATCAAAAAAGCTCAACAACTCATCAAGGAAGCTGAGGAGGCTGAAGAGAGCTGGGCTTTGCACATCAATATTCATGTTATCCTACAGATGTACAGTAGAGAGCATCCTAACAAGCTGCATCGCTGCTTGGTGTGGAAACTGCACAGCGGCGGACAGGGAGGCTCTACAACGGGCTGTCACAACTGCCCAACGTATCACTGGTACCAGCCTATCTGTCGTCAAGGACATATATGCAGAAAGGAGCCGGAAAAGGGAGCCAACATCGTGAAGGCTCCCACACAGTCTGTTCATGAACTGTCTGTCACACTCCCATTAGGAGGGGTCTATGTAGCATCCATGGCAGGAGTACCAGATGCTTAAACTGTTACTTTTCCCATCCAGTAAAGTTGATCAACACCTTCACCCACTAACTCCACCTCTCCTTTATTATTTCCCATCGGTCACATAATGTACGGTCTAGTGTCACTTAATGCACACAGAATCAATCTATTTATATAGGCTATTTTATGTAATTATATTTATTTTGTGCTTTATGAATATTTTTATTTTTAGTCAGTTCAAGCTGGCAAAACCTGAGGTATGGGCTTAGCCATGCACACTCATCTCTCAATCACTCGGAACTTTCAGACTATTCTAGTGGTGTTTAATATTGTAGCTTTCCAGAGATTTACATAGATATTACCATGTAGCCCTAATTGTTTAATGCTATTGCCTTTGGGATGATGCCAGTTACAGATATTACTATCAGTACAATGTATCCCCTGTACATATTCCAAAATCTTTCAGTTTCCTCTTTTAGTTCAGCATATTTCTAGTGTTGTTCACTTATTTATTTCTGTATGTTATGTGTATTTGAAACAGCTATATTTATTAAGTTAATCCTGCTTGTTTACGCTGCAGTATTATGTCTGGACAGTTATTATAAATTGTCCTCTCTGTAATAATGGATCGGTTGTAATATAATTTGTAGGAATCTGATTCTAAAACTGGATCAGGCTTGTATTTATAGTAAGGTATGGTGTCGTTTATGGTGAATGATGTTTGCCACTCGACTGTGCCTGTGGAAGTAATTAGATTGAGGTAAACTGCTGCAGGTTTCTGTAATGTGTTGGATTGTTTCTGATTTCTCTTGGCATTTATTGTCTTGAAGTTGTTGGTCTTTTATTATGTATTTTTGATGACTTTTTGTGTTAACCACCTGGTCCTGTATTGTTACGAGAAACCCCTGGGAAGAGGTCTCCTACTCTGAGCCAGGTGTTTGATGTTTCATTGTCAATATCTCCTCTGCTCAGATCATGGGAATGTCTTCCATAGAGGCCATGCTCTTCCAATATTAACTTTTTCTTCTGTAGTGTTAATTTCTTCATTTTTCAGGATTGTGCTTTCATTTAAGTTTAGTGGTGTGTACTTCTTATCAGAATTGCATATGGTCCTGTGGAGCGCTGAAATTTTCATTTTCATTGATGAAAATATATCCTTAGTAGTTTTTAGCTGACTGTTGTGTAAATTTTTAATGTCTGTTATTCTTCTTCCTCCTTCTGTCCTATGTAGTGTTAATTGAAGTGTGTTTGAATGTTCATGGTGTTTTCTAAAATTTATCATTTCAGTTCCTATTTTTCTTTGTATATTTTCCAGATCAATTTCAGACCAAGATATTATATACAAAAGAATACATTAATATGAGTACAGCGAAAGTGTTCATTGGCTGTGTTATATTTTTACTATTGACCTCTGACAGATTTTCTTAAGCCTTGAAGTAAATTCTGTCAAAAGTTTTCCCTTTAGTGCACAATGATCTATTTTCTTTGATTGTTGATATCCCAGAAACTTAAATGTTTCATATTCATCCATCGATTGTGTTGCATGCGGCTGCTGTTTTAAATTCTACTAGCTCTACAGCTCCTTTTTTTATGTTTAATGTTCTGCAGTTATCTAGTCCAAAGTTCATGTTTATACTTTTTAAAAATAGTTCTACTATTTAAATTAATTGCTTTAGCTCTACTGATGATGGAGCATATAATTTAAAATTATCCATGTATAGAAGATGTGTCAAGGTATAATTCACTTGGTTGTCTCCGATTTGATTCAGTAAATTAGAGAGCAGATTTAAAGCTGGACAAAACTATAGTGGGCTTAGAGTGTTGCCCTGGAAAATGCCTCAATTTATTCTGATAATGGTGGTTGTTTTGTTTTGGTTGTTAAAAGACAGAGCGATTATAGTACACCAATACCTCATCAGATGTTGTAGGAATCAGATCTGGAGTAACAATTATTTCATTTTCCTTACACTTGTATACAGGAAATGACATTAAACAGTCTTGAATCTTATGAGAAAAGTACTATTATTAATCTCAATTATCATTATTTAAAATGGGTGCATTCTCTTATGTTCAAACAAATTATAATTTCATATTTCTACCCATCACAGCTTTGACTTTGTTATTTTAAACTGCCAAATAAACAAAGTAAATAATTACTGAATACTTTCATATATTCCACAGCATTTGCCCAGTGAAATTCTACCAAGATGGAATGAATAGTAATTCTGGACCCATACAAGTTACTTCTAAGGTGCTGTTGAATTAACAACCTCACCAATCTTCTTGGAAAAGAGATTTTAATGAATAGAATAGGAATGCAAGATATTAACTGTGACAACTTGCTGTCTGCGGGTGGTGGATCTATGTAAGTAGCACATCAATGGACAACAGACAGACAGAGATAAAAAGAATGGAGACAGAGGGGAGGTTTTGTCCTGTAATAGATATTATTCACTGACAACACTCGAGACAGAGTTGGACAAGTTGAGAAGAAGGAGGGAAGAGTCAGGAATGAACCTCATAAAAATGAGAGCAGGATGGAAGCTGGCAGGCAAGGTGGTGAAACCTTCAAGTTCTCTAAGAGTGCAGGAAGAAGCAGAAATACAGTTCTGAATCGAGATGTAAGAGTGGATCAAGGATTAAGAGAGCAAAAAGAAAAAGACAGACGTAGCTTAGACCCATGCCATTCTCTTGAAGATATCCAGCATTCTGTTTTCCTTCCAGGCTGCTGGCAGTGGTAGAGTTTTGCTTTTCCCACTCAGTATCCCATGGGTTCAGCTCTGATCAGCCAGAGCCTCCTTTGTTTCCCTTCATCCTCTATTAACCAGGTGGATTATCTGTGAATATTACTGTAAGTCCTCAAGGACACCACATCATTCATTCTCTCCTGTTTCCACCCTATATTACATTCACTTTGTTTTCTCCACCCCTCCAAACATAAAATAGTTTGGATTTGTAATATTTCTATTGAAAGGTCATCACCCTGAAATATTAACACTGATTCTTTCTCCACAGATGCTGCTTGACTTGCTGAGCATCACCAAGAATCTCCAGGTTTATCTTTAAATTTCAGATTGCCGTAGTTTTCATACTTTTCAGTTACTGGAATCCCTGTCTCTAGCACAGTCACCTCCAATGCCTTAAAGTTGTTCTTCTATGACCCCTCCTCTCTATCGTTAATATGCTGATCCACGGCAACACAGACAACACATAGACTGGCTTCAATCATATTCAAACATTGTATAATAAATTATGGAAACGTGACTGCTGGTATCCAGGGAAAAGATATTCGGCAGTATGGCTACGGAATAATTGTTGAACAGCCAAGAAAATTAAACACAGGAAAATTAATTATAATACTAAGTAATATCTAAAATAAAAAATGCAGTACTTATGTTGACAAATTAACATCTAATATTCTGGAAAATCTGCCAATCCACATGCATGCTGGATTATTGGAATTTTTGTAATAACTTATTCATGAAACTATGTTAGTTATGAAAGGGTAATTATTCACTAATATTCAGAAGAAAATTGAGACTTTTCATACTGTGAATGCCTATCAGAACAGTTTAGGGTAAGTTGTTAATATCAGAATTTTATATTATAATTTAAATATTTCAAAGGCAATAAATATATAAAACATGCCAGCATGCTCTGGCTCATGAATTATTACAAACAACGTCTCATTGCAAGTTCAACCTTTAGCTAATACATGATTACTGTTGTCATAATAAGATAAAGGCATATTAGCATGTAACAACAAATGGCTGAAAATGTAAATTTTTGCCACAAATTATCCCAAAGTAGGAGGTATTAAGAGACTGTGATAACTATTGCATGAGCTTTATCACTTTGACCTCATATTGAAAAGTAAATCTGACTGCAAAACTTGCAAATGTACACATTACCATGCCTTTTTGAACTCAAGTTCCATATGGCTAGCCTCAAAAAGTGAAATGAAGAGATATCCTTCCCCACTCCCAACAAAATCCTTAACTACTTATTAAGCATCAGTGGCATCCCAGAAACTGTAGTAAGACCAATCAACACAGGTACACCTCAAGGATGTGTGCTTAGCCACTGCTATACTCTGTTATGCTCACAACTATGTGGCTAGGCACAGTTCAAACACAATCTATAAATTCGCTGATGACACTACTGCTATTGGCAGCATCTCATATAGTGACAAGGCGGCATACAGGAGTGAGATAAGTCAGCAAGTTGAGAGGTTTTATAACTACAACCTCCCTCTCAATGTCAGCAAGATCAAGGAACTGATTGTGGACATCAGGAAGGGGAAGTCAGGAGAGCACACACCAGTTGTCATTGAGGGGTCAGTGGTGGAAAGGGTGAGTAGCTTTAAGTTCCTGAGCATCAACACCTCAGAGAATTTATTGATATAATCACGAAGACAGGGCAGTGGCTCCTCCTCATTAGGAGTTTGAGAAGATTTGGTGTGTCACCAAAGATTTGTGCAGACTTTTACAGATGTATGGTGGACAGCATTCTGACATTGCATCACAGCCTACTCCAAAGCGCAGAATCGCAAGAAACTGCAGAGAGTCATAGACTCAGCTAGTTCCATTATGAGCATAACCTTCCTGGTCATCAAGGACATCTTCAAAAGGCTGTGCCTCAAGGTGTTAGCATTCATTGTTAAGGACCCTCACATTCCAGGACATGCCTTCTTCATTTGGGAGGAGGTACAGGATCCCAAAGACCCACACTCAATGTTTTAAGGACAGCTTCTTCCCCTCTGCCATCAGATTTCTGAATGGTCTATCATTCCCCTTTTGTGATATTTATCCATTTTTGTAACCTATGATAATTCTACTGCTGTTGCAAAACAACAAATTTCAGGACACATGTCAGTGATTATAGACCTGATGCTGATTCTGGTAAAGCAGGAAAAAGGGGATCAAGAGGAAAATACTACGGAAGAAATGCCTAGAATTCATTGCTGCTTTCTCTATTGCAATTACATTTCAACTCCATCACAATTAAACATACAAAATCCAGTAAAGCTTTTATTGTGCAAAACACCTTCAATTCAATCCTTTATGCACTTAGAACACATATAAACCTGTCTCTGAATTCATGATCCAAAAATACAATACCATGACAAGATTTTGAATATGATCATATAATTACTGATAGTTTCTTCCAGCTTTCAATCTATGCACGGAATTTTATAGGTCTCTGCTACTTCATTCAGCCGTAGGTTAAAGTATTCTTCAAAACTCTGGGCTACCATTACAAACAGATAACTTTAGTTTCTGTGAAGTTATTAGCGTGTGTGTAATATATTCCAGAGCAGATCTCTGGAAGTAATGTTGCACATTCAATGCCTGCGCATTATCAGTACACTCCTCCAGCTCAAAAGTAGCATTGGCCTTCATAAGCATCTCCTTCCAGGCCATGTATAATATGAATGATTCAAATGCCTTCTTAGGTAACCCCAATGCAGCTTATGAAGCTGCAGCTTTTTTCCTTTTGTGCCAACACAGCACTGCAGTACTCATACTTTATGTGTTTGCACTTGTACTCTGAGCATGTCCCTCTAACTACTTTCTCTTGTAGAAGTTTGGTAGATCACAGAGCTTGGCTAAATGTTTGCAGACATTTCGGCTCCAGTTGAGAAGCCATCATCAGAGCGCAGTTGAGGGTGTTGTCTCTTCAGAACATCAGCTTATATGCTCCTCCCGGGTCCCAATGGATATTAATTAGACTTCGTGATCGGGTTGACTGGTTCAGAACATTGTGAACAGTTTAACAATAGAAGATTCTGATTGGCTAGGTTCGAGGGAGGGCCATTGGAAGTATTTGCTTCACTGTCCAGATCTCAAGATTACTGGCGATTCGTTGATAATTTGACATTTCTCTTTTCTCTATAAGGGTTCATATACCAGCTCTATGTCAATGTGTTTGTTGATACATCCTTCTGTAGAGAACCACGCTTCGAGAAATTCTTGTTCTTGCTTGACTCAAGACTCTGGCTGTTGTCCCGTTGAAATATTGTCCATCTTCATCTTTATGAGCTGAAGAAGTTAGTCTCTTGTTTTAGCTGATAGTCTCTTTTGTTTTAATTTAACTTTAAGGTACATGATTTAGTCTTTAAAATCAAGACATGTAGTTCAGCAAGCAAATTATGGCCTGCTCTTTGGCTCTCTCCTTAATCTTTCCCATGGTGGGGAATTGAAAAGTTCAGGACTGTCTGTAACTTCCCAGAATTTTTATGGTCTTCCAATGTTTGGAATAGAGGAGCAATATTCTGAATACAAAAGGGTTTGTTTTTCATTGCTTTTTAATGCTGCCAATGCATCCGTTAGTCTCCTTTTCTATTATTCATATATATGCATACATGCTTTTACAAACAGGTTATCAACTCGGCCTAAATAAAGATTACTGACATAAAACGTTAAATTTATTTCACTCTCCATAGATGTGGACTGACCCACTGGCTATTTCTCACATTTTCTGTTTTTGTGTCAGATGTCCAGCATCTGCAGATTTTTGGTTCTGCAGTTCACCCCTTCAGTTTATTAGAAGTGTTCTGGCACTTTCACATCCTCAGCAAAGTGAATAGAACCATGGTGTTACGGAACTAAAAATTGTAAATTGCCAAGGTTTGCCTGTGAAAAGTTTAGCTTCTGAACAAAACTTTTAAAAAGTGTTTCAATCACAAAAGATCAAGCCAAGTTTGATTCAATTGTTTCCAAAAGAATTGTTCCTTTTGTATATTTAGCCTGAGGAAAATAGATAATGAAAGCAATAAATATTTCAACCTTCCTTCATAATCACTAGACCTGGGATCAAACCTTAATCATTTAGCATAAGAATAGAACCAAGTCAAAATGAACCAGAATACTACTCTTTCAGAATACCAAAAGAAAAGTATTCAGTATATTTCACAAACACTGAGAAACAATAACTGTTGTTACAGAGAAGTCCACTCTTTGGTAGAAGGTAAGGGTATGAACGACGTGCCATTTATTTTGGAAGGACCGGTGTAGAAAGATGTAGCCAGCAGTTTCAGTGAGAACCACCAGCAAACTGCAGTGTGTGGGTCAGCACAATCCCACTTTGCAAACCCATCCTGAAGTCAGGATTAAGCTGGGGTCAGACGTTCATTCCACCACTAAATCAATGAGTGAAGTACAAACACACTGAGCAAAGGGATGGGATGTACTTCGCACCTGGCCCCTCAGTTTTTGTGTATTGTGGCCTGACTCACTTGGGTGTGGGAACTTTTCTAATTAACTAAACATTTTCTCATTTAATTTCCAGCATTTGAAAATAATTCAAAGTTTGATTTTAATTTTTAATGATTTATATCTATGTCATTGGAGACACACAGTTTTTCTTTCCCCCCAGAGATGTTTAGAAATCATTGAAAGATCTTTGCCAGCAATTCTCAAGGGGCCTGATGCTGACTTGCCCCTGAGCTTTGATCCCTGTAGTGAGACCTCCAGCAGAAATCTGCAAAGTTGGAAGAAGCAATAAACTGCTTGAAGGGCAGCCCAAACAGTGGGTGCAGTGTAACTCCTTAATCCCCAATCTATAACAACAACTTTGGATCCTCTTGGAATGGTGTTGGAGCATCCTTAACATTTATAGCAACATGTCAATGGGGTCTTGGCTGCACACAATCTGGCATATCCCCCATATAGCCAATCACATCCAGTAAGGATACAATGAAGATTGCAGAAGGGCATGGTAAGAGCAGACATACCTAAAAGCCAAGCTCCAACTTTGCGAAACTGTAAAATATGACGTGTGCTGCCTGTCAGAGACCTAACACAGATCTGCTGTCATATCACACCTAGCTATGAATGGAAGTGTAAAATTAAACCGTTATCCAGAAGACTATCCAAGAATATCCCCATCCCATACAATGAACAATGTCTGGTATCCTCTGGCAAATGAGTCATCTCAAAGTATTTCCACCATCCACGAGGCACAAGTTAGGACTATGATGCAATATTCATGACTTGTCTGGATGAGTACAACTCCAACAATACTCAGAGAGCTCAGCTCCATTTTAGATAAATCAGTCCACTTAATTACTAAGAAATGTGCAGTATTATTGCACTGATAATCTCACTGTATTACCGAAACAAAGCAATAGCACACCATGGAGCAATTGTGAGTTAGTCAACTAATATATACCTTCCAATTTACAAAGCTACCTGAACCAATAAAACTTTTAATCAGCAGAGCTACAGCTTAATGGAATAATACTTTACATGTTATGTAATACAAATCTTGTATGTATCATGCTATATGTCACAAGTTACAATGTAATATAAAATAATACTTGCACTGGGGGTAGATTAAGCTGGCAAAAAAATGTTTCCAAGGTATGGATTCTACTACAGCTATATAGCCTTATGATCATTGTGGATTCTTTATTGTATCAAAACAATATCACTGTGATGCCATTAAATAATTGGGCAGCTAATTAAAGATTATTAACTGATGCTGAAGTGTAGCTTTCGCCAGACTAATGACGTTTTATTCAACGATAAGAGCTCAGGACTCAATAAGGATTAAAATAACAAGTCATAACCACACAAGGCTGAAATTGAACTTGGCCATCTCCAGTTCATCAACATGCAAAATATGTCTCAGGTGTCTGCGGAGGAAACAGGCTTTATCAAGACTCTGAGCCAGGGTGACTTCCTCCATTCATCTGTTTGATCAGTCTGATTCTGACTCTACAGGGCTTTTCAAAATGTATTTGGTTTACAGCAGCTGCCTAGGAGAGGGATGGGGCAGAATATGAGAGAAGTGGGGACGGTGCATCAAGAAATACCCAGAGCCTGATCTTTTGCATCCCATAGTTCTAAAGAAGTTAGTTATGGAAATAGGTGCATTGGTTATCATTTTCCAAAATTCTATAGATGTCATAAGGGCACGGCTGGGAACAGACCCAAGTGCAAGACACAGACACTGAAGTACTAGGGGCAGGACTAGGATACAGGACGATGGCAAGGACATGGACAGGAAAACCAGGAACCTAGAAATCTACAGGCTTGAGGTGAGGCAGGAGACTTGAGACTTGGCAGGCTCCTCCTGGGCAAGGCATGGATCATCACCCAACAGAGGCAAGGGACAGGAAGGGACAGAACCAACCCCAGGTAATGGCAAGACAGCCTGGCTTACATGGGCGGAGGCAAGAGACAGGAAGGGTCAGAACCAACCCCGGGTAACGGCAAGGCAGCCTGACTTACCTGGGCGGAGGCAAGGGACAGAAAAGGAGCTAGGTACAGGGTGGCTCCAGGACCAGACAGCAAGACAAGGCAAGGCTACTGGCAAAGCAAGGCAAGACGAGAACTTCAGGTGAGGCGAGAGTTACCGGCAACACAAGGCAGGGCTTCAGGCAAAGCAAGGCGAGACAGAACTTCAGGTGAGGCAAGAGTTACCAGCAAGACAAGGCAGGGCTTCAGGTGAGGAAACAGAAGGCAGAGGAGAGGATCCAAGCAGTAAAGACAAGAACAATCCAGCAACCAGGCCCTGCTCTCTGGAGGTATTTATGCAGCCAGTCCCAACTAGCATCAGCTGCCTCAATTAGCTCAACAAGGACAGAAACAGGGTCGAAAGGAAAACCTGGAGCAAGGGCCGATGGACCGGACCTTGAACCGGAATATGGACTTCACGGACCAGACTATAACAATAGATGCTAAATAATTCCTGGGAATTTGATAACACAAATGGAACTATAGACAGGTTAGCCCAGTACTGGTAATGGGGAAATGGTAGTGGTGATTGTAAAAGAATGAAATTACAAGACACTTAGAAAGTATCCACAGAATTAAACAAAGTTGACATGAATTTCAAAATACAAAATTGTATTTGATAAACATACTGAGGGGTTTTTTTTTAAGGACACAATTTGCAAAACAAGTAAGGGAGATGTGATGTACTTGAACTTTCAGGAAGCTTTTCATAAAGTCCCATGTGGGAAGTTAGTGTGAAAATTCAAGTGCATGGTACCGAGGACCAGTACAAAGGTAGACAGGCATAAGTGTTTGAATGAACATAGAGCGTAACCCTGAAGACTGGGATCCACATTCAATAAATTAATGTAACAGAAGGAATTTGGATATATAGTAGACAAGGCAACAGGAACAGAAAGAGATGATGAGAAGAAACACACTCCAGATGCACAAGCTTGATAGGAAGCTGGCAATGGCCTAAAGATGGAATTATAAAGGTTAGCTTCTCAGAGGAACCTAGGGTATGCCTGTCAGGTGAGGCAACAGAAATCCAGCAGTCCTGTACAACACAAAAGTCCTATTGGGTTTAGTGGTAACAAAATGGTGACCAATGGCATTGATGTGCTATGATAAGCAACTGATTCAGAGGCAATGTCTTGTTGAATTTTATGTGCTTTTACTTGCTATTCACAAGGATGTGCTTACTCTATGATCTCAGCCTATGAAATCTTATGAACATCAACTATAGAATGCAGAAGAACCCAGAAAAGCCATGTGTATGTTGAATGATGAGGGACTGATGTTCATAGGGAGATGGGAACGCTTGTACACAGGTGAATGTTATATTCCTTTCTATTATAAGAGGACTTGATTGAAGAAATAAGGAAGTACTAATGCTTGGTGAGACTGCACCTTGAGTGTTGTGTAAAGTCTGAGTCTTCTCCGTGGATTGTCACCAAATCATGGTGGAGAAGCTTGTGTGGTCCTGTGATCTCGAGAGCTATGCTCCTGGTAGGGTCACCCATGGCAGTAAGGACAAGGGAGAGGTCCCTGACAAAGAACAATCCATCCAAGACCTCAATGGTGGAACAGACGGACCAAGTTACTTTGATCTCAACAGCCGTGAAGGCAGATGAGGGCTGCAACAAATCCATCAGCTTCAATCGTCGTGGTTTCCATGCCATTGGAATCAGCTGGTTGATTTGTGAAGTATTATGTGCTTCTTGGAGTGCAACATCAAGTACACATTAAACAAATACACGCACAGGCATCTTCACTCTGTGGGCTACTTCTTCAGAATGAAGACCATCATCCTTGACCTCAAGGGATAGCCACAACGACGAAAGTTTGAGCCTTAAATGGGAAAGGATGTATTTGTCACACAGCAAGTCCAGCAAGACTCATTATGTTGGTTCTAGAGATGAAGGGTTTGCAGCACAATAAGAGACCAAGTAGACTGAGATTTTAGACAGTCCCAATGAAGGGTCTCAGTTTGAAATATTAACTTTCATTTTCCTCCTTAGATGCTGGGTGACCTCCTGAGTTCCTCCAGCATTTTGTGTGTTGTTCAAGATTTCCAGCATCTGCGGAATTTCTTGTGTCACCAAGTAAACTGAGACTGTATTCAGCAAAGTTTAGAAGGGGAGAAGATCCCTTCAAAGTTTAAAAATTAACTTTTAAAGGGTTGACAGGGTAGATTTAGGGAAGCTTCCTCTTAAAGAGTTTGAATCTAGGGCAGCACAGTTTGTGAAAAAGGGGTAGGTCATTTAGGACTGAGATAAGGAGAAATTTCTCTATCTCAGGAGGCTGTGGAAACAATCATCAATATTATGCAAAGAGATTTTGATATATTTCTGGATATGGCAGGAATTGAGAGATAGGGTGATAGTGATGAAAAATGGCACTGAGGTAGAAGATCAGCTAAGATCCATAGGGACGGCAGAGCAGCTTCAAAGGACCAAATAGCTACTCCAGCTCCTCTTTCTTATGTTTTTACGACTTGGAGATAATCCCCTCAAATCAGTGATGAGATCTGTCAGTTTGGTAGATCTTCAAATAACTGAGACCACCAATTCTAGATGCTGGTTTCTCAGTAATTGGAAAAATCTTTGCTCGGGGAGTGAGATTTGCATCTATGGGATTGTCCACCTTAATGACAGTGGCAAGATGCTCTGTATACAGACTTAATGCAAAGCCAGGATCCTCCAGTTGAGGTCCAACTCAATGAATTGAAGTTTGACTTATTTTTATGTTCAGGTTCTCTTTTTCCGAAAGTACCCTTTCCTCATCACTATCCAAGCCTTAAAAATAGCATTATTTAAATTACATTCTCCATCCTGTTTATGTCACGACCCAGTGTCAAGGTTATGAAGCAACTATATGAACAAATGGAACTTTCTGAATAAATATTAAACTATTTCTTGGACAGTGGTTAATTAAACTTTAAAATTACTTCCTGAGGAGGTAAATGCACACTCTATCTTCTTATTTTTCATCTCAGCATTATGATTCATTATAAAGATCTTAACCTTCCAAAAATATGAACAGATTGATTAATATAGTTGATGCCAAGCCATGGTAATGAGCTTTTCTGTCACATTCTCCCACTAGTTAATGAGGGCAAGAAATAGCTTTTACTCTTACAAACTCATGCATCATAAACCTGACATGTGCTGACATCTTCCATGTTACATTAGTGAGTGAAGTAAAATATGACAGAAGTAATTTAAGAAGGAAACCAATTTGAGTACATCTCACTGCCTTGAAAATAGAGGTCAACTGTTGGGAGTTCTTGACGTAATCTGACAAAAGGTCAACACTTTGGTCAATGTCCTCCCAAGATGTGCTCATCATGTTCTGCCCATGGATCTCCATCTTCCTGCTGCAGACAACATCCAGCATTTCACACTATGTTTAGACTCTGGGTTCAAGACAGAACTCCATTGATTCATTGTTTTGTCAATACTGTAGGACTCACTGGGGGAAGGGTTTGATAGTGTGTACATAAATTAGGGGCCAGGATTAATGGAAGTTATTAACTGACCAACTCTGCATTCAGAAGTTCAGATTGTCTCCAACATGGTATCTCCTGAGGCAATGTGGTCCAAGGTGGCCTATAATGATCCAAAAGCAGTGCTGTGTGGGGAAGTTGCCTCAATGCATGAAACTAAAATGTGGCCCAGAAGTACCTGGTTATATTTGCGGAGTTACGTCACCACACACTGACAAAAAGTGTTTGCTTTCACATTTTATTCCAAAACATAAAAATCAACTTTCAATTGGAATCCACTGAAAGTATAGCATATTTGAATTTCAGAATACATGTTTACATATATATTTCAAAATGCTTTGTATTCAGCAAGTTTGTCTGAAATGTGTTTAGGTAAGCAATATCACAGAATGGCACTCACAGAAAACTGTTAAAAGATACTTTTTGGTAAATGTCAAACCTGGAAGAAGGCCAAAGGATAAACATAAAGAATCGGGATCATTAACCTTTATTTGAATTATTAAAGCAGTCAAAAAGGTCTCAGACTTTAACCTCTCACTCAAAATAAAGCATCTCCAACAACAGAGCAAAACTGAGAGGCAGACATAATTATGTGCATAATCTTGAAAGGGTGCAAGAAATACCTAAATGATGACTCAAAGCACCGGCAACTTGGGTAAATAAGGTCAGACACTTTACATTGTCTTTCAAACACGTGGCCGAAAGATGCACATCCGTGGGCATTCATGATACATGTTTGCTGTGCCAACGGTTTACATTATTTATATGTGCTAGGTTTCAGTTCTGCAAGTTACAATGATCCATTTCACAAACAGTATTATAAAAACATTAAATGCTCATGTTTCACCCATTCTTGTTATCAATTTCTTTGTTAACAATTTATCACATCCAGCATATACCCTGTCTGTGACAATACCTATTACCTGAACACCATAATGCCATAACTCTTGATTTTTGTATGCCCATTTCTCTCCAAAGCAGCGTTCCTATCTTTTATATATGTAACATTCCCTTTCTGATGCAAAGTATATCCATTTAAAAAAAGTATTTCATCTTTTACAAAGAATGTTGCATTGTAGACATTGAAGCTTTACAAATTTTGTAATCATAACATAATATTCCACAGATGGATCATTCTTTAGGAAGGCTATCACTTTCCTGTCCTTCCTCTGTGCCACTGTAATTCCTTGCCTTTCACATATTCATCTGAATCTGCTTATTGAAACTGCTTCCACCACCCTCTCAAGCAGTGCAATCTTGAACGCAGCTCCCTGTGTGTTAAACAGTAAAATATCGCCTCCACAGTTTTGGCCTATTACTTGACCACCTTTTTCCCTACTGACTAAAACTTTACCCAATAGAAGAAAAATAATCATGATTTCAAACACATCTATCAAATCTCCTCTTCCTGTTCCTTGCTTCAAGAAGATCAAGATAGTGGTACATAAGAGCTTTTCTCTTGAAATCAATCTAACCAAATTAAAAATTAAACTCATGAATTTTAATGATGTATTATGTACTGAGGAACGATTGTCGAAATACACAAAATAAGAACTCATTTAAAGCCATTGTAAATGTAATTTGCACCACAACTCTCTAATTTGCTTACATTTGTTGTTCATACACATCAGTATTACTTATTCCCAGAACTTGGTTTCTTAAATACTCTTTAAGGATCAAATTTGTGTCTTGTGTTTTATTTTCAGATTACAGGGCATCTGCTGCTGAGAGATATAATGTGCACATTCCATGTATAATAACAGGCAAAATATCTTTCCTGATTTACCAAATCTCAGTACTGATTGTATTTATTACATCTTTTCAAGCCACACCAAATTACTTGCAAAGAAATTGTCTGCTACTCTGCATCTTTGCCCATCTGTCCTCCGATTTCCAACCTCACTCAGGGTTGTAAGCATTACATTTATTAGCTGGTATATCTTCACAGCTGGATCTCTCACCTCATACTTTGCCTGTGGTGAATGGCATTTCTATTCAGAGTGAAATATTTCAGAATGAGCTCTGTGGCGTTGAAAGTAATCTTTGCAGTGTTGCTAATACTCCATTTTCATTTCCTTTAAGGAATATTTTCTACCACAAATTTCAATATGTACAGACAGATTTAGAAATTTTCACATACAGATCCAACTCTACTTTATTGAGCTCTCCTTTACTGAGCTCACTTGTTTTTGCCAATCAAGTGTGTTATATGTACATGCTAACAACAGGAATTCTGCAGATGCTGGAAATTCAAGCAACACACATCAAAGTTGCTGGTGAACGCAGCAGGCCAGGCAGCATCTCTAGGAAGAGGTGCAGTCGACGTTTCAGGCTGAGACCCTTCGTCAGGACTAACTGAAGGAAGAGTGAGTAAGGGATTTGAAAGTTGGAGGGGGAGGGGGAGATCCAAAATGATAGGAGAAGACAGGAGGGGGACGGATGGAGTCAACAGCTGGACAGGTGATTGGCAAAAGGGGATACGAGAGGATCATGGGACAGGAGGTCCGGGAAGAAGGACGGGGGGGGGGGGGAACCCAGAGGATGGGCAAGAGGTATATTCAGAGGGACAGAGGGAGAAAAAGGAGAGTGAGAGAAAGAATGTGTGCATAAAAATAAGTAACAGATGGGGTACGAGGGGGAGGTGGGGCCTAGCGGAAGTTAGAGAAGTCGATGTTCATGCCATCAGGTTGGAGGCTACCCAGACAGAATATAAGGTGTTGTTCCTCCAACCTGAGTGTGGCTTCATCTTTACAGTAGAGGAGGCCGTGGATAGACATGTCAGAATGGGAATGGGATGTGGAATTAAAATGTGTGGCCACTGGGAGATCCTGCTTTCTCTGGCGGACAGAGCGTAGGTGTTCAGCAAAGCGGTCTCCCAGTCTGCGTCGGGTCTCACCAATATATAAAAGGCCACATCGGGAGCACCGGACGCAGTATATCACCCCAGTCGACTCACACCTGGAAGGACTGTTTGGGGCCCTGAATGGTGGTAAGGGAGGAAGTGTAAGGGCATGTGTAGCACTTGTTCCGCGTACACGGATAAGTGCCAGGAGGGAGATCAGTGGGGAGGGATGGGGGGGACGAATGGACAAGGGAGTTGTGTAGGGAGCGATCCCTGCGGAATGCAGAGAGAGGGGGGGAGGGAAAGATGTGCTTAGTGGTGGGATCCCGTTGGAGGTGGCGGAAGTTACGGAGAATAATATGTTGGACCCGGAGGCTTGTGGGGTGGTAAGTGAGGACCAGGGGAACCCTATTCCTAGTGGGGTGGCGGGAGGATGGAGTGAGAGCAGATGTGTGTGAAATGGGGGAGATGCGTTTGAGAGCAGAGTTGATAGTGGAGGAAGGGATGCCCCTTTCTTTAAAAAATGAAGACATCTCCCTCGTCCTAGAATGAAAAGCCTCATCCTGAGAGCAGATGCGGCGGAGACGGAGGAATTGCGAGAAGGGGATGGCGTTTTTGCAAGAGACAGGGTGAGAAGAGGAATAGTCCAGATAGCTGTAAGAGTCAGTAGGCTTATAGTAGACATCAGTGGATAAGCTGTCTACAGAGACAGAGACAGAAAGATCTAGAAAGGGGAGGGAGGTGTCAGAAATGGACCAGGTAAACTTGAGGGCAGGGTGAAAGTTGGAGGCAAAGTTAATAAAGTCAACGAGTTCTGCATGCGTGCAGGAAGCAGCGCCAATGCAGTCGTCGATGTAGCGAAGGAAAAGAGGGGGACAGATACAGTGCCTATTCTATGACCTGTGAGTTGACTGCGGTGATATACTGCGTCCGGTGCTCCCGATGTGGCCTTTTATATATTGGCGAGACCGCTTTGCTGAACATCTACACTCTGTCCGCCAGAGAAAGCAGGATCTCCCAGTGGCCACACATTTTAATTCCACATCCCATTCCCATTCTGACATGTCTATCCACGGCCTCCTCTACTGTACAGATGAAGCCACACTCAGGTTGGAGGAACAACACCTTATATTCCGTCTGGGTAGCCTCCAACCTGATGGCATGAACATCGACTTCTCTAACTTCCGCTAGGCCCCACCTCCCCCTTGTACCCCATCTGTTATATACCTCTTGCCCATCCTCTGGCTTCCCCCCCCCCGTCTTTCTTCTCGGACCTCCTGTCCCATAATCCTCTCATATCCCCTTTTGCCAATCACCTGTCCAGCTCTTGGCTCCATCCCTCCCCCTCCTGTCTTCTCCTATCATTTTGGATCTCCCCCTCCCCCTTCAACTTTCAAATCCCTTACTCACTCTTCCTTCAGTTAGTCCTGACGAAGGGTCTCGGCCTGAAACGTCGACTGCACCTCTTCCTAGAGATGCTGCCTGGCCTGCTGCGTTCACCAGCAACTTTGATGTGTGTTATATGTACATGCTGTCATTTTGTCATCTACTTGTAAAGTTAGAGCCTTTTTTTCTCCATTGTGATGTGACAATATCATCTTGGCGAAACTCCTGAAGTTTGCTAAAACTTATTTCATGGATTTGTGGTCACTAATATTTGGCATCTTATTTCATTAGTCCTCTTAGGTTCTGGATGTCCGAACGTGATGGACGAATGTGTGCATGTATTGGATTAGTTACAGAAAGTTTCTTAATTCTTCCTCATTTAGTGTGTTTAACATTCTGAAAAACTGGTGGTTTTTGACCTTTATGATGCATTTGCGAGCACTTAGCATGCATCCAATCTTTCTGGTTCTTTTTCTTATGGGGCTGACAATCATAGGGCTTCTCGTCCACTCCGCACGTCTGAATGTCATTGGCTCGACCTATTGCTTCCTCATATAATCTCATCAACCTTTTTCCTAAACACATGCTGCTCTAAAGGGCAAAATGTAATGGTGGAACACATATCTTCCAAATGCTATATTAAACATTAGCAACAGTGAAGATTCCATTTTAAGGTTCATATTTCAACTAGAAACATTGTCCTCTGCCAGCACTCCCAATATTTATTCCAGAGTTGGTACGGGGTATGGCTCTTCTTGATAATGTAATGTGTGTCTTTTTTGTCCAGACATACACTTGCCATCCATTAGGCTTTTCTTTCTTCATAACGAAGCTCACCCATTGAGTGAGTTTAGTGAGTTGGCATTGTGAGCCAGGCAAAAAGGTAAAGTCTTACACTTTAACTGCTTTTACGAAGGTGGCTTTCAGGGATTTTTCTTGGAACATTTGGAATTTGATCAACACTGTTTCCAGAATGCATATTTTCTGGTCCAACCACATTGATGTCACAGCCAAGAAACCTCACCAATGCCTCTACTTCCTCAACAGGCTAAAGAAACTTGGCATCTAATGCACATATAATCATGTGTTTCCTCATGCAATGCCATTTTAGAGAGCTAGTAGAAAAAGTTTTAATTAAGATCCTTGTGAACTGGCCCAACATAGGGAACTCCAATTTCAACTTCTTGTTCTGCAGCAGTAAGATTGAAGGGGTCTCCCTCAGCAGGTCTCAGCCCAGTGCAGAGATCCCAATGGGTGGGACTGCTTCCCTTACACTGCTGTCCTTTAGATCCCAAACTCTCTCCTCCTTCTTCTTCTTCTTAAGCCCATCAACCCTTCTGGGGCATAGACCTCTGACAGCAGATCAGCAGAGTCTTCTGTCCTGGACTAGTCTTTCCCAGGTATACCCCATCACCTTGGTGTAGCCTTCCTCCCCCAGGATTGAGGTCTTTTGAGCGTCTGTTGGCATTTCTGTAGCACTGGGCTCTTATGGATGAGTTTGTTAGCCCTGTGCCCAACCCTGCTCCTTTCACAGCCGGGCTTTGGACCATCCATGGTGGAGTTTCTCCCTTCCTACTCCCAAGCTTGGCACTGATTCCCACTGCAGCCCCAAAAACTCAGGACCTGTGCTATCTACTGCCCCCCCACCCCAGACCTCAGACACACAGCTGCCTACAATGCCGACCTACCCATCTCAGATCCCAACCCACTAACACCTCTCCTGGCTCACCAGCTGCCAGAATACAACTTTCAACCAAGCCTTTCCCCACTACCGCAGAGCCTCCACTCCCACCCCAGAGACCTCATTTTCCATACCCTATGGCTCCAACCAGATTCTGACCAACACAACCCCTCTGCTGGCTCAAACAGGGTGGAGTTAGTAGCAGCAATTTATTGCATCAATTTACATGTGTAGGGCCAAACCTATTGCATGTTACATTTTGGACCTCATATAGTACAACATATTACCACAGACAAAACTCACAATCTGGTTCATCAAACAATAGAATATTACCTGGAGTGGACCATTCACAAGAATGCAGAAAATAGGAAGACTAGGCCACCTGGCCCCTCAAGCCTACCTAGCATTCAATATGGCTGATCTGTCTCAGGCTTCAATTACTCTTCTATGCCTGTTCCCCTGAGCCCTGAGATTCCTGATATTTCAAAATGTATTTACCTCCCTTACATTTCTCCAATTATATACTGCTCCTGAAAGAACAATTTCAGAAATTCACCATCCTCAGTCCCTTGCACCTGATTTTCCACTTATGCCTCAGCACTTCCCTGCACTTAACCTGTAAATCTAAAGCCTCTCAGCTAAAAATCAGCCAACCACCATCTTGAGCATACTTTGTAACTAAGCCACCACAGCCACCATGTGTACAGAATATCCTCTGGATGTAGAAATCCCTTCTCACTATGTCAGACCTCTTATTTCAAGATCACAGTCTGTGCATCTACTCTGTCAAACCCCACAAGAATTTTGTATGATTCAGTGAGATTATTCCCCGTTCCACTGAGCTCAAGAAAGTATTGCCCTGGTATATTTATATCTCCTCAGAGAATCCCAGTCATCGTCTGGTACAAGCATATGCTTCACTAGATAGAAAAAAACAGGTGTTGACCATCTTTCCACCCCACCCACAGATGCTGTCTGACCTGCTGAGTTCCTTCACTCTTTGTGTGTTGCTCCAGAATCCAGCATCTGCAGTCTTTCATGTTTCCAATTGGCCTATGACGTTCACTTTGCCCTTCAGTGAGATCATGACTGATCTTTTACATTGGTGTCTCTTGCCAACACCAACCCCATTATCCTTACTTCTCTCTAGGAAATAACCTATATGCAGAATGCTTTTAGTTACAATGTGCTACAATAAAAAATGGGCTGCTGGCCATTTTGCACTGTTGCATAATTCCCAGCACAACAGCTGGCCAATGACATAAGTGTTCCTGATCTTTTTACATCTCCATTGAGTCTTGAAGAGAGACAACATAGAGGTAGAAGATTACCCCGATCTATTGAATGGCAGAGCAGTCATGAGCCAAATGGCATAGTCTTCCTTTTATTTCTCATCTTCCTGCTTTCTAACTTTAACCTCTCAGGATTCAACCAGTAAATGAAAATCAAAGAAGGCAGGCATTGAAAATCTGAAATAAAGCAAAAAATGGCGGGAGGAGAGAGAACAGCATGCTGCACGTGTGCAGCCCTCCGGTGAAAAATGATATCATATCCGTTAAATAGGGGCTGTGGACAATTCTGATTTGATGGAGACGGACGTGAAAGTACAGAGGAACATCTGGAAAAATTTCTGAAACGCCAGTTCGCTGCTGTTGTTACTGCGTGATCCAGAATCTTTTGGAGGGAAGGCCTCAAAATCCCCGGCTTTGCCTGCTGTTGGCGTCCGAGATGGAGGTCGAATTGTTCGCATAGAGATGGTGCTCAGTACTCTGTGTCGGAGAGCTGATCAGAGCTCGAAGTTTTCAGATGACTCAGAATCGGACCGTGGTCGGGAGTGGCAGGGAGAGTTTTTCTTCTTTCTCCCGTCTGCATGGGATGTGGGACATTTAAGAGACTTTGAACTTTCTACTGTGCCCATGGACTTCTTCATCAAGTTATGGTGTTGTTGCACTGTTGTAACTATATGTTATAATTATGCGGTTTTGTTCGTTTTTTTCAGTCTTGGTCTGTCCTGTGTTTTGTGATATCACACCGGAGGAAATATTGTATCATTTCTTAATGCATACATTACTAAATGACAATAAAAGAGGATAGCGTGTCTTCATAATCTAAATCTAAACCTAAAAGGGTGAGAATAACATGGCAGGAAAGGTGACACCTATTGAAAGTGTCAACATTTGGGGTGGGGTGGGGGAAGCTGTGACACTTTGTCAGAAAAAGGAAAAGGTGGAGAAACAAAATGGGACACTGTCTTTCTTTTTCACAGTTCTAATGAGGATAGCAGCCTCCAACTTTGACCATTTCCTGTTTCCACGGGTGCTACCTATCCTGCTGAGCTTTTTCAGCATTAGCTGCTTTTATTTCAGCAATTAATCATTCTGAAATACCACAGGTTCTAAGCATTAATAAACAAACACCTACAATGCTATGGGGGGAGTCTATTTAGAGTGTTCATGTGGAGGTATTCTTTCACTCAGTGGAAGGTACCCTCGGACAAATTCAGTAGCAAACTCAGTGTCACAGTCAGATTAACTCATTCAAAAGCGCCATTGGTATTTGGGTATCCCTGTGAAGATTCCTGAGAAACATCTTGTCTGTTAGCGTCCCCATAACAAAGCCAAATTTCATGGTTGAAGAAAGCATATTGTTTCAATCTTTCAAGAAAAATCATATTAAGACATCACCTCTATCTAACGTAGCTGATATGACAATTGCAGATGTTGCTTTATATATGCAGTGAGTTGAAAATGTTTGCCAGAAGTTGAAAATAAATAGTTTCTGTATTTCAGTCTTGCACCAACCCCCCACTGCAAACATGCAAGTCCCCTGCAGACTATTATTCTTCTCAAAGACTTCTTAAAATTTCACAATGACATTATTTCTATATCAAACAGGTCAATGAACAAGAACAAATATTCACAAGTCAGAAGACCATCAATATAAAGAAAACAATGGAGAAGGAAGGGGAAAGAAGTCTCCCAGATGCACGCAACACACCATCACATTATCAGAGCCAAAAAGACCAAGTAATCAGAGCAGCCAACCAGATCAGATCTTATCAACGGGCAGCCTATATGTGACTGTTACAGTACTAGGACTTAAATTTTAAATCTTCTCAAAAAATGTACAGTTTTTATGTATGGTTAATACTTCCAATTTTATCATTAATCACTTCCAATACTGTATGGTCAAAGCCCTTCTAATTTTACAGATCACTGCTCTTTAACACAAGTACTTTGTTTCATCGATATTTTAAGTTTATTAAATATTCAAATCAATTTACTCAATTTTAAAAGGAATTCATATCATACAATTTCACGGAGTAAAATGCTTTATATATGGAAATTTAAAACTTTTGGAAATTTAAAATCTGTTCACTCAATACAGTGGACAATGATTACTATTAAACATTACTTTTTTGAAGGAGTGTATGACGGAAAAACAGAAATCTATAATAAGCAATGATAGCTCATGAAGTTGACATTGGTAGTTGTTGTGAACAAAGAAAGTTGTGCAGAACTTGTTCCATCTTGAAGTCTCTCCACTATTGAACTCCACTGCAGTGTGTTTCAGAAAATTACGATTATTACTGTATTTTCTCATTTGCATGCAAGTCACAGGACTGTGCATGTACAGAACAAAGAAAAACTTTTGTATTGGTTGCATGTTTAACTCATCCAACGTGAGGCAAAGAGTCATAGAAAGCCACAGGACAGAAACAGGCCCTTTGGCCTATCAAGCACATGCTGAACCATTTACACCGACTCATCCTATCGGCCTGCACCCAGACCGCTCCCGTCCATGTACCTATCCAAACTTTTCTTAAATGCTGAAATCAATATCGCATGTATCACTTGAGCTGGCAGCTCGTTCCATACGCTCATCACCCTCTAAGAGAAGAAGTTTCCCCTTATGTTCCCCTTAAATATTTCACCTTTCACCCATAAACCATGACCTCTAGTTGTAGTCCCACCCAACTTCAGTGGGAAAAGCCTGCTTGCATTTACCCTATCAATGCCCTGCATAATTTTGTATACTTCTATCAAATCTCCCTTTCCTGGTACAAAATTGCTGAATTAGTTTGCTTCCAGCTCATAATGCTAATCCGATTTATGCTACAAAATTAGTCTTTTTCCAGTTTCTTGCACAGTTTATTAGGCCTGCTTGTATTTACCCTATCAATGCCCTGCATAATTTTGTATACTTCTATCAAATCTCCCTTTCCTGGTACAAAATTGCTGAATTAGTTTGCTTCCGGCTCATAATGCTAATCCGATTTATGCTACAAAATTAGTCTTTTTCCAGTTTCTTGCACAGTTTATTAGGCATTAAATTGGCTTCTTCTTTACAATTAATAAACAGATACAAGGGCAGATTTAAAGTCCCATATATTGCTTTGCCTGGGCCAATAATTTAACCTACAATCAATCAGAATCAGAATCACTTTATTGATAGTATGTGAAACTTTCCAGAATTGATTACGGTTCAGTGCCAGGCATAAAACACAGAGCAACCGCATAACAGACATTGGTAGTTGTTGTGAACAAAGAAAGTTGTGCAGAACTTGTTCCATCTTGAAGTCTTTCCACTATTGAACTCCACTGCAGTGTGTTTCAGAAAATTATAGCAACCAACAATTCACAATATAGTACCGCAAACAGCCATGAGCAATAAACAATTTGCAGAACATCAATAATCAAACTTAAATAAATGCGAACATATGAACAGACTAACTAATTATCAACAGAACAAGGAAAGCAGGGAAGACCATTTAACGGATGTTCTGCAAGGACAGTTTGGTTATTGCACTTGAGTGAGTTTTGTTAAGAAGCTGGATAGCTGCAGGAAAGAAGCTTCAGGGATGACATGTAGTCCTGCTTTAATGAGAGTAAATTACCCATTATGCAACTAGAAATAGTGCTAATTAATTGAATGCTTTTGCTCCACCAACTTAACACTATTTCGAGAAAAGTTCTGTTAGATCTTTCCTATAAAAAAAAGGATAAAAGGGATAAATAATGCCCTATTGAAAATCATTGTGTGAGGCTTTATGGCACAAGTTGCTGGAAACCTTTGTGATTATATAGATAATTTCAAAAGTAAAAGATAACGTGTTTGGAGTTGTACCCAACACAACAGGGGAATGTTTTCAAGCACAGATGTGAGTTGGGATCAATTCAGGATGTTGTGTAATATGACCATGAAATATAGCAGTAGAATAAGGATGTGAACCAGATTAGATTAACAAGTTTAAGGTATACGAACCCCAAGAAGGCAGTAATCACAGTATAATAGAACTGCTTGGGAAACTGAAGGTCTGAAAATACAAACGTTTGTGGTTGAGTTACCTGGACCGAATGGACTACACACCATGGACTGCAGTTTGAAAAGGAGAAGCCAAAATCGGTTGTATAGGTATTACCGTTGAGTGAAGGTAATTATAGAGACATGGTGAAAGAGAAGCTTGCCAAAGTTGATTGGAAGGGGATATTAGCGGAAAAGATGGTAGAGCGGCTGGAATTCCTGGGAGTAATTTGAAAGACACAGGATCAGTTCATCCCAAAGAGGAAGCATTCTAAAGGGAGAGTAAGGCAACCAAGGCTGAGACAGCATAAAAATTTTTAAATATTGCAAAAATTAGTAGGAAGCTAGAAAACTGAGAAGCTTTTAAAAACCAACAGAAGACAGCTAAAAAAAACTATAAGGACAGAAAAGATAAAATATAAAGATAAATGAGCCAATAACATAAAAGTGGATACCAAAAGCTTTTCAGATATATAAAGGGTAAAAGGCAGACATCAGTGGAGAGCAGAATACTGTAAAATGCCACTGGAAGAGTAGCAATAGGGAACAAAGATACGGTAAATGGATTGAATATGTATTCACTGTGGAAGACTCCAGCATCATGCCATAAACTTGAAAGGGTCTGGGGCCAGAAATCAGTGTAATCACTGTTATTAAGGGAAACTAGAATGTCTGAAGGTAGGTAAGTCACCTGGACCAGGTGCACTACATAGCAGGGTTCTAAAAAGCGTAGCTGAAGAGATTCTGAAAGCATTAATAATGATCTTTCAAGCATCAACTGATTCTGAATAGTTCCAGAGGAGTGGAAATCGCAAATGTCACTCCACTCTTTAAGAAAGGAGAGAGGCAAAAGACAGAACATTGTAGGCTAGATGGTTGATCAAGATGGCACTAGTGAACAAGGCAACCAAAGGCGACACCCTTCAGACAGTTCACAAAACTAAAGTTCAAAGTAAAATTTATTATCAGAGTACATATATGTCACACATACAACCCTGAGATTCTTTTCTGCGGGCATATTTAGCAAATCTATAGAACAGTCACTATTATCTGTAAACATCAGGAACTGTTAACTGTAAACAAATCCTGCAAATGCAGATATAAATAAATATCAATAAGTAACGAACATGAAATAACAATGTAACAGAACCTTTAAATGAGTGTAGCTATCCCCTTTTGTTCAAGAGCCTGATGGTTGAGGGGTCGTAATTGTTCTTGAACCTGGTGGTGTGAGTCCTGCAGCTGTACTTTCTACCTGATGGCAACAGTGAGAAAAGGGCATGGCCTGGATGGTGACGGTCTTTGCCAATTGATGCTTCTTTTCTATGGCAAAGTTTCATGTAGACGTACTCAGTGGTTGGGAGGGTTTTAGCTATGATATACTGGGCTGAATCTACTACCTTTTATAGAATTCTTCACTCAAAGGTATTAGTGTTCCTATACCAGGCCGTAATGCAGCCAGTATGTACACTTTCCACACATCGATAGAAGTTTGCCAATGTTTTCGACGACATGCCAGACCTCCGCAGACTCCTAAGGAAACAGAGGTACTATCATGCTATATTTACGTGGTGGGTCCAGGACAGGTCTTCTGACATAGTGACATCCAGGAATTTAAAGTTACTGACCCTCTCCACCTCTGATCCTCTGACGAGTACTGGCTCATGGACCTCTGGTTTCCCACTCCTGATGTGTACAATCTGTTCCTTGGTTGTAATGACATTGAATGAGAGGTTGTTGTTATTATACCACAGTCAAGTTTTTAGTCTCCCTCCTGTATGCTGATTCATCACCCCCTTGGATACAGTGATGTTGTCAGCAAAAGTATTTGGTGTTGGAGTTGTACCTAGCCACATAGTCATAGGTGTAAAGTGAGTAGAGCAGAGGGCTAAGCACACATCTCTGTGGTGCTTCTGTGCTGATAGAGATTGTGGAAGAGATGTGTTTACTAATCCGAACTGACTTGAGGAAATCCAGGATCCACTTGCACAAAAGGGGGTATTGAGGCCAAGGCCTTAAATTTTACTAATTAGTTTTGAGGGGATGACGGTGCTAAATGCTGAGCTGTAATCGATAAAGAGCATCCTGATGTATGCACCTTTGCTGTCCAAATGTTCCAGCATTGTATGAAGAGCCAACGAGATAGCATCTGCAGTAGATCTGTTGCTTTGGTAGGCGAATTGGAGCAGAACCAAGTCACCATTCAGATAGGAGCTGATATGCTTCCACACCAGCGTCTCAAAACACTTCATCACTGTGGATATAACCATTTCTTTTCCTTCTTCTTCCTCTACTTTCAAATATGATTCTGCTTCTATTGGAACCTGTGGTTTACATTTTGATGGTGTATTTTCAGGCCAGTTGAGTGACCTGGTGCTTTGCTGTCTGCGAGGGAGTTCAGTGAGATTTTGAGTGGAGTGTGCAGGCTGGGGGCCAAAAAGCCTGGAGACAGGGCACTAGCTCTATCCACTTCTCGCCGATCTCTCCAGCTAAAGTGTCGAGCAAGATTGAAATTAATGAGAGCGAGAGCAGAAGGCGAGCAGGTATATAGTGCCATCTGCCTGTGTTCGACCAGTTTCTCTCTCCCTCTTGCTTACAGCTCCTGGAGGAAGGTGTCTGCTTTTCACTAGTCACTCTCTCCCTTTTCCTCCATGCTGCCGGATGAGTCTTAGGTCATGAGCAAAGTTTAATCTACGCAGCTTGTGGATTGGACTCTGTAGTTTACGTTATGATGTGTTTCTGGTTTCTGGTTACTCCTATTTTTTATTGCTATTTTGTGTGATTTTGATCGAGGTAGGCAGGCAGGCACTGCGGCCTGCAGTCGATGAGTGATACAGTGTTAAACTGAACTGAATATTCCTGGACTGTTTCAATAATTCTGTGGTTTGATGTTTTATGTTCTGTGTTTTTTGCTCGTTTTTTTGCCGTTTGTGCAAGCTGTTCTTTTCTGCGTGTTTGGTGTTTGATGTTTTATTTGAAGTGGTTTCATGGTGTTTCTCTGTTCCTTGGCTGTCTGTAGGAAGATGAATCTCAGGGTTGTATACTGCATACATACTTTGATAATGTACTTCAAATCTTTGAGTTAGACTGACTTCAGTGGTTGGCAAGATATTAGAGTCCATTATTAAGGATGAGGTTTGGGTATACTTGGAGGCACATAATAAAATAAGCCAAAGTCAGCATGGTTTCCTTTAGGGGAAATCTTGCCTGACAAATCTGAATTATTTGAGGAAATAACAGGCAAGATAGACAAAGCTGAGTCAAAGGAAATTGTTTATTTGGATTTTCAGAAGGACTTTGACAAATTGCTGCACATGAGGCTGTTAAACAAGACGAAATCCCATGGTATTATAGGAAAGATGGTTAGAATATTGTGTGACTGGCAGGAGACAAAGAGTGGAAATAAAGGGGTCCTTTTATGATTGGCTGCCAGTGACTAGTGCTATTCTGCAAGGGTCTGTGTTGGGTCCATTTCTTTTCGTGATGTAGGTTAATGATTTGGATGATGGAATTGATGTTTTTATGGCCAAGTTTGTGAACAATACAAAGATAGGTGGAGGGGCAGATAGTGTTGAGGAAGCAGGGAATCTGCAGAAGGGCTTAGACAGATTAGGAGAATGAACAAAAATATGGCAGCTGAAATACAGTGTAGGGAAGTGTATGGTCATGCATTTTAGTACAAGGAATGAAGTGCAGACTATTCTCTAAATGGGGAGCAAATTCAGAAAGTGGAGGTGCAAAGGAACCCAAGAGCCCTAGTGCCAGATATGCTGACATTGGAGAGGGTCCAGAGGAGTTTTACGAGAATTACCCAAGGAGTGAAATGTTAACGTATGAGGAGCATTGGACCTGTACTTGCTGGAGCTAAGTGTATAAGGGAGGACATCATTGAAACCTACTAAATATTGAAATGCCAAGATAGAGTGTACATGGAGAGGATGTGTCCAGTAGCAGGCGAGTCTCGGACCATACGGCACAACTTCAGAATAGAAGGATATCCCTTTAGAAGAGATGAGGAGGAATTGCTTTAGCCAGAGGTGATGGATTTGTGGAATTCATCACCACAACACAAATGGCTGTGGAGGCCAAGTCATTGGGTGTATTTAAAGCAAAGGTGATAAATTCTTGATTAGTAAGGGCTAATTCTTGATCAAAGGTTATGGGGAGAAGGCAAGAAAATGAGATTGAGAAGGAAAATAACTTAGCCATCTGATGATGGAGCAGACTCGATGTGCTGAATGGCTGAATTCTGCTCTTATTCCCCTAGAAATTTCATACAAGGCATTTGTGAATTAAGCTTTATTGGCTGAAAAGAAAATCCAATTATTGTGCAAATTCAGGCAATTGCTGTTCTTAAATCAATTTTCTTCAATCATTATTTAATTGACTATGAAGAAATTTTTACAAGCAACAACGTCTTCATCTCTTGGTACCATTAACATGCAAGGAAGACAAAAACTACATTGATAACCCTTGCGGGTTTCCACTTTGGATCTACATTGACAAATCCTTTTTTGTTTAGTCACCATAATCCATTTAAATGAATAAAATTTACAGATCTTCAGATAAAAAATACCCTGCATTCTCAGCTTTTAGTCATGTTGCTAATAATATTCTGCTAGTCCAGCCAAAAGCATCTACCTTTCTTGTTTCAACTCCCTTCATTTAAAAAATAACTGAGTTCATGTCCATCTAATAAAAACTAGTTATTCTACATAGCTTGTGTTTGAAACAGACAGGAAACACATGAGAACAATGTGACAACTCTATTTGGAATCTTTTCTATGTTTCAATGTCTTCAATATTAGAATGACCAGAAAATAAACAACATTCCACTTCTAGTCTCATTAAAGTTTTATAAAGTATCAGTATCACATCCTGGGGCTCTTTACATTTCCATCAACTCTTCACTTTATAATATTAATCGCTGTAATCACTTGACTGCAAAGTGTTTACAGTTTCAGTACAGGTTAATCATATTCATTTTATTCCTTAACTGCATTACTTACCAACTAAATCCTTTCTCCCCACGAGAAATAAAACAGCTCCTTTGGAGCCAATGTCAATGACCTTACACTTCTCAAAATCTGCTCAAACATGTCTTTCCATAATTCATTCCCAAATATAAAATTAGCTCAATTTGTGGTTGACAGAAGAGATTATACATAATTTTAATCATGTACCATCAATGATACATTAATTTCATTGGCATGATTATCTGTGGCCCATTGATATATAATTTAAGTATATTTTCAAACATAAGGGACAAATTCAAAGATATTCTGGTTTTAGAATAACACTTGCCTTGTATTTCTGCAGCAACAAATCCTCTGCAGTTCTTCTAGAATGCAAAACCCCCACAGAAAGCCATCCACCTTTGTCAAACTAGCATTTTTGATATTTGACTGTGCAAATTCACATTCAGAAAGAAGCTTTTATTATGTGTGATTGACGAAATATTGACTTTCTCAGAAGGTGCTGATACATGCTTCTGTGGCACTGAACTTGACTAAAAGTATAGCTAACAACTATCCTGCAACTATCAGCTTGGACCTGGGAATAATAGGTTTACTGGCTCTATACTCAACAGCCGGCATTTTCAGCATCAAAGCAAAATGAAAATGTTGGATAAGCCCCCTTCATCCATGAGTTGGATCACCATGAGGTGGCAGAGAGATGCCACAGAAACAAAAGAAGAACTGGGAAGAGAACTGCAATTCCCACTTGCAGCAATCCTGGCAGCTGAACCTTCAGCAGTCTTGAAGATGGAAGAATGTCATGTAATGCAATTTAAAAACAAACAACCCCAGATCATTAACTCTCAAATATTACTGACATCCTTTTGTAACTGACTATATTTGACACAAACTACCAAAACACTAAATGATGTCATTGGAAGTTTTCAGTTAACTGTAGTTTGAAGTTATTTCTGGAAAGGGGATTTCACTGCAATTCTCAAAACCCATCAGCACATATTTAAAGTCTATTGCTGATGGATTTCAATTACTGTACTGCTGCTACTAGCACTTTTCTATGATATCTCTGCACCCAGATGGATTATAAATGAACATAAAGCAGAAAGAGCATTAAGGCATAATTAAATTTTACATAAAATGTACAGGGATAGATAGAAAATATAGAGAAAAAATGAATGTAATTTTACAAAGGGGAAAAATTATATAATTATATGTCCATAAGACATAGGAGCAGAATTAGGCCTTTTGGCCCATTAGGTCTGTTCTACCATTCAATTATGGCTGATTGACTTATTATCCCTCTTTCCTGCCTTCTCCCCGTAACCTTTGCTACCCTGACAAATCAAGAAGCAATCAATCTCCTCTTTAAATATATCCAATAACATGGCTTCCCACAGCCATCTGTGGCAATCTATTTCACAGATTTACCACCATCTAGCTAAAGAAATTCCTCCTCACCTCTGTTCTAAATGGATGTACCTCTGTTCTGAGGCAGTGCCTCCTGGTCCTAGAGTCCCCCACCATGGGAAACATCCTCTCCACATCTACTCCATTTACGCCCTTCAAGATCCCCCCTCATTCTTCTAAACCCTAGTGAGTACAGGCCCAGAGCTATCAACGCTCCTCCTATGCTAACCCTTTCATTCCCAGAATCATTCTCGTGAATCTCCTCTGGACCCTTCCCATTGCTAGCATGTCTTTTCTCAGAAAAGGGGCCCGAAACTGCTCACAATATTCCAAGTGCATTCTGATCAATTCCTTATAAAGCCTCAGCATTACTGTACATCCTTGCTTTTATATTCTAGTCCTCTCAAAATGAATGCTAACATTTCATTTGCCTTCCTTACCACTGACTCAGCCTGCAGACCCACTGCTTCCTCAACACTACCTGCCCCTCCACCTATCTTTGTATGGTCTGCAAACTTGGCCACAAAGCCATCAATTCCATCATCTAAATCATTGACATATAACATTAAAAGAAGCGTTCGTAACACTGACCCCTGTGACACACCAGAAGTCACTGGCAGCAAACCAGAAAAGGCCCCCTTTATTCCCACTCTTTTCCTCCTGCCAGTCAGCCAATCTACTATTCATGCAAATATCTTTCCTGTAAAGATACTGTACAACTTTCCTGTACTTCTGGTAAAGTGGGTGTGCGCTCAGACACATTAGCTTCTACGACGCCAACAAGAGATCAGAAATTATCTAACCAGACTGACATCAGTGAAACATTTCTGATTTTGCTCATGGAAATCAGTACTGCATTTTGTTGAAAGATGAAGAGTAAGGAAAAGATACGCATGCTTATTTGGGAGAAAATGACACAAAAACAACAACATGTACACTTAGTGAACACTTTATTAAGTACAGGAGTGCACGTAAAGTGGCCACAGGAGTGGAACCTGTTGTGGTCTGCTGCTGCTGGTGTCCATCTGCTTCATGGTTCAACATGTTGTGTGTTCAAAGATACTATTGCAACGCATGGTTATTTGAGTTACTGTCGCCTTACTGTCAGTTTGAACCAGTCTGGCCATTCTCCTCTGACCTTCCTTATTAATAAAGCATTTTCACCGAATGCTGCTCAATGATTTTTCTCATTGTTTATTTGCACCACCCTAAAGAACACTGTATGTGAAAATCCTAAGAGATTAGCAGTTTCTGGGATACTCAGACCATACCATCTGGCATGAATAATCATTCCACAGTCAAAGTCACATTTCTTCCCCATTTAGGTGTTTGGTCTGAACAACAGCTAAACGTCCTGACCATGTCTGCATGCTTATGCAAAGAGTTGCTGCCACATGATTGGCATATTATAAATTTGCATTAAAGAGCAGGTGTACAGGTGTACCTAATAAAGTGGGTACTGAGTGTATAGTCTTATATAATATATTATCCAACTGTTTCTGATTTTTAGCACTGAAGGTTTTGATTTTGGATTATTGTTTAATCTATTTTTAAAATGACTAGTTTTTCAATCCACATTGTAATATGTAAACAATTAGTAAATACAAGATTTCCATAGTACTTTCTTCATTTTCTTCTAATTACTCTTTGAAATATAGGCCCTCCATTGATTGGAGTTGATCACTAATGTTGCGTCCTAGCTTCCTACGCAAGCCAGTAAGTGGTATTGAGAACAAGCTGTTACCCACGCAGCAGGTTGCCCTTCTCCACGCAGCTGATGAATCCAAAGAACGGGCAGAGACCAGAAACATCTCAGGAGCCGCCAGCCAGCATTGAACGCGACATAGTATTCCTTAAGGACACCAGCTTCGGATCTTTTCTCAGTGTTTACTCCCAAAGCCACCCCCGTGAGTGGGTATAGCCGCAAGGCAGGGGAGGTTTGAAATCAGAGTTTTCCTTCTTCTAGAGCGACTGGTTTTAAGGTGGCAGTAACCTGCCTTTGCCCCTTCTCCTGTCAGTAGAAATGGTTCTGTTCGGCTTAGTAGATAAGCCACCCATGAAAACCAGCAGATGGACCTGGTTATCAGAGTCTACTTCAGATCCACGTCATTGGGAGCATTTAATAGGTGGTGGGAGCACAACCCCACTACTATGACAACCTTAAGGAACCTTTGAACTATATTCCATTTGGATAAAACTGTGGTACATGTAATCTAAAATGCAATTCCAATGGATTTTTGAAAAGGAAACTAGATCATTAAAGTAAGAGAGCCAGTGTGGCAATTAAAATGATTAGCATGAATGTTAGTTTAATTTTGTTTTAAATTAAAAGAATGTTTCATAACAGCTTCATTGCCCAAGCTGGAATAAAATTGCAGTTAGTAATGGTATAGAAAGGACTATGATCAGTGAAAGCGGTCAGATAAGACTGTTATTTTTCCTCCATTTCATTTCTAAATCAATCCAAAAGAATCAGTGACCATGAAAACTAAGCAATTATGTACAAATTCAGACATTTCAGGTAAACAAATTACATTATATATTGAGAGGATTACTATCCCCTAGTAACTTGCACATCAATTATTTCCAGTGATTACCTTTAACATTGTGTATGGTCCAAGGGCATAGATTTTATATTGCCCAGAGATTTTTAACACTTGAATTTTCACAGAAAATGCTCAATTATTTTTCGTAACATGCAAATTGTACACCTCTAGACATGGATGAGTTTAAACAGCACTTAATTGTTGAAAGACTTTTTAAACAGCAATTCAACTGTCCTTTAAAGCAATTCTGCAACGTTAACTTGGTTACAAGAAGAAATTCAATGGTAGGTCGACTGATCCATAATTAAAAGCACATCCAATAACCAAGGCATTCTGGCCTCGAATCCATAGGGAAATATCCAATCTAATCGTACATCGGACAACTTAATCAACGTCTGGGCTAGATTTCAGCCCAAGTGGCAGAGGTGAAAGAACCTCTGTTAGAGTTCATTCACCACCTGCCAGATCTGCTTCCTCCATCGACCCCTCCTCCAATCATTTTCATCCACTCTTGGTTTAGCACTGGGATCAGTAATTGCATAGCTGACCACTTGCTTTCAGTCGATGGATTGCACTGGTGGACAGTGACCCAGCAGCCGGCGTGTATCGAATATTTTATCTCTTCTGAGCATTTTTACGTTCTCTCCCTCTACTTGTATAACAAACCACCCCAGAGTAAACAGCCAATGGTCAACAGACGCTGACAGCAAAACCAGTCAAACACAAAGAACAGCAAAGCGCATTGTTTCCGACTAAAACCGAAAATTTACCTTATTGGTCGTGGGCTTTATAAGGAGTGCAAGTGCGACTCACCCCACCGTTAAATGAAAATGTTCTCAATTTATAGTTCAGCAATATCAAAGAGACAGCAAGTCCCTCGAACTTCAAACTAAAGGTTGGCTACAGCATACTAAACGCCAGAAGTAAGAGTTTATACCGATTAAGGGGCAGAGGCGGTTAATATTGTTGCTTACATAAAAGGTAGGGGCAAATCGAATCACCCAGCGGAACTCTTTAAAAACGCCAATAACTTAAGCTCTTCTTTCAGCAGGTCTATTCCTAATATCTTTAAAGCTTTAGGGAAGATGAACAAGTGCTGGGAGAACGCCAAGTCTTCTCGTATCTAACAGTCTCTCTCTCTCTCCCACTACTGCATTCCGCACCATGGTCCACATAAATCCGCGAGCACCCCATAGTCCAAAGGCTCTGTCACCGGCCAACCGCATGCAAACTCAGAAAATGGTCAAATAAAAATTCTGGGTTTGGATAAACAACCTGCCCTCAACTGAGATGCCACTCTCTCCTTCTGCAAGCCTTCGGAAACTGTTAGTACAGAACCCTAGACAGAAACGATTCGCAGAATATTTCTAATGCGTGGCGATTATCACAGCAAATGTGTCTTTTGATGGATTTTAGGTAGGTAAAGAGGATCGGCAGACTGGATAACGTTACACTCACCCACTTCACAGATACACAGGAGTGCAAGGACCCAGCGAGAGTAAGGGTGCATGGCCAGTGGGTCTTGCTTCGGCGACAACTTGTTGGTTGTGAAGACAGGCTACACGGCCCGTCTGGTGAAGACCTTCCTTCTGGTTTCCGTCGCGGTTGCTGCTTTGAGTGAGGCGGGGGGAACCGTGCATGGAGCCCGCAACAAGGCAGCCGACCAAGGCAGATCTGTTTGTCTTCTCGGTGAGTGACTGCGGCGAAAGGATGAGCGGAGCAGCTCGGTCTGATTGTGTGTACTGTATCTGCGCGAGCAAGCGAGCGAAAGAGAGAGAGAGAGAGAGAGAGAGAACCTCAATGAATGTGTACTCTCTCCTGCCTATCGCAGTGACAAGCACTCGCAGCCAGTGAATGAGGACACCCCACCAAATGAGTGTCAGCTTGAGCGTGAATGTGATCTGCCTCACTGTGTGTGAGAGAATTTCAGCTGCCTTTGTACTGGATTCCGGGAGACTAAAACCTGCCAGCCAGCTCCTCGCCTTCCCAATAATAAATCTGGCTCCTTCCACGCAGCGCTAGTATTGAACTCCCATTTTTCTCTTGAGCTGTGGCTGAGTGCCGGATAAGGGAAGGAAGGGGGTGGGGGTGGGGAGGGGGAGGTTGTAGAAGAAGGTTTAGCCGTTCCCATAATCCATTCTTAACGAATGGCTTTATCAAAACAGCCTGCAGACGTGTGTGTGTGTGTGTGTGTGTGTGTGTGTGTGTGTGTGTGTGTGTGTGTGTGTGTGTGTGTGTGTGTGTGTGTGTTTGTGTTTGTTGGAAGGGGTGTGGATTTTCGATCCACGACCCCTTACTGCAGCCTCGTCCCTGACACGCAGCTTAATCCCGGGGACACAATCAGCTGCGGTACAACTCCTACTCTGCCAGAAAGACTCCTTTCGGGAAAACCCAGGCAGTTCACCTGAACACTTTCCTAAGTTTATAGGGTTTTATTCCCTTAGCAGAAGGGAAGGGATTCCCCACTGCTAAGAAACGTCAAATATCGGGGAAACTAGAGATCTGAAATTAAAAAAACGAAGGGGATTGGAAGTGTTCAGCAGGGGAGAACTCGGCTCGGAAAGGGAGCAAAACGTTGGGGTTGGCTTCATGAAATAAACACGTTTTTAAAGTGTACAGAAATGGAGAGGGAGATTAAATGGCTGAAAAGGCAAAGGGAAAATATAATGGAACAAGCGAAGAAACGAAGGGGTTCTACCGGCGTCTATTGCACTCGGCAGCTGCTCCTTGCAAAGAGTGGACGCCGTGGTTTATTTCTCAAATGGACTGCCTCGACACTGATCAGTGAGTGAGTGAGAAACTTCCTCTCCGTCCACATTTCCTTCCTGTCACAACAAAAATCAAGCACCCGGGAAGTGAAGTTGTGGATGCGTGGGGGCAAGTGTACGCAGAATTCCAGCACTGACAAACAACAGGAAGGCAATGTGAGTAAATGATTGCCCAGTGAAGCTCACCATATAAATACGAGGTAGTTATTTCATTAAGAATAGAGAGGTTACTTATTACTGGCAAGGTGCGAAAGAAGTGGGGAATTAGATAAACAGAGCTTAAAGTTCAAAGTAAATCTATTATCAAAATACACACAAGTCGTTATATGCATCCCCAAGATTAATTTTCTTGCGGACATACGCAGTAACTGGAAGAAACACAATAGAGTCAATGAAAGACCGCCCCATTAGGATGGACCAACAACCAATGCGCAAAAGACAACAAACTATGCAAATACAAAAGAAAAAAAAATAAAATAAACAATAAATATCCAGAAAATAAGTTGCAGAGTCCTTGAAAGCGAGTACATAGATTGCGCGAATAGTTCAGTGATGGGACGAGCGGAGTTGAGTGAAGTTATCCCCTCTGGTTCAAGAGCCTGATGGTTGTGGGATAATAAGTGTTTCTGAACCTGGTGGTGTGAGTCCTGAAGCTCCTGTGCCTTCCTGACAACAAGGAGAAGAGGGAATGACCTGAATGCTAGTTTCATTTGACAGCGCTCCGGGTAGATGTGTTCAATGGTGGGGAGAGCTTTACCCGTGATGGACTGGGCTGCATCCATTACTTTTTGTAGACTTCTCCGTTCAAGGGCATTCGTGTTTCCATACCAGGCTGTGATGCGTTCTACCGCTCACCTATGGAAGTTTGTCAAAGTTTTGGATGACATGCCGAATATTCGCAAACTTCTAAAGTAGAGGTGCTTTCTCTATAATGGCACTTACGTGCAGGACCCAGGACAGATCCTCTGAAATTATAACACCGAGGAATTTCAAATCGCTGACCCTCTGCACATCTAATTCTCCCGATGAGGGCTGGCTCTTGGACCTCCGATTTCCTCCTCCTGAAGTCAATAATCATCTCCTTGGACTTGCTGACATTGAGTGAAAGGTTGCTGTTGTAGCACCACTAGCCACATTTATAATCTCCCCCCACTATATGCTGATTGATTACACATCTGATTCGCCGTCGACAGTGTTGTCGCCACAAAACGGCTTTGAAGTTATGCTTAGCCTCACAGTCATACGTATTAAGTGAGTAGAGCAGACTTGTGGTGCATCTGTGCTCACAGAGATTGTAGAGGAGATGTTGCTGCCGATCAAAACTCACTGGGGTCAAATGATGAAATCGAGGATCCAGTTGCACAATGAGGTATTGAGGCCTAGGTCTGGAAACTTACTCATTTGTTCTGAAGGATGAGAGTACTAAATTCCAAATTGTAGTCAACAAAGAACATCCTGATGTATGCATTTTCGCTGTCCAGATGTTCCAGGGTTCAAAGTTCAAAGTAAATTTATTATCGAAGTACATATATGTTACCATATACAACCCTAAAATTCATTTTCTTGCTGGCATACTAATAAATCCAATAACCATAATAGAATCAATGAAAGACTGAACCAAATAGGTACCATTGTGTTAAATACAACAAATCGCAAATACAAAGAAAAACCAGAAAGAAGCCAATGCATTACAGGATCCTGTAGCAGTTTAACACAATCTGATTATTTACACAGGCACAATCAAGTGACAAACATCATTCATCAAAACCTTGCTTTAAAATACAAACTCATAAATGAAATCATACCTTACTATAAATACAAGCCTGATCCAGCTTTGGAGTCAGATAACCACAAATTATATTATGACTGATCAGTTATTACAGATAGAACAATTCATAATGACTGTTCGGATATAATAATGCAAGATAAACAAGCAAGAACTGCTTATTTAATAGATAAAGCCATTCCAAATACACATAACTTACAGAAGTAAGTGAAAAACACCAGAAATATGATGAAGTAAAAGAGGAAATTGAAAGATTTTGGAACATGTACAGGGTATATATTGTCTTGATAGTAATATCTATAACCACAATCATCCCAAAGGCATTGCATAATAGCATTAAACAATTAGGGCTACACAGTAATATCTTCAGAAGTAAGTCTTCAGAAAGCTACAATACTAAACACCAGTAGAATAGTCTGAAAGTTCCTTGCAATTGACAAATGAGCATGCTTAGCTCTGCCCATACCTCAGGTTTACCAGCTTGAGCTGAGAAAAAATAAATAAAAAATAATAATAATGATAAACAATAAATATCGAGAACGTAAGATGAAGTCCTTTAAAAGGAGCTCATAGCTTGTGGGAGCCTCTCAGTGATGGAGCAAGTGGAGTTAAGTGAAGTTATCCAGTGAAGTAAGGTTGAGCGAAGAGCCAATGAAATGGCATCTGCTGTTGCCCTGTTGTAACGGGAGACAAATTGGAGCGGATCCAAGTCATTTCTCAGGCAGAAGTTGACATGTTTCATTACCAGCCTCTCAAAACACTTTGGATGTAAGCCATTCAGGATGGTTACCATGTTCTTCTTAAGCATCTGTATAATAGTCGTCTGCTTGAAGCAGATTGTACTTCAGACTGCCGAAGCGAGAGGTTAAAGATATCATTGAACACTCCAGCCAACTGACCAGCACAGGTCTATAGTACTCAGACAGGTAACCCATCTGGGCCAAATGTTTTCCATGGGTTCACCATCCTGAAGAAGGCTCTCACGTCAGCCTCAGAAACCGAAATCACAAGGTCATCAGGGACTGCGGGAGTTTGTGAAGTTGCCTCCATATTTAGATGGTCAAAGCAAGCATAAAAGGCATTGAGCTCAACCTTGTCGTAACCTGTGTTGCTTGTTTTCACTTTGTAGGAGGTGATAGCATTCAAGCCCCGCCATAGCTGTCGAGCATCCTTCAGAGATTCAAGTTTGGTCCAGGATTGCCACTTCGCATGTGAGATGGCTTTCCGGAGGTTGAACCTGGGCCTCTTGCACATTACTTGGTCGCCAGACCTGATTGCCACTGATCTGGCCCTCAACACTTTGCAGCTCTCAGATTACAAACACAAAAACCATAGAAGTTGCACCAAAGGCTATCAAAGTCACATAGAAAAAGACAACCCACACAGCAGAGTTCATTTCTGGAACAACTAAATTAAGTAGGGAAATGCTCTAAATGTGCTATAGAACCATGGTTAGACTTAACTTATTGTACTGTCTTTACTTCTGGTTGCAGCATTATATATGCATAAAAATACATCAATGGTGGAAAGAATATTTGCAGGGACAATGCCGGAAATGTGAGTTTATATCAAGATGAACACACTGAGTAGCTTCTCTCAGAAGAAAAGAAAACTGAGGAGTGATTTCAGACATTTGTAAAATTATGAAGGATTTTTGATGAAACAATGAAAAGGGAATCTTTCTATGTAGGAAATATCAATGGAAGGCATGATTATCAGAAACTTGCACACACAAGAAGAGCTGTGAATTTGGAACTGTGCCTGGTTTGAGTGAGATGAATTGAAGAACTATGAATGGAAGAATGTTTGAGAGGCTAGGTAAGTAATTCAGGGACAAGGTAACAGAGGTATACAGTGATATATTTAAAGAAGGCGAAGACCCAAGGAAGCTCAAATGGAATGTACCTACAGCATGGAATAGTTGCATTGCATTGTCCATTTCTGTGACAACAAAGGTTTTCTGACTTGATGTACTAAGCTGTAAGTATGGCATGAGACATTTTGTATATGAACTTCCCATCTCTACAGTACACAACAGAAAAGGAATCATTGCTTGAAAAAAAGTTATCATCACAAAATGATAGAAATCCCTAAACTGTAATTGTTCACAATGGAGGAAGTGCTGATATTCTCTCTGACAGGAACACCACTGGGATTTTGGAAATGGAAGCAGTGCACAGCATCCCAAACAGCCCATCCACTGCTGTATATCACACTATCCATCCCACTCATGAGGACAGTTTGCAGTTCCCAAATTGACCTCATCAACCACTCCAGGAAAACGCCGAAAGTCATCCTTAATCCTTGTGGATAGAAAGAAGGAAGGAAAGCCGTAGCAGCAGAAGTCCATGCGATTAACATATGTGATACCCAGCATCATTCAATGACCTCTGAGTACTTGAGATGAATCTAGACAACGACTACTTTATCTCTTGGCACAAATGCACAATTCACAAAGATGTGCCACTTTGTAGGCAATTTGTGGTGGGATTGAGACTATAAACTCTGCATGAAAAATATGATTGGGGAAAATATGGAACAATTCAAAAATTTGTATGACTTCTTTGCAGATCTCTGGAATGTCAGATTTAATATGCATGTAGCCAAAACTGATTGGTCGTCTGTCATATCCAATGATGACAGGAAACCTGTGTGGGAGAGTTTTAAAAGTGGAAAAGCTGTTGCACGGGGCCAGTTCTACTCTGGGTCCAGTGGTACATGGCACAGTGGGGGGGGGGTCTTCCTTGTTGCAGTGGATGACCATGACTTCTTATGTACCTTGTCTTGCTCTTCACCCTCCACAAAGCATTGCAGAACTTCCTTCTTGGCCATTGGATCTCACTGTTAATCTCTTCTGCCAGTCTGCTGGAGCTGTCTTGGCATGCTGAAACAGGTATGTCCCTATCTTACTAGGGTACGAGGCCCACCCACTACTCTAACCTGGTTTAGGCCACCTGTCAAAGCAGTGTATGGGTAGAGATAGTACCTTTGGTAAAGGGGCTTGTTGTGTCCATTCTGGGACAGCTTACTCAACTTTTGGTCTCCACTGGACACTCAGCTCACACATGTGGCTCCAAATTCAGCTCAGTATTCAATACCATCATCATTTCAAAACTAATCAATGAGGTCCAAGACCTTGACCTCAATACCTCCTTGTGCAATTGGATCCTTGATCTCCTCACTTGTAGATCCCCGTCAGTGCAAATTGGCAACATCTCCTCCACAACTTCAATCAGCACAGGTGCACCACAAGGCTGTGTGTCCCTGCTCTACTCGCTTTACACTTACGACTGTGTGGCTAAGCACAGCTCCAATGCCATATTCAAATTTTCTGCTGGTATCACTGTTGTAGGCCAAATTAAAGGTAGTGATGAATCAGCATACAGGAGGGAGTTCAAAGATCTGGCTGAGTGGCACCATAACAATAACCTCTCACTCAATGTCAGCAAGACCAAGGAGTTGATTATTGACATCAGGAGAAGAAAACCAGAGGTCCATGAGCCTGTCCTCATCAGAGGATCAGAAGTGAAGAGGGTCAGCAACTTTAAATTCCTCGGTGTTATTATTCCAGAGGACCTGTCCTAAGCCCATCAAGTAAGTGCAATTATGAAGAAAGCACAGTAGTGCCTTTACTTCCTTAGGAGTTTGTGGAGATGTGTCTGTGTATTGACAGGCAGCATCACAGCCTGGTATGAAAACACCAATGCCCTTGAATGGAAAATCCTACAAAAAGTAGTGGATACAGCCTAGTCCATCACGGGTAAAACCCTCCCTACCATTGAACACATCTAAGTGAAATGCTGTAGCAGGAAAGCAGTACCCATCAACAGGGACTCCCAACACCCAGGACATGCTCTCTTCTCACTGCTGCCTTCAGGAAGAAGATACAGGACTCAGAACTCAAACCACCAGGTTCAGGAACAGTTACTATCCCTCAACCATCGGGCTCTTGAACCAAAGAGGATAATTTTACTCAACTTCATTTGCCCCAACATTGAAATGTTCCCAGAACCAATGGAACACACACAAAATGCTGGAGGAACTCAGCAGGACAGGCAGCATCTATGGAAAAAAGTACAGTCAACATTTCAGGCCCAAAACCTTCAGCAGGACTGGAGAAAAAAAAAGCTGAGGAGTAGATTTGAAAGGTGGGGGGAGGAGGGAGATAAACGCCAGGCGATAGGTGAAACCTGGGGGAGGAGAGGAATGAAAAGCAAAGAGCTAGGAAGTTAATTAGTGAAAGAGACAGAAGGCCTTTGAAGAAAGAAAAAGGTGGGGAGGAGCACCAGAGGGAGGCGATGGGCATGCAATTGGCTCATTTTCAAGGACTCTTTATTTCATATTCTTGATATATATTGCTTATTTATTTATTATTTCTTTCATTTTGTACTTGTACAGTTTGTTGTCCTCTGCACTCTGATTGAATGCCCAAGTTGGGGAGTCTTTCACTGATTCTGTTATGGTTATTATTCAGTAGATTTATTGAGTGTGCTCACAAGAAAATGAATCTCAGTGCTGTATGTGGTGACACATAATAAATTAACTTTGAACTTTGAAATAGCTGTTTGCGTGCGACAGCAGTCACACCTGGGTACACCACTTTGACAAACAGGCTGAACCAGGTGCCAAAACTACTAACTACATAAGCAGTTTGAATCATTCTCCCTCTCAGCTCTGAGAGTGATGTTCATTTAAATCGAACGTACGTGGATCTGTAGATTGAACTGACTGGATCATGATCTATGTTGCTACAAAAATGCTGTTTACTAATCATAACTACTCTGTCTGTCCTAGAAGCCAATAAGTTCTCCTTACAGCTTCTAAATCAGGGAAAGGCAGAAGGTTGAACGTACCAGACCCTAAACAACTTCAGAAGTCCACTGAGCCCAAACCAAGTCCCACCCACCTTCACTCCAGTTCAAATTTTTTTGGACAAATGCTATCAATTTCCACAGCATCTTCAACTCCTCTTGCCTTAGCACAAATCATATTTGCAGTAGTCTTTGTTTCAGTCCTCTTCAAGCTTCATCTTCAACTCTTTTCCAGTACATCGACACTTGTTTTGGTGCTGCTTCCAACACTCATACAGAAGTGGAAAACATTGTTACTTTTGATGTCAATTTCTACTTTGCCCTCACCTTCACATTGTAATCTCTGTTTCTTTCCTTCCCCGTTGGAATCCCTTTGTCTCTATCCCAGGGAGTAGGGCAGCAACAAACAGCCATAACAAGGCTACACACATGCACATTTATCTTGGCCAGAAATTCTCCATTCCTATTTCCAATAAGAACTCCATGTCATTCTCTCAGTTCCTCCATCTCCATCCTACTTGCTCCAACGTTGAGACTTTCCACAGGGGTGCCCCTGAAACACCTTCCTTCTTCCTGAACCATGGCTTCCCCTCCATCATAATTGACAGAACTCTTGACTGCAACTGGTCTATTTCCTGCATCTCTGCTGTCAACCTTGGCACAAGGGCATGAATAGTTTTCCCCTGGTCCTCACATTTCATCCTGTCATCGTCTGCTTTCAGTGCATCATCCACACAATTTCTGCCGATGTCAACAAGATTTCCCCGCCAGACACGGATCATCGCCATCTTCACAGCATTTTGAAGGGTCCATGTCCTTTTGTAATTGTCTGGTTCTGCCCCCTGCAGCCATTCCCCTTAAGGCACATTCCCATGCAACAACAATCCATTCATCTATTTCCTCCTCACCATCCACGGAATCGAACAGGTGAAGCAGTGATTAATTCCCATGCCTTCTATTCCGGTCTACTGCAGTCTGTTCACAAAATTTTCTCTCCTACAATGGAAAAAAACATATGTATTTTCTGTGATTGCTTCACAGACCAGCTCTGCAGGGTGGTTTCACAGCTCTGTTCCTACCATTTTAGTTCTCTCTCCCAGATCCATCTCTCTGTCTGTGGGATCCAGCACTCACAGCGGGACCAAGTACTTTATGGGCATGCACGTCCCTCCGCATCATTGGTAGTATCTACAGGAGGACTGCCTAAAGAAGGCAATATTCATCATCAAAGATCCTCATCATCTGGACCATGCTACCACTTCACAGCTACCATCAGCAAGAAGTACAGAGGCCTGAAGTCCCACACCACCAGGTTAAAGAATAGCGACTTCAGCCAGTCAGTTCCCGAACCAACTGGCAAAACCTTAATCACTACAGTTTAACAAAACTGGACCACTTCGCAGTAAAATTAACATTTTTGGTGCTTTAACTTTTTTGCTGTGAAATTGCACTTAATTTATGTCTAATGAATATTTTTCTAGTGAATGTTTCTGAAATGATGCCATGTGCCTGTGACGCTGCTCCAAGTAAGAGTTTCATTGCACCTCTACATACATGCATTTGCATATATAACAATAAAGTTGATTTTGACTTCCTTCTGGACTCAGCTTTGAATTCAGGCAATTCACTCTCTCTGTATCAGAACTGGCTATTCTATCCCTGCTATTGGCTCAGTTCTCCCTCTGAGCTAACACAGCCTGAGATGACCGGTAAGTCCAGAGCCCTGAATTTCACAACCTATTTCTGCTGATCCCTGCAGTACCCCACTGTTCAGAGTCTTCCCATCCGAGAAAGGTGCAGTTATTTTTTACTCTCTTGTTTTCTGGCCATTATCAGACCTTATTGAAAGCATTATGAAAATCTAAATCACCACATTCACTGATTTTCCCCTTAATTGGATTAATTAACACTCTCTTGATCATGCAGTATTTCATAGTTTGCTGATAATACAGAGATACAGAAGGTGCTATTTTGAATCTGGAGGAGGATGTAAAGAGGCTTCAAGGACACGTGCTAAGTGACCAGGCAGGAACTGTGGCAGACGGAACATAAGTTAGAAAATCTTGATGGGACATGTTGATGTTCAAAGAGAATTGAGTAGCTTTGTACACTAGTAGTGAAAAGCTTGTACACAGACACCACAAGCAATTTGCAGAACAAATCATAGACACCGGAGTTTCGGCAGATGCTGGATCTCAGCCCAAAACGTTGACTCTTTATTCCCCTCCTTGGATGCTGCCTGACTTGCTGAGCTCCTCCAGTATTTTCAGCATGTAGCAGAGCAAACTGAATATATGCTTGCTATTAGGAGAGGATTTGAGTGCAGATGATAACTTATTGCAATTACATAGGGCCCTGGAGGGACTGTGCCTGAAATACCTGTGCAGTTTTGGTTTCCTAAAAGTTTGTGTACCAGCCAGGCAGAAGTGATGAGGATTTATTAGACTGGTCCTGTGTTTGCTGTTTGAGGAGAGATTGAAAAGTCTGATTGTCATGAACCCATCACAGCAGCAGGGGCCACTGGGTAACGACAGGTCTCGACACACCTTAATATCATTTCTTTGTGTTTATTAGAGTTGCTAATGACTACTTTTATCATGAAGCCGTCACTGTGTTTTTCACTGTGCTTGTTATGCGAATTCCTAAGGTACACCTCGACCAGCCTATCTCTGTTATGGCCTTGGGTGGTAGACCATTGGAATGTTTCCATCACTTTCAAGTTGACTATAGGAAGACACAAGGAGATGATTCCTCATAAGATTCTTGGCAGTGTGGAGAATCAGCGAGATTTTGGTGTCCATGTCCATAGGTTGACAGTGTTGTTAAGAAGACATGGTGTGTTGGCCTTCATCAACCATGGAATTGAGTTGATGTGAGGTAATGTTACAGCTATATAAGACCTTAGTTAGATCCCACTTGGAGTATTGTGCTCAGTTCTGGTCACCTCATTGCAGGAAGGATGTGGATGATATTGAGAAAGTGCACAGGATGCTGACTGGATTGGAGAGCATGCCTTATGAAAACTTGAGTGAACTTGGGCTTTTCTCCTTGGAGTGACAGAGGACAAGAGGTGACCTGATCAAGGTGTATAAGATGATCAGATGCATTGATTGTGTAGCTAGCCAGAGGCTTTTTCCCAGGGCTAAAATGGCTAACACAAGAGGGCATAGTTTTAAGGTGCTTGGAAGTAGGTACAAGGGGGATGTCAGTTTTTCACACAGAGTGATGGTGTGTGGAATGCACTGCCAGTGAAGGTGATAGAGGCAGATACAAAAGGGTCTTTTAAGAGTCTCTAAGATAGGTACATGGAGCTTAGAAAAATAGAAGGCTATGCAGAAGGGAAATTCTAGACAGCTTCTAGAGTAGGTCACATGGTCAGGACAACATTGTGGGCTGAAGGGCCTGTAATGTGCTATAGATTTTCTATGTTTTATGTTCCATGATTCATTTCCATTTTATTCATTCTTCAGACATTCCCCCAATCCTTGATTATCTGCGGTTACATCCTCATAATCCTTGGATTAACTGGTCTTCTGGCACCATTCAGGGTTGGTCAACCTTATGCCAGGAGAAGTGCCTTGCAAGAGGTTCCAAGAGGCCTGCCTGAGTGTCCAAGTGACTGACTGTGAACCATGTTGCGACATCAGTCAAGTTGCTTCTTGACTCCACAAGACCTTGACTTGAACTCAACGGAGCTGTCTAGAGTTCCTTCAGAGTTGGGGGTGTTCAACAAGAGGAGAACCACTATGCAGACTACAATTGCACCATCAATGTACTACCTGGTAGGTGTCCTCCTTGGGGAAGGCTCTATGTCTTGTCTACTCCTGAAAAGCAAACTATGGAGAGTTTGACATCTATGATTATCTGACCGTCCACTTCACCTACCGGAGCGGGGTTCGCTTCCATATCCAAGAAAGACGATGGACTAAGACTATTTATCAATTACAGAGGTCTAAACAGAATTACTATTAAGAAGTGGTACCCACTTCTCCAATGAACACAGAATTTGAGTTTCATTAACCTTGATCTCTGGAATCCCTACAACCTAATCCGGATCAGAGAGGAAGATGAATGGAAGACATCCTTCAACACACCCACCGGACATTACGAGTACCTGGTGATGCAATTCAGTTTAGTTAATGCTCTAGCAGTCTTTCAGAACTCCATCAACAATGCACTCCAAGAGATGCTTAACCATTTTGTCTTTGTTTATTTGGAAGATATTCTTATTTTTCCTCGGTCACTTCAGATATATGTCCACCACTTCAACACCTACTAGACCAAGTTTTTGTTAAGCTTGAAACGAGCGAATTTCATGTCGCTGAAGTTTTTTTTCTAGGTTTTGTCATTTCCAATGGGAATTTACAGATGGACCCTGAGAAGACCTATGTGGCCACAACCTAGGTCAGTCAATCAGCTCAGTGCCTTTTAGGGTTTGCCAATTCTATCAGTGCAATCCCAGCTCCACTTACCAACCTTACTAAAATATCTACTGGGGTTTTCCATTGGATTCCAGAGGGAGAAGCTGCTTTCTGCAATCTCAGGAACAGATTTACCACAGCACCTGTACTTGTTTCCCCCTAATCCAGACCTACTTTTGTAGTGGAGTTTAACACCTAAGTTGGAGCTATGCTATCTCAATGAAACTATCTCAGACCAGAAGCTACACCCATGTGCCTTCTTCTCCAGACAACTCTCTACACTGAGATGAACTATGATATTGGCAAAAGGGAGTTGGCACTTCAACAATGGAGTCATTGGCCAGAGGAAGCCTAACACTCTTTTTTGGTTTGGACCAAACATAAGAACCTAGCTTATATTGAGGAGCTTAAAAGACTGAACTCTCAGCAGGCACGCTAGTCATTGTTCTTCAACAGGTTCAATTTTATCATTGCATACAGACCTGCTTCCAAGAACCAGAAACTGGATGCTCTTTCTAGGCAGTTTGAAACACCATTTAAGAAGGAATTCCCAGAGAATATTTTCCCCAGCTCAAGGCTGGCAGCTCCCATTAAATGGGGGAACTGATTCCATGGTGTGGAGGTCCCAGGAGCAACATGATGCCGATCCCGGCAATGGTCACCTGGTCATATCTTTGTCCATGAAGTGGCCTGCACAAAGGTATTGAATTGGGGCATACCTTCAATATGGTTGGTCACCCAGGAGTTTCACATGCTTTGGAGCCTATAAAGAGGCGGTTCTTGTGGCCAGGTATGACCGAAGATGTCAAAGACTACGTTCCAGCATGCAATGTGTTGCCAGGATGAAGAACCCAGTGCCCTGCCCCAAGGACATTTATAGCCTTTATCTAATCCTGCTCATCCCTGGTCACATACTTCTATGGATTTTATCACTGGGCTTTCTCCACCGCAAGGGAGTACTGGCATTATGGTTGTGGTAGACCAGTTTCTGAAGGCTTTATCATTTTGTTCCTCTCCCCAAGCTACCCACAGTGGTAGAGACAATTGAGCTGACGGTGTAAAATATCTTCAGGATTCATGGCTTCCCCCAGGATATCAACTCCGACCATGGCCTGCATTTCACTTCCAAATTCTGAATGGCCTTTTGTCCTCTCAGCTGGGCAACTGTTAATCCTCAGGGTTCCAACTGCAAACTGATGCGTGGACAGAAAGAATGAATCAGGATTGGGAGAGATCTGGATGGTGTCTCGCTTCGATAAATCCGACTACATGGAGTGACCATCTTATGTGGGCAGAACTCATGCACAATAACCTTTTTCACTCCTCCATTGGGATGTCCCCTTTCGAATGTCAGTTTAGCTACAGATAACCACTAGACTTGGAGCAGGAGTGTGAGGTGAGTGCCCTTGTTGCTGGTAAATTGGTCAAGAGATATAGGCAGACATGGTCTAAGGCAAGATCAACTCTATTGGCCAACTCTCAATAGCAGCAGCAATAGGCTAACCATCGATGGGCAGCAGCTCCTCTGTTCTGTCTAGGCCAGTAGGTTTGGCTTTCTACCCAGGACCTTCCATAGCAAATGGAATCTCGGAAATTGGCTCCCAAATACATCAGACCTTTTAAGGTTCTCTGAAAAATCAATCCTGACTTAACAGTTACAATTACCCAGAATCTTGTCTATCCACCACACCTTTCACACCTCTCACCTCAAGCCTGTATTTTCCAGTCACGTGACCCCCCCCCCCCCCCGACCAACAGTAGAATTTCCTGTTCCTTCTAGGCCAGGCGGAGGTAGATTTAAACACTCAGTCTGGCTTTGCTAGAGAGGTGGGGAGGTTGGAGTTGACGGTTCATGAACAGTTATAAGACCAGAAGACATAGGAGCAGAATTAGGCCATTCAGCCCAACAAGTCTGCTCCACCATTCTATCATGACTAATCACAGATCCCACTCAACCCCGTACACCTGCCTTCTCGCCATATCCCTTGATACCCTGACCAATCAGAAAACAATCAACTATTGCCTTACGTATACGCATGGACATGGCCTTCACCACAGTCTGTGGCAGAGCATTCCACAGTTTTACTAATCTCTGGCTGAAAATGATTCCTCCTTACCTCTGTTCTGAAGAGTTGCCCCTCAATTTTAAGGCTGTTCCCTCTAGTTTTGGATACCCCCACCATAGGAAACATTCTTTCCACATCCACCCTATCTATTCCTTTCAACATTTGGTAGGTTTCAATGAGATCCCGCCTCCCCACGCCCCTCCCCACATTCTTCTAAGTTCCAGTGAGTACAGGCCCAAAGCTGCCAAATGCTCCTCAGATATTAACCCCTTCATTATACTGTACTGTAAAATTTAAAACAATAGTGTGTCATGGAGAAAGCCTCTGTACATTTGTAAAATTTTGTACATACATGTTTGTTTTCATTTGTCTATTTGTAAATACATTTTTCTTCACAACTTTTGGGCAGTTTTTGCATTTTTTCCCACCTGGCACTAAATAAAACTCCTTGCACTAATGTGCCATCTTTTTTTTTTATAACTAGTGACCCTCATCGGGCACGCTTACCCACACCCGATAGCAAGGTGTGACACCAAGGTTACTCGTTTTCTCAACAGACAACAGGTTTACATTTAGGCAACTACTGGACTCTCATTCTGTTTATGACAAGACAATATCTTGTAGACTGGGATCACTATGGCCTGGAGAAAAGATGCTGGGTTCCCTATTCATGATGTTCTGGACCCTGAACTAATCATGGACTTTCATAACAATTATCCTAATTGCCCTGGGCCATCAGGTGCTCTCCATGGGGGTGTGAGGGAGGCTTCCTATTAAGAACCCTTTGGACCAACGAGAGGTGCCGGGTAGTGGCATGTCTTGACCAATGTGAACGTTATTTATACAACACATACAAATTGCTGGAGGAACTCAGCAGGCCAGGCAGCATCTATAGAAAAGAGTAAACAGTCAACATTTCAGGCCAAGGCACATCAACAGGACTCCATTTCTCTGAGCTTATTGGAGTTGCTTAATGACTCCTTTGATCATGAAGCTGTCACGGTGTTTTTTGTGATGCTCGTCATGTGCATACAGTTTCTTCATGCTTCTTGTTCTCAAGTGATTAGTTTTTGACTTTGATCCGCATGGATTTCCTGTGTTTCATTTTCTATTTAAAGCTATTCTGGACCACCGCTTATCACTGAGTCCTGGATTCGAGTTCTGTGTGCTCAAGCACTGAGTAAGTAAGCTCTTAGTTTGATCATTCCCTGTATTATTCTCTGAATACATCTTCATCGTTAATTTCTACTATCAAGTCCTGAGTTTACTCCATGCCTGGGTCTACTCGTCTGAGGATTGTTACACCAATAGAATGGATATGCAGAGAATGTTTTCAATAGTGGGAGGGTCTAGGACCAAATGGCACAGACTCAGAATAGAAGCACGTCATTTTAGAATAGATACGAGGAGAAATTTCGTTAGCCAGAGGACGCTGAATCTATGGAATTCATTGCCACAGACTGCTGTGGGTATATTTAAGCAGAGGTTGATAGATGCTTAATTAGTAAGGGCACCAAAAGACAGGAAGAATGCAGAGGAATGGGGTTGAGAGGAAAAATAAATAAGCCATGATCGAATGGTGGAACAGAGTCAATAAACCAAATGATCTTAAATGCTCCTATGATCGTGTTCCTACTATCTAATTCCTTTTTCATAGCTTTTGTTCATTTTCTCAACCCCACTTGCCCCATTAATCCATCAACCAGATTAACTCTACATTGCCATGGCAACACTGGCCTCACACAATTAGAGATTCCCTTTGTCCTATCCATCCCTCCCCCACCACCTGTCCTGCAACATAAAATTAACTTGTTGCCTCTCTTCCCCCATTATAACACAAGGTCTTAGACTTTGCACATTAATTAACTCGGTTACTCTTTCCATGGATGCTGCCTGATCTGCTGAATGCTTCCAGCATTTTCTTAATCTGACCTACTTTGGTGGAATTCCCTCACCTCAGTCAGCTGCATAACTGATGGAAAAGCCATCAGCCATAGTGATCCAACACCTCTAATTCCCTTCCCTGCAATCTCCACCTCCAAAACTATTGTTAATGCTTCTTCCTACATTCATGCCTACATTTATCTCCCAAGCTCAATTTAATTATTTCCTATAATTACTTTGGCAGGACCTGTTTAGTGAAGCATTTTTTGGAAATATCACCATGCTAAGGATGTTCTGATAGGGATTAACTGCCTTGATAAGTCTTTTATAATATAAACAAGATCTAAGGAAGCTAAACGTTCTGCCTGCAGACTCTTTATTTTAAAATTCAAGACATTTGCCTTACTCAAGCTTCAATATATTCGCAGTGGGAGTGTAAAGCAAAAGTAAGATTTTGCTGAGGTAGGTTCTTTTGTAATTCTTTTTTTTAAAGCTGCAATGTGAACTAGTGTTACTTAAGCTGAATTTATACCAAGTATTATTCTATTCTGTGAAACTAAACTACTGTGGAATGTTATAGGCTTTAGGAGTGTGAGAATAGGCATTCCTATTTTAGTAACTCTTTGACGGGTCTATAAAAGTGGATACGAAGTGTACAGGAGGTCAGGTCACTTGTCTGAGTGCTACTGGTACCATGTAACCCAGTACTACCTGTCACATGGTCGGGTGGTCGGTGACTAAACCGGCTCCCTCACCTGGTGAGGAGTGTGGCTAGACACCCTGCAGGATGAAAAACAAGGCATGTCAAAGGGCGGATGAACCCTCTCGTAGAGCCAATGGCCATCTAGCAAACACGTGCCGTGAAGCGCGGAAAGGGCTTCCCTCACATCGAAGCTTGGTCTGGCCATTCACTGCAACAGAACTTCCCCCAGCCGTCTTGGACCCCACCATGTCGCTAGATCCAGGAGGGGATGTCGAGAGAGTGGGTCTGGACCTGTGCAACCCCCTACGCACCAAAAATCCATTCACGCACATGCTGTTCCTTTCTGAGGAGTGGGGTATAACCCCACTAACTGACTGAAAGGAACCATCTTCATCCTGTGGGATAGATGGCCAGAAGAGGAAAAGAAGGATAGGATGCTGCACTCAGACTCTCCTGTCATACTCCTGTAAGTATGGGAAAAAGGAGACCATGCACAAATGCATCTTGTTTGTGTCCACGAGAACAGACAGAGTCTCATTTTGCTCTCAACTAAAAGAACACGCGACGTGTTAAGTGTCCCAATTAACTGGAATCCACTGTATTATGAAGATGTAGGTCAATAATGAAGGTGCAGGGGAAACGGTCGAATTAACATGTGAAGCAAGGGATGAGGCAATGATATTCTACACTACACTTATGCTGCCGTAGTGTAGAACTGCTATTATTTTGCCGTACATGAAATTAGAAACTTTCAAGATACTGATATAGGAGTTATTGAAAACTATGCATAAAAGAATGGAGACAGCCAAGGAATTGGAAGAGGATGATGTCTTTATGAAGCCTTATTAAATGAAAGTATCCACATGCACTCACAGGAAGTTAATCTTAAGCTCCATATGAGCAGGTCCTTTGTGCCTAGACCACACACTTCGAGCTTCTTTGAAGCACTCTGGCACTTGGCATACAAAAGGATAGAGGGCTGTTGTATGTGTCTAATGAGCCTGTTCTAATATCTTGCACAAACTTAATTAGCATAAATGTGGCCAAGGGAAAATGTGAACCTTGTGCAACAAAAGAGGCTTTATTGGAGAGTCAAATGCTGCCTTTCTATTATTTAAGGCTTTACTCAGCCAATAGCTACCTAGTTGTCGTCAAGATAGGTTTGTCTTCCAATTACACCTTAATGTTTTCTCTTGACCACTATTTCCTGGCTACCAACATTGTTCAAGCCCATGAATGGCTTTCAGGGGTTTCTCCCCACCACCACAATGCACTCAAGCCTGATACACATTCTCCTGATGGCCCAATGATTGTTGTGACTGTGATAAAAGTCATCAGAGAGACACTGAAGCTGGTGATGTAGAAGTCTTTATTTGTCACAACAAGCAGGCATTTTCATGAAGACACTCTCGGTAAGGGCTCACACACTCAAAGGTACATCACATTTTATACCCTAACGATCAAAGGTAACAGTAAGTGATTCAATACAATTTCAATAGTTACAATATTTTCACTTCAACATTTTGGGTTGACAATACTTTCTCTGAATTAAATATCTACAGTGGGAGACACCTCTGAATGACAAAAACCTTTGTCACAAAATAGTTCACACAAATAGTTTAAATACTTATTAAAACACCGAGCCAAACACACAAAATTAATGTTGTCAGCGCTTTCTCTGAGTACACAAATATCCTGAGCACACAAAAATTATGGATTGCCTGTACCCGTGACTATGTTCAATATGCTAAGAGACAACATTGGTCTGGTCTGCCAGTTTGAAACCAAGTCACAAAGGAGAAAATAATTTAGCACATGTTACCTGGTGTGATGTAGGCCAATTAACACAACCCAATTGTCTTAAAATTTGGCTCATGTATACGCAAATGTCTCATGGCCACTATTTTGCAAACTGTATCTCTTAGGCTGTGGGCACTTAACTAGTTTACTGCTTGCAATTTACAATTAAAACTGAAGACTGGTTCTGGTTGAATTAATATTTGCTATATTTACATAACTTCAGAATATTCCCTAACAATGATGATCTTTTGAAATCCTGATACTCCTCTTACCCAATTTCAATTAATGCCCCTCTAAACCTTGAATATTTTTGGCACTGCCTCTGCACTTGCCCCCCCCCATATCAAAAGAACACTTTGCGTCAAGCTTTACCACTCTGTCCTCTTCCAAACACACATCTCGATTTTCCCAAGCCCCACCCACTAAAAGTCCCCACCTCCAATCAAAATACACCTGTTTGCGTTCACTAGCTCTACACGTGAGTGTGCAAGGCCTGTCTATTGAGCAGCATGCTTTAGGAATGCTGCTGCAACAACCATGTACAAGTATTACGTGAGTCACTGCACAAATATTATTTGAACATAGATTTTTTATTAGAAAATTTCTTGGCCTTTGCTGATTTAAAATTTAATTGTCTCGTCAATGCTGCACCTCACCTCCAAGAAACGTTCTTGCAGCAGTGGAGCTATTGTCTAACCTAATAGGAAATAGTTCTGCCTACAGTGACTGCACTCCAGAACTAAGATCTCAGTTGGTGAGGTGCAATATGAAGATTAGACTTGTATTTGCACACACCCTGAGGCCATGCTCCAATTATTGTGAGCCTGCTCACTGGGGCATTCAAAAGAATGAGGCTTGCATGCAGCATCTGCAAGACAAACATCCTCTACCAATCTGCATCCATTGCAGAAGTCCACCCCTTGACGGTGTGACCTTGGAAAATGTGGACCACTTCCCTATCCCAATGAAGGGAAACATTCAAGATGAATTTCACCATTGCCTTCAATGCACTAAGAGCATTAGATCAACTGAGGAAAGAGGCCTGCAGATCATGACCTCACATCCAGCACAAAACTCCTGGGCTATCAGGCAGCGCTCATCATGCCTTCCCATGTGCTTTGGAGATGGATAATCTACAACAAGCACTTGAAATGATATCACCAATACTGCAGCAGTATGTAAAATTCTCCCAAGTTCACTCAAAGTATAAACAAAAGAATATCAGTGGCTTCTCCCAGGCTAACATGCCCAGCACTAAAGTCCCCATTTACCCTTATTCACTCTATTAAACAAGATCTTCCACATGCTCAACACTGAAGTGCTGAAACAGGTACTTTGTTCCAAGCTCTGTCTCAGGAATAGATGACCAGGAAGACAGATGATAACTAAGAATGTGCTCAGAGCTTCCTTGAAAATAAAATGCAACATCCCCATCGATTCTTGAGAACCTCTAGCCAACAACTGTTCATAAGTGCAGGAGGAGGGTACTTGGAATGGTATTAAGAAAATCTAGCAATACACCAGGAGCACAAAGTATCTCAGTGTGAATGGCAGATGGAGTCGCCGGTTCCCAAATTGCCTTCCCTTCTGTTTATCAGACTGCTCTTGCCCTTTCAAAAGGAAGAGTCTGCAATTCCCATGTCCTCATCAGTCAGCTCAAAACCAGAAAGGAAGTAAATCATCCTCAGATCCAAGGGACTGCTATTACAGGAGGATGCCAATCTACCTGCTCTCTTACCCATTCTTTGATTCAGTCACTTCTATGAAAGGGCTCATGTGTGAAACCCCTTTTGGTGATGCATTGTAGCCAATTACTTTGCTTTTCAATGCAGTGCAGGACCCCAGGATTGTAAATAATATTTCAGATATCCTCTATTCAAATATTATTGTATTTCTACTTCATGTAAGATTTAACATTTTATGTTTTGGTAATTCAGGTTCAGTACAGAGGATGTTATTTCTATAAGTTCAGATATAAAATGCTATTCCTTCAGGGTATGTGAATGGCAAAAAGGGTTTCTTGTAGCACATTCAAATGACAGACAAAATTCTGGCAAAGTAAAGAATGTAATTAAAATTAAAAACTGTGCTGCTAAAATATTAAAGGAAACCAGAAAGGAAATGGTTCACATCTAAAACTTTTTTACCATTAGAGCATTTTTTTATTATTGTGTTTCTTTAACTTAATGTGTTTTTATATGCTGTACGGCATCTGGAGTAACAATTATTTTGTTCTCCTTTAATCTTGTGAATGAGTAAACAATATTCTTGAATGAAAAATATTGCAAATGGAGAAGGTGAATTAAAAACAGAGGCTATAAGTAGAAAGGTGAGTTATGCCCAATGTTTTCTGGAAGGTCTTGTCAAACTCATTGTTTTTGACGGGCTCACTTATAGAGTTTTTGATAAGCTTCAGTTTGCAATTGACACAATAAGAAACCCAATGTCAACGGTGTTACAGTGGACAAAAGATCAAAGTGGATGAACCACAGCAAAGGATCACGGGGATTGGGAAATCTAAGAATATAAAGTAAAATATGTTCTACATTGTCAGAAGAGGGTCTTTAAAAAAAACTTGAGGCAAGTGGCCTTCTATGAGGAGGACTTGATATTAAAATTATTTTAAATATTTAAATATATGAGAGCAATATTAACATTTAAAAGGTACTTGGATAGGAATATGGACAGGCAAGATTTAGAAGAATATGGGCTAAGTGTGGACAAATGGGACTAGCACAGATGGGAATCTTCGTTGGCTTGGACCAGTTGAGCTGAAAGGTTTATTTCCTAACTGAATGATTCTATGACTAATTCAATCTAAAGTTAGGATGTTAAATCTAAACAAATTAAACCAAGGAAGTTGGAAACACAATTTGGCTATGGTAGTGTGGGGAAGTATTTTGAATGTATGAAAGTAGACAAGCAATGGTAGCATTAATATGATAATTGCTGAGTTCAGAAAAATATTGATTTATTTAAGTGGCAAAAACACAGCAGGAAAAGTGATCCTGTAGGTTTTCTCAAACAAAACGGCGTGAGGCATTTTATGTTTAATTAAAATCATAGCAACTCATTTACTGTAATCCAAACACTGACTCTATTCCTGGAGCATTGCGGCAATGAATGGAATGAGGGGAGTGTGGTGGGAAGTGCCCCATGAGATGAGATTAAACCGACTGGCCTCATGTTCTCTGAAGTTTAGAAGACTGGAAGATGATCTACTTGAAAAGTCTAAAATCCTATCGAGCTAGATAGGGTAGACTGAAGATTGCACAAGAACGATGGAAGGAGGGGCACTTCCTGACTGCGAATGGAAATTCCTTCAGCACAAAGACTTTGACTCTTTGGAATTCTTTATGAAAGAGGGCAGTGGAGTCTCAGATACTGATTATCTTCAAGGCAGAGGTTAATGTTTGAATACTAAAGGAATCAAGAGATATATTGTTTATACTGACAAAGGACCCTGAAATAAATGATCAGCCATGCTTGTACAGAATGGCACTGAAGGCATGAGTGGCTGACTTGGTTGCTCCTATTTCCATTTCTTAAGTTGCAGTCATTTTTTGAGGTGGTAATTCAACCAAGCTACACAAGGAAGTGGGGAGGTGGTGGTTATGATGGTATAATGAAAAACAAGTCACTCGGTGCAGTGTGGAAACGTTAGTGATGGAGTCAATGGAGTTGAATGGTGTGAGCAGAGTCAATAACTGAAATCATAGAATGAAAGAGAAAAACCTTCCTTGAAGAAAAGACATTTTTTTTCTATAAAAGCTTACTACTTTTTGAAGTACATAAATGATTAGACAAGCTTATTGTAGGCCCTGGACAAATGTTCAGCTATTAACTTTTCAAAAATTCATCTTTTTTGTCATTTACTCAGTATAAATCCTTTCAATTCATCGAATTTATTTAGGGCTAAAGTGATACAATTAAAATGCTAAAAGGTTGAACTAAACACACTTCAGCATACTCCTTATGCTCAAATGAGATGTGCTGGACATGTTGGGAATTACATTTCAATCACTGGCAACAAGTAGTCTCTGCCTTTATTCCCCATTCAGAAAGAATACTGTTTTATAACTGGCTTGTATTGCACATTAGTGGTTTAGGACTACCACTTCAAAGAGTAACTGAAACAACAGCCTCTGACTCAGAACCCTTACACCAAAATTACAGGGTTAAGGTTAGGCAACCATTGTGTTACCTTCTCAAATCATTAACATGTGGTTACTGTTGGCCTTTGATACCACACATTTTTCCCCATTTAATATTTCTCTCCTCAAAGCAGAGAGGCTAAATGGATACTGTAAAGAGACATCTAATATCATGAAAGATTTAGATAAAGTAATCATTTTAAGAAATAATTTCCATTGTTCAAAGGGTGAATAAAGAAAATAAACAGATAAATAAAAACAGAAAATGCTGCAGGTATTCAGCACATTAGGCAGCACGGAAAAACAAAGTCACCATTTTAGGTCAACGGCTCTCCATCAAAACAGGAAAAGTGAGAAAACAAATGCACCTTTTGCTGCAGAGCAAAATTTTAATGTGATTAGTCAAAGAACCAGGTGTGGTACACACAAAAAAACTATTGCAGCTGATAATAAGGGCAAAATATATATTCTTCCGTTGTCTTAGATGGGAAATGGCTACTTGGAGAAAAAATGGTAGTTGTGTAGGATAAGAATGAGGAAGTGGAACTAATGGATTGGCTTTTAAAAAAAAAAGGCTGAATGAACTCCTCCTGTGTTGTACTATTCCAGGATTCAACTTGCCATGATGGCAAGCATTTATTGGCTACATAATGTAAATAACAAATCATTCTTATTTTATTACCAAGTCGGTACCAATGCATTTCAAGTGAGAACCAAGGCACTAATCAATTTCCTATCCAACCAGTTTTTTGAAGGAGTTGCAGTGGCAGAGCTGGATGTGTTAATGTTGCATAGTCCAAGAATGGAACTCTTGCTCGTTATGGGTTTTAGCTGTTTGGGTTAAGACCTTTTCTCGGTTGTCTTAATTGGCTCAGCAATTTTACTGATGTTGGTTCTACTATGGTCGCAGTTATGTGCTCATATCATTACTGTTATTACTTTTTTAAAATTTTAGATGTAACCCAAAATACTCCACTGGCAAAAATCCAAAAATCGTCATCAAACCAAAAATGTCAACCGTGGGAAGCATTTAATACTTCCACCAGGCTAATCAACAGGTTACACCAGCTGCCTGCATCACCAGTGATGGCAGGCTGACCTTTGAAAATGAAAGATATTGGGAATGCAATATTTGTGCAAGAACTTGCAATTGGCTTTCTCTGTTCCTTCTGAAACCATTTTGATTACTTAATCCTATTAAAGTCAAAAGTACAAACATTTGGTTTAGCTGGACTGATTTTTTAAAAAAAGGACCACTGATTTTCTTTTATTTGATCCTTTTTCAACAATAAGCCCTGAAAGACAGGAGATGTGTACCTTATTAAAATGAGAGATTGTACACTAGCTGCACTGTGCACAGTTTGTAATTAATGACTGTCATTCCTGAGAAAGGAAACCAACATAGCATTTAGCCCTTGATTACGGAGCAAGCTAACAGTAAGCATTTAACTAGTTCTTTATTTTCTAAGGATCACAATAACATTAAATATACTGTAACTATGGGTATTTTGTGTGAAAGTAGTTTTAATTACATTTACAAATGAAACAATATAAAATGGCAATTTGATTATATAGTTAGAAAGAATAAAACCAGTTTTCTTGAAGGTACCGATAAAAATAACAGGCCCAAACCACACAGACTCTTATGACTCAAACACATTTTCATTTTACTTGTGCACAGGGACAACAGCATTGCCCCTGACACTCTGAAGTCAAGACAGAAAACTGCTCTTTTTTGCAAAATTGGCTTATTAGTTACAGATATTGACCATTTTGGTAAATTGTATGTGCTTGAATTCCTTATTTGCAAGATCAGTTGCCATTCTCAATAGAGATATTAAAAGTGGATCAAAACTTCAAGCTGACAACCATTGATAACGTGAAGTCAGTGAAGCAATTGTCCCTTAGCTGTTGGGTGTATTTCCCATCCTTCCATTATTCCTATCTCATCTGTCTCCAGCATTCCCTGTTGTGTGAAGGGACACTATGTTTTAAGAAGACCTTTCTATCAAAGTCTCAGTACAGAGGTCTCACTAACTGGCTTACTTACACACTGCCACAGTCAACCCCACCTACCTGTCTGCAATGGGCAAGGTTGTCTCTGGCAGTCTTACTTCAAAGGTTTCCCTTGTCTGGGCTTGACTACACCACCACAATCATCTTCGCCCAGACATTCTCTTTAACGTTTGCCTTTCTGGAACTTTCACAGTACCATCCTCTTCAAAGTGTACAGTATAATTGAAAATCTTTTTAGAATTGTGTACAAAGCGTATACATCAGCATACATACAAGACTCAATGGGCTGATTTGCCGAACTCTTACCTTTTGTCTTACTGCCTTTATCAACCTATATTTCGGGCTGGTAAAGCCATATATACATTTAACAGTCTGGCAGTCGGTAGCATAGCAGTTAGCATGATGCTGTTTCAGCTCGGGGTGTTCCAGAGTTTTTCAGTTCAATTTGGGTGCAGTTCTGCAAGGCCTCTCTATATGTATTACCCTGAGAATGCATGGGTTTTCTCCAGGTCCTCCGGTTTTCTGCCACAGTCCAAAGATGTACTGGGTAAGTTAATTAGTCATTGCAAATTGTCCCCGATTAGTTTAGGGTTAATCAGGTTTGTTGGGGGTTGGTGGGGTGGCATGGCTTGAAGGGCCGGAAGCGGGTACTCCATGCCAAATCGCTAAATAAATAAATACGTAGATTTAATGACAACAATAAACTTTGAATCTGTAAGTTTGAGTAATATCCAAATCTACACCCAGCAACTAATCCAGTATTTTTCATTAGAGCAAACTTAATGCCAGTTCCTCAAGGAAGAAATGATTGGCACCTTGGGTTTTTGATGGGAGAGTTACTTTATCAAACATTCATTCTGACAGAACTGGAGGAATTGCCACTGCAGAGGAACAAACTGTTCTCTGACCTGGCTATTATCTTGAATAAATTCAAACTTTCATTCAGAGCTACAACAGTCCATGTGACAATAAATTACAACAGATTAGTAGAGGTGGGGTGAATTTGGACAACATCCTACAAGTGGGTGCAGGTGAAACTCGGCCTAGATTTGTAAAAAGTTTAGTTCAGTTTCAGTAGTTGTCAGAGAAAGAAATGGAGACTGAATAAGGATCAGATTTTGCTGGGGTCTAATGAACCACTTTGGTTTCTCCTGTATTTAGTTTGAGAAAACTTCTGCACATGTACAAAGTAAATTTTATTATCAAAGTACATATATGTCACCATTTTCTGAGATCCTGAGATCCATTTCCTTGTGGGCATATGCAGCAAATCTACAGAATAGTAACTATACAGGATCAATGAAAGATCAACCAGAGTGCAGAAGACAACAAACTGTGCAAATGCAAATATAAATAAATAGAAATAAATAACAAGATCTTGTAATAATGAGATAAAGAGTCCTCGAATGTGAGATCATTGGTTGAGGGACTATTTCAATGATGGGGCAAGTGAATTTGAGTATTGTTATCTCCTTTTATTCAAGAGCCTGATGGTTGAGGGATAGTAACTGTTCTTGAGCATGGTGGTGCAAGTCACAAGGTTCCTGTACCTTCTACCTGATGGCAGCAGCAAGAAGAGAGCATGGCCTAGATGGTGGGGATCTCTGATAATTGATATTGCTTTCCTGTGACAGCACAGGACATCAGACAAACAGTGTGACAAATCACAGTTGAGAGAGATAGTGCTGAGCAGGACAGTGTATTGGCAGCTCATGTGAATTTCATTTATTTAGATGATATGGCTGAACGTCTAGCAGTAGAACTGGAGGAGGATGTCATGGTCAACCACTGGAATTAGAGCTGTTTTATTATTGTCCCATGTACCGAGATACATTGTAAGGATTTTCATACATACTGCTGATGCATCAATGGTTATACGATGCATTGAGGTAGTACAAGGTAGAACAATGACAGAGGAGAAATAAAGAGCAGTAATAGCTAGGGGAAAATGTACGGGTAAACAATAGGATGCAGGATCATAACAAGGTAGATGGTGAGTCAACTGTCCATCTTATTGTCCTAGGAAACTAGTTAATATTCTAACTACCCTAATAGTGGGGTTCAAGCTATCCTTTAGCCTGGTGGTATACTCAGATGAGGAGAGATCTCTCAGCACAGTCACAGCAATATAAGACTTCATCTGAAGAGTGAAGGATGTTTCATTATGACGGGGATGGAAGCCTAATGAAAGGAGTCCAAGCACGGAGCAGAAGGAAATACATGCTCCAATTCGGAATCCAATATGTTCAGTATGATTTGAGAAAATGGGAGTAAGTTTGAGGATATAAAGGGCAAGTGTTTTTATTAAGTGCAATCATATCGGATTTGAAGGAGAGGGAGAACCTGGAGAAAATGACCAATGTTCGCTCATATGATCAGCAGTTCTGTGGAGAAAGATGTGGCTCTTCTTGAAAATGTAAGGATGGAAAAGGCACAGGGACAGAGGAGTAACCTGAAAAGCACTAGGCCAGCGGCAACCTTGTGAGGTTAGAATGGAAAGGCAGATGGACAGACCATTACAAAAACTTTTAAGAGTAATTGACTGATGTCTGGCTGCTGAGGCGGGAGGACACTGGAGCACCCAAAGGAAGTCCACGGACATATGGAAAAGAACATACAAACATGCTTACAGAAGATGCCAGAATTGAACTCCAGCTCTAATGCCCCAAGCAGTTATAGCGTCATGCCAACCACTATGTGACCGTGACACCCCAACTGGTAGTGGCGGGGGGGGGGGGGTGTGTAATGCAGATGTGTCTTCATCTGTCCTCCATTTTTTCCTCTGACTTCCTTATCACAATATCCAGGCATGGAAGATGAGGACAAACTTACCAGCAAACAAAGGGTTACCAGCAGCATATTCCAGGCCATTATAGAGCTGCCAACTTGCCATCTCAAGTGAGTCTGAGAGATTGCTGGCATCAAAATGCAGGAAATTTCTAGTCAATATTTACATTTCAATCAACATAACTAATGCAAGTTAAATTGTTGAGATCAAATTGTTATTTTTGGAGACCTTGCTGTGCTCTTGTGACTATTCAACTCTACTCATTTACAGATTAAAACTGGAATGGCTCTTGGGTCATATTTCAAGTTCAGTATAGATCTTATTTATTCTCTTTTTGGAACTAAGAAGGAAATTCTCTCCATTGTATCCTCAAGAGTCTTTACCAAAAATGAGCTTGAGGCCATTCTGACCAGTGTAAAGTTTAGAGCAAATAGGGAAAAAAAAAATCATATTGGGGATCCAACCAACTGGGTTGAAGAATTACCATCAGCTTTGATAGACAAAGAGTAAAAATTATAACTAAACTACAAGACACACAACTTAATTTATTTGAATGCATCTTTGATTCTGATACAAAAGTTTCTTTCTCCAGATGAAGAGTCAAAAATGACTGCATTGGTGGAGATTAGGGTCTATGAGCTAATATTTTCTCTTAGGTACATATTAAAATCATTTCACCGAGATCTGACAAACAAGATGATGTCTCCATTACTGCAATGATTGACGTTCATTCCTACATCCTCACAATTCCACCTGGCCATTGTTGTTGAGTGGACCTTACTGGTCGGAGCTAATGTTGTCTTTGCCCATATCTAAAGTTATTGAACCATGTAATCAATTCATAGAAACATAGAAAACATAGAAAACCTACAGCACAACACAGGCCCTTCGACCCACAGAGTTGTGCTGAACATGTCCCTACCTTAGAAATTACTAGGCTTACCTATAGCCCTCTATTTTTCTAAGCTCCATGACCTATCCAAAGGTTTCTTAAAAGACCCTTAAATTCTCTTTTAAATTCGCTTTAAAAAGTTCCGTAAATTCAGTGAATAAGACACATTAAGATGCTTTGGCAAAGTGTTAACATGTCAAATTTACACAAGTAATCTTTCATTAAATTGTGATGTTTACTAACAAATACTTTTTTCCCCACACCATTAAAATTTAACAAGTCTTTATAGAAACTTTTCTGGTTATTTTTTACATAGGACCATAAGACTTAGGAGCAGAAATCAGCCATTCGGCACGTCAAGTCTGCTTTGCTATTTGATCGTGGCTGATTTATTATTCCCTCTCAACCCCATTCTCCAGCCTTCTTCCGATAACTTTTGACATCCTTATCAATCAAGAACCTATCAATTTCTACTTTGAAGACACCCAGGGACTTGACCTTCACAGCCATCTGTGGCAATGAATTCCACAGATTCACCATTCTCTGAATAAAGCAACTCCTCCTTACCTCTGTTCTGAAGTAACATCCTCTTATTCTGATGTTGTGTTCACTGGTCCTAGACCCTCCCACTATTGAAAACATCTTCTCCATACCCACTCTATCCAGGCCTTTCAAAATTAGGTTGGTGTCAATGAGTTACTCCACCCTCCCTCACCACCCACTACCCCATCTTTCCAAACTCCAGAAAGTACAGGCCCAGAGCCATCAAACGCTCCTCATACATTAACCTGTTCATCCCCAGGATCATTCTCGGAAACCTCTCTGGAACATCTCCATCACCAGCACACCCAGCTTTGGCGTGGGGCCCAAAACTGCTCACAATACCCAAATATGATCTGACAAATGCCTTCTAAAGCCTCAGCATTATATCCTTTTATGTTGTAATCCTCTCAGAGAGAAAAAAAAGAATTTTATTTGCCTTCCTTTCTACCAACTTAACAAGCAGGTTAACCTTTAGGGAATCCTACACCAGGACTCCCAAGTCCCTCTGCAACTCAAACTTCTGAATTCTCTCTCCATTCCTTCTACCAATGTGCATGACTCTACATCGTATTCTGTCTGCTATTTCTTTGCCTATTCTCCCAACCTGTTCAAATCCTTCTGCAGACTTCCTGCTTCCGTAACACTATCTGCTCCCTCCCTCATCCCACCACCACCCCAAAAAAACCATTTTTATATCATCCACAAACTTGGCCACAAAGCCATCTACTCCGAAGTTCAGATCCTGAATATATAGTGTGAAAAGTAAAGGATCCAACATTGACTCCAGCAGAACACCACTAGTCATCAGTAGCAAATCAGTGAAGACACCCTTTATCATACTCTTTCCTTTCTGCCAGTCAGCCAATCTTTTAAAAAAGCTAGCATCTTTCCTGTAATACCATGGGCTCTTATCTTGTTTAGTAGCCTCATGTGCAGCACCTTGTCAAAGGCCTTCTGAAAATCCAAGTAAACATCCATTGACTGTCTTTGTCTATTCTGCCTGTTACTTCCTTAAAAAATTCCAACAGATTTGTCAGACAACATGCTGATTTTGGCCTATATTATCACATGCCTCCAAGTACATGTAAACTTCATCCTTAATAATAGACTCTAATATCTCACCAACCACTGAAATCAAGCTAACTGGCCCATAATTTCAGCCAATCTTCTAACAAAAAAGCTAGAATCATTCCTGTAATACTTGTCTTTTGTCTCCTTTCTTTCTTAATAAGTGGAGTGACATGGCAATTTTCCAGTACTCTGGAACTATTCCAGAATCTAATGATTCTTGAAAGATCACTATTAGTGCCTCCTCATCAGCTACCTCATCTTGGGGTGTAATCCATCTGTTTCATATGATTCATCAACCTTATCTACCTTCAGACTTTTCAGCTTCCCAATCAAATTCCCTTTAGTAAAAGAGACTACACTCTCTTCTGCCCTCTGACTCTCTCAGATATCTGCATGTTGCTGAAGTCTTCCACCGTCAAGACAAGCACAAAATATTTATTCAGTTCACCCACTATTTCATTATTCCCTATTACCACTACCCCAGTGTCATTTTCCAGCAGTCCAGTGTTCACTCTTGCCTCTCTATTATTCTTTATATATCTGAAAACATTTTTGGGATCCTATTTTATATTATTGGCTAGCTTACTTTCATATTTCATCTTTTCTCTCTTTATTGCTTTTTTTAGTTGCCTTCTGTTGGTTTTTAAAAGCTTCTCAATCTTCTAGTTTCCAAATAACTTTTGCTACATTGTATGCCCTCTCTTGTTTTATTTTTGTTGACTTTGGTTTCCCTTGGTCAGCCACAATTGTATTATACTCCATTTAGAATGTAGTATCATCCAAATTATTCCTAGAAGCTCTTGCCATTGCTGCTCTATTGTCATCCCAGTTAGGGTCTTTTTCCAATAAACTTTAGCCAGCTCCTGTTTTATGCCTCTATAGTTATTGGGATCTAGTGGCAAACTGATTTTCCAAGTCTGTCTCCATATTAAAGTTTGCATGACTACCATAATACTGCTCTTTCTACATGCCTTTTCTGTGTTCAAATTTATACGCCCACGTCCCATCCTCTATTCAGAAGTCTATATATAACTCCCATCAGAATATTTTTACCATTGCAGTTTCTTAACTCTCCCTTCAAGAATTTTACGTCTTCACATCTTCTTCCTAAGGATTTGATTTCATTTTTTGACAACAGAGCCATCCACTCCCTCTGCACACAAGGCTGTCTTTTCAATATGATGAGTACTCTTGGATGCTTAGTCCTCAGCTGTGATCTTCTTTCAGTCATGACTCCGTGATACACACAATGTTTTATCTACCAATTTCTAACTGTGCTATAAGCTCATATACCTTATTCAAATGCAACATTTTCAGTCCTGTATTCATCATTGTCCCTCTCAAATTTGCCTCTATGTTGCCTGAAGTTAAATTCTTACCTCTTTAATAATTGTCTTTTTTTTAACATCCTGGAGACTTCAGTAACATCTACTGCACTCTACTTCCATTTAGTTTATCTGTACTGGTCCAAATTGTTGCACTCGTCCCCTCTATTCATCAATTAAAAACCCTGCCCACAGACCTAGTAATCCGATTCACCAGGACCTTGGTCCCAGCAAAGTTCAGGTGGAACCTGTCACATTGGAACAGTTCCCTCCTTCTCCAGTACTGGTGCCCATGTCCTACAAATTCAGACCTACTTTGACCATAAGACATATGAGCAAAATTAGGTCATTCGACCCATTGAGACTTTTCCACCATTCCTCATTCTCCGGCCCTCTTCCTGCAATCTTTGACTTCCTGACTAATCAAGAAACAACCAAACTCCACTTTAAATATATCCAATGACAGCCTCCAGAGCTGTCTGTGGTAATAAATTACACAGATTCACTACGCTCTGGCTAAAGAAATTCCTCATCTCTGTTCTAAAGAGATGTCCTTTTACACTGAGGCTGTGCTCTCTGGTACCAAACTCGCTTATTATAGGAAACATTGTCTCCACATCCACATTATCTAGGGTTTTCAATATACAAAAAGTTTCAATGAGATCTCCCCTCATTCTTCTAAACTCTATAGAGTACAGGCCTGGAGTAATCACACTCTGCCTGTGCGTTAAACCTTTCATTCCCAGTGTCATTCTCCTGAACCCCATCTGGAACCACTCCAATGCCAGCACATCTTTTCTTCAACAATGGACCCAAAACTGCTCATAATAAACAGCTTGAAATGCAGTCTGACCAATGCATTATAAAGCCTCAGCATTATATCCTTGTTTTTCTATTCTCATCCTCTCCAAATTAATGCTAACATTGCATTTGCCTTCTTGATATAACCTACTAACTAATCTTCAGGGAATCCAGCATGAAGACTCTCAAGTTCCCTTGCATGTCTGATATCCAAAGTTTCTCCCTGTTTAGAAAATGGTCTGCACCTTTATTCCTTCTACCAAAGTGCATGACCAAACACTTCCCTACATTATATTTCATCTGCCACTTCTTTCCCATTCTCCTAATCTGTTGAAGTCCTTCTGCAGACTCTCTGCAGACCCTCAACACGATCTGCAATTCTTTGTGTAATCCGCAAACATGACCATCAATTCCGTCATGCAAATCATTGACATATAACATAAAAAGAAACGGTCCCAACACTGACCGTTGCAGTACACCACAAGTCACTGGCAGCCAACCAGAAAAGGATTCCTTTATTTCCACTCTTCGACTCCTGCCAGTAAAACTAATCTTCTAACCATGCTAGTGTCTTTCCTAAAATGCCATAGTCTCTTATCTTGTTAAGCAGCCTCTTGTGTGGCAGCTTGCATTATCAGGCAAGATTTCCCCTTAAGGAAACCATACTGACTTTGCCCTATTTGATCATGTGCCTTAAAATTCCCCCAAAACCTCATCGTTAATAATGGACTCCAACCTCTTCCCAACCACTGAAGTCAAGCTAACTGGACTATAACTTCCTTTCTTTTATCTCACTCCTTTCTTAAAGGATGGAGTAACATTTTCAATTTTCAAGTCCTCCAGAACCATTCCAGAATCTAGAGATTCTTGAAAGATCATTACTAATGCCTCCATAATATCTTTAGCTTCCTCTTTCAGAATCCTGGGCTGTAACGCATCTGGTCCAGATGATTTATCTACCTTCAGACCTTTCAGTTTCCCAAGCACCTTCTCCTCAGTATTAGCAACTATATTCATTTATTCTCCCTGATACTCTTGAATTTCTGGCGTACTGCTAGCGTCTTCCACAGTGAAGACTAATGCAAGATACTTAAGTTCATCTACCATTTCTTTGTCCCTCATTACTACCTCTCTAATGTCATTTTCTAGTGGTCTGATATCCAGTCTCACACTTCCACTTCTCCCACACCAACTTTGAAATCTAATTGATCCTGTGTCGATTGTCACATGCTTCAGGTAGCAATCCAGATATTAACTTTTTAAACCCCTAGCTGCTCATATTCCCTCAGCCAAATCTCTTACCTTATTTTACCTACATCATTGGTGCCCAAATGGACCATGGCAAGTGGATCTTTCCTTTCTCACTGCAAATTCCTGTGCAGGCCAGATCAGAGGTGCCAAACCTGTGAATAGGGCAGCCAACGGGACTCTCAATCTGTGGGACAGAAAATTGTGCCCATTTCCCTGACTACACTATCCCCAATTACTACCACACTTCACTTCTCTCCCCCCTCTAGAATGCCTCCTTGAACAACTGTTAGGTTGTTCATCCCTCCTGCAGCTGATTGTTGTCCACACAAAGAGCAGAATCTCAGACCTGTTGGACAAGCTCAGGTGCTAAGGCTCCTCCTTCACTATCTCTTGAATCCCCCTATCTGCCACACTCAGAGTCACACCCTCTTTCCTCTTACCACAAATAAGAGGCAGTTAATACAATGGGCATGTCTGCCTCCTGAAACACAGTATCCAGGTAACTCCTCCCGATGCACGTTTGCAGCCCAGATTCCAGGTCATCAACGTTGAGCCTGAGTTCCTCGAGCAACCAATCCTTGCTGCAGAACCACAATAGAGGCCACCAGCTGCCACGTCACGCAACTACACCACATCACCTGATCTTGCATTGCTACTTTATTTAATTTGTTGTAATTCTGTGTATTTTCTATTTAATTACTAAGTTGTCAGGAATCTTGTCTAATTCTCAACTACAAGCCTACAAAGCAATTAGACCATAAGGCCTAAGAGCAAATTAGGCCATTTGGCTGATCAAGTCTATTCTATCATTCCATCAGGGCTGATTTATTATCCCTCTCAAGCCCAGGCTCTTACCTTCTTGCCACAGTGGTTGGCACCTTATGAATCAAGAACTTATCTACCTCCACTTTAAATATAATGACTTGGCCTCTACAGCCATCTGTGGCAATGAATTCCACAGATTCTCTGTTCTAAAGAGATGTCCTATTTTGGGGCTGTGCCCACTATCTAGGCCTTTCAATATTCAATGGGCTTTAATGAGATCCCCCTTCTTCTAAACTCCAGCAAATACACGCCCCAAGAAATTAAACAATCCTCGTATGTTTAGTTAACCCAACCGATGGTGTGGTGGCATCAGCACCGGACTTGGAGGCAAGTGGTCACAGGTTCGAATCCAGGTGGCTCCTTGCACACTTTCCATCTGTGCTGGGTTGAGTGTTGAGCTAACAGCATAGCCCCATAAAGAAAACAGACAAAATGTTTAAGAAATGGCAAGTTTGCCACCTGATGCGCCACAAGGCACAGAGAGGAATAACATGTTAAATTAACCCTTTTAATCTTAGGATCATTGTCGGGAACCTCCTCAGGACCTTCTCCAATGGCAAAACAATGTTAGGGACAGGGGAAAGGAAATGTTGCATGTACATCTGCTAATTTATAGATTACATTTGAAATTTCCTTGGAATTACTCCTAGTTCACTGTTCTCATTTGTCAGCAACGTATTAGAAATTGCAAGTGCACCAGTGAAATTCAGGACTGGGAATAGGAACAACTCAAAGATATTTCCCAATTATTGGCTACAAGAAAGGTAGATAGTTAACATTCTAGTTAGTATTCTATTAACATTATTGTAGCATTTCCACACTGATGAATTCTACAAACACATTGTCAGCTTGTCCCAATACCAACACATCACCCTCATTATGTTGTAAATTTATCTGCCCTTTTCAGTTCATGAGCAAGCTAAAATAAATAAAGTGGTAGAGGATGCAAAGGTCAATGAATTTCTGCAGGGAGCCTGCAAGGGGCTTTTACTAAGAACAAGAAGTTTAAAAAGCAATTATTATAGTAATATGACAACGTGTGTTTGAACTTGTGAAGTGTATTGAGAAGATGTGGATTTGGAATGAGCTGAGTCCACTTACATCTACTGTTTTGAACACTTCCCTTGCAATGAAATAACTGGCTTCTAAATTAAATCCAGACATCTTTGACTAATTCCTTGCTCAGCCCACATTCTTAGGGATGACATAAGAAAAACACAAATGTTTCTCTAATAAAGTATTATTGTACACCTTTGGATTAAGCTATTGTCTAATGTAAACTAGGTAATGTGGATAATGCATCAAATTATCTAAGGGGAGACCCAATATTGGTGAATACACCAATTGCAAAACCAAAGCTGCAATATAGGCTTAAGGCTGAGCAGCTGCATACAAAAGCAAACTTCTTAAGGCTATCCTAGCAGCAAAGGTGCCCAATCTTTGTGGTGGGTTTGTTTTTGCAGAAACGGACATGTGTTGTGGCTTGCATTAGTATGGCTCCCAGATCGAGACTTAGAAAGTGAATGACTGGCTGCATAATACCAGCAGACAGGACACCACTGATCCTACTCAACATCAAGAGCTCAAAGAGGAGAACACAGTACTTTTCAACACCGATTTCAATGCCATGACAACTGATGGAATCCACCAATGAAAAAACCTTTCAATCTTCTGTCCAAATTTCTAAAGATCCAGTTAACGGGCATGTTGGAAACAAGCAACACTGCTGGGTACAGAACAGAAACACTTTTTTTTTGCTGCTTACATTCAGCGGAATAACTTCCAAGTTAAAGCAGAGTGTACAAAAGGAAGCTTTTAATGCTCTTCACTGGCAAACTTTGTAATTGGATTGAACAAGCTAGTCTTCAGACTGCACAACAGTTAGGTTGTACCTTTATCTTCCAATCTTTGCATAAATTTCAGTTTCTTGTGGGATTCTCTCCACATTCTCCTTTTTAAATTTCTGCAGAAACTTTCTCATCCATCTCCTGTGTATTTTACACTGGCCAATAAGGCTGTCATGACAACCATTTTCTGGCAGGAATCATGGGTATGTTATGCAATCAAGAACCCTCAACCCATGTCAAAATCTCCATCTTGGCAGGGTTCTTTTAAGGGCCTTTCTCTTCCACTCCAGCAGTGGTATAGATTGGATTAGAAATTTGGATAGCTTCCAATCTCATAGAGGATAAAATCCAGGAATTTGACATCATCGTAAATTATTAATATTTTATTTTACAATTTATTCAAGTCATCACTTTGCCTCGGACCCAATCCATTTAAATTACCTCAGATTTGAAAGAGGATTGGTGCATTTCAAGACGTAAGGAATATTGGTTGGCTGTAAATGTCTGCGAAGGTTGTTCAGACTGCCAGTGCTGGTGGATGAACATTGCACCGTGTGCTCATGAACCTTGCTGCATTCACATCATCTCACATTGGGATGATGTGGCACTCATCCCTTCTCTGGGTACATCATCAGCCTTCCCTCTCCTACAACGCATATTTAAAGACATGGAGAGATATATAGCAGAGAGTGACATCTTATTTGATAATCCTCCTGTGGTTGTTTAACTTTGTCAAGGCATCATTGTGATAGTATTGGGTTCACTGTCTGCGAAGCCCTAAACTCAAAAGAAGATTTTAAGTCCTATGTGTATAGGTATCTACAGGTACCCTCACCACAGGAAGGTTATACTGTACTAACCTCCTCTTCAAAGACTAGATAACTTCCCGCTGTAGTCTCCGCACAATATCCATAACTTGAGTGGTGAGTCCCTCCTCTCTACCAAGGAAGAGATACTTCTAGCAAATGATGTAGATTAAATAGTTTATTTTATTTTTAATGACACACTTTTAAATTTAGACATAGTTAAAACCCAAAAAGAATTTCTGATTTCTAAAAGGTTCCTGAATTACAAAAGATTTATAAATAACAAATGATTTCCAAACATATAAAATTCTTACAAGCTAAAGGAACATACCAAAAGAGTTTCAGACAAACAACTCATCCATTACCAAAACCAAAGGTAAAGGAACAAATGCAAGTCCTCCTTCCTGTCATTCTCCTAGTCATTCCTAACAGTTCCCAAATCTTTCTGACATTTATACTGTTTTGCTAGAAGTTAATATTATCTGCATGTGTTGTTTTTCATCTGCCTCTGCTGGGACAAAGTAATTCACACAGATGGTCATAACCTTGGGGATAGAGACCCCATTCACCCAAAATTAATGCTGTCTGGGCTGACTCTCTGAGTACACATATACTATATCCCAATTATTGATTAACTCTGTCTGTGTCTATGTTTGATGTGTTAAGTGACAAAATCACTTGCAGTTTGGTCTGTAAGCTTCCTTGAACCCATTCACAATGGTGCAAATAACTTAGCTGGTGTTGTCTGGTTTGATGCAGGCCAATTGACAAAACCCCATTGTTTTACATTGATTAAACATGGACCTACAAGACCTCATTATCCACTTGGTTACAACAAGAAACTGAGCAAGGAATATTGGTTAGAAGTTTAACTGTCGCAAACAGCTATGATCCTTTGGAAAAGTTATTCTGCCGTGCAAGAAAGCCAAGGTTAACAAAAGCCTCTTGGGTACTGGAAAGTGACTATCCATCACACTATATAAATATATTATTGTTGCTTCATAGTGTGGCTCAAAGTAAGTTATGGTTTCACATCAGTACCCCAGCACCTCAAACATTCTCCACATCAGGCAACCTACCAAGTGTCAGCAAGATGTTCAAGTAGGACATGCTGGCTTCACTAAAATCCTCCTCCCTTTGACGCTCACAGCCTTGCAAAGGAATGTTGGTTGTGGTTACTCATCTTGAGTCCACCTTAGCAATTTTGCAATCATTAACAAATCTGTTAATAACTCCACTGTAACAGTTTACTTTCCTTTTTTAAGAGTAACCAAAGAGAGCTAACAATGCCCACTTCATTGTCTTCCTGCTCTCTCCTGCAAATCACGTTTTTCTCATTGTGACTGAATTCTCTTCCTTACAAGGAGTAGAATCTCAAGTTCCCAATATCATCATCATTATTATGTGCTATTTAATTGTCTTTATTGCCTACATACTTCACATACATGAAGAGTAAAAATCTTTACGTTATGTCTCCATCTAAAGGTGCAATGTGCAATCATAGTAATTTATAGTAATTTATAATAAATAGAACAGTCAATATAATATAGAAATACACTTAATTCAGTGTGAGTTAATCAGTCTGATGGCCAGGTGGAAGAAGCTATCCTGGAGCCTGTTGGTCCTGGCTTTTATGCCACGGTACCATTTCCCAGATGGTAACAGCTGGAATAGATTATGCCTGGGGTGACTCGGGTCCCCAGTGATCCTTCAGGCCCTTTTTCACACCTACCTTTGTAAATGTCCTGAATCATGGGAAGTTCACAACTACAGATGTGCAGGCTGTCCGCATCAGTCTCTGCAGAGTCCTGCGATTGAGGGAGCTGCAGTTCCCATAACAGGCAGTGACGCAGCCAGTCAGAATGCTCTAGGTTGTGTCCCTGTAGAAAGTTCTTAGGATTTGGGGGCCCATACCAAACTTCCTCAACTGTCTGAGGTGAATGAGGCGCTGTTGTGCCTTTTTCACCGCCCACCTGGTGAGGTGAGGTCCTCGGTGATCTGAATGCCGAGGAACTTAAAGCTGTTTATCTTCTCAACCCCATTGATGTTAATAGGAGTTAGCCCATCTCCATTCCTCCTGTAATCCACAACCAGCTCCTTTGTTTTTGCAACATCAAAGGAGAGGTTGGTTTCTTGACACTACAGTATCAGAGAGATGACTTCCTCCCTGTAGGCCACTTTCTTATTGTTTGAGAATAAGCCAATCAATGTAGTGTCATTGGCAAATTTAATTAGCAGATTGGAGCTGCGGGTGGTGACACAGTCATGGGTGAACAGGTCCTGTATATGCTGTATAACGTAGGCGATCACGTTCTTATATCCATGATTGTTCTTGGCAAATTTTTCTGCACAAGTAGTTTGTCATTGCCTACTTCTGGCCAGTGTCTTTACAAGACGGGTGACGCCAGCCATAATCAATAATCTTCAGAGATTGTTTGCTGGCATCAGTGGTCGCATAACCAGGAACTGTGATCTGCACCAGCTGCTCAAACGACCATCCACCACCTATTCCTATGGCTTTACATGACCCTGATTGGGGGGGAGGGGCCTAAGCAGGTGCAACATCTTCCCCAGGGCTGACCTGCAGAGAAGGAGTGGCTTACACTTCCTTTGGTAGAGACATGTCTCCACCCCGTCACCCATACTCAACATAGGATAAGCTATTTATTCTCTTTCACTTTCAACATTCCACTCGTCGAAGATGGTTAATTTCAACCCCAGCTCCAGAACTTACATGGCACTTTATCCCACCCAAGAACATTTTCAAACAGTTCATGCAAATTAGATTTGAAATCACCAGTTAAATTGCTTTGTTAACTGAGGGAAGAACATTGGCTGACAGCAGAATCCCATGCTTTCCCCATATTGGTTCTTGTCCCCCTCCCCCGACAAACATGTAGAGGCTGCTTCAGTTTGCAGCCTTGTTCTAAAGTCTGAAGGAATACTGAAGTTCTTCATTATCAATTAGATTATCTACTTAGATCTTATCAAGCCTTATCATCATTTGATTTAATAAACTTACTTTTCCCAAATAATCTTTCAAAAGGCTGTTCATAATATGGTAATATGATCGACAGAACAATTAAACTGCTGTTGATTTAAAACTACTCTGTCTATTGTATCTTCCAAATTTAGCGGCAATTTGTAATAAAGTTCTATTTCAATAATTAGAAATTGAAGATGGTGGGCAGGATTTAATTATAAAGCATTCCTCCAACCAGATTTATTAATTTGGCTTAATTTTATTTTCAATTCAAAGAATTAAATTAAGGCTATTATACAAAAGTGATATTCGGACAAACCTCAATGATTAACAAATGGTCTTCATCCCACTACGTTCTTAGTGTATAATCCTCTCACTCATTATTTTGAAACATGGTCTCCTATCTGTCTGCTATAAAATACGCAGTTTCTAGCTCCCATAAGTGAAAAGGATACTTCCAGTGACATGAATGTAGAATTTGATACCACCACTTAAGCCATGTGAATCTCCCCTTAATGGAGATTTCGAAAAGTTTGCCTTTAATTTTTTTTTCATAAAAAGCCAAGTAAATTTTCTAAGCCTTACTTATTAACTATCAAGCCTTATTTCATAAGAAATGCCACACAGCAAGTTTTGATACTTTAAGCAGTATTTTAGTTTGATTCAGATTAGACAGTTAATACTCTTAAAAAATAAGTACAATCTTACCCCACAAGATAAGCACTACTTCCATTAGGGTTAATGCATTAGTGTCGGAAGAGGATTGAACTAACAGAGTAGCATGGTATAAATATGCCATTTTCAGGTTAGTGAGTGAAGTTGAACAGGGATCAAAGCCTCAACTACTTATCATCCACATTTATGATATGGATGAAGGGACTGGGTGCCCTGCAGCCAAATGTGCTGATGATACCATAATAGGTGGGAACGCAAGCTCTGGGAATACAGACTCTGTACAAGGATATAGGTCAAACAATTTGGTGACGTCTGCTGTAGGAAATGCAAGGTTATTCATTTGGTTAGAAAGAGTAAGATACCATTTAAATAGAGAAATCTCTGCAGTACTGGAATTTTGATGTCCTCGTACACGAATCATTAGAAAGCACATGTGCATCTACAGTATATGCAGCAATTAGCAAGGTACATATGCCCCTTAAATTATTGGAATTTCCAGTCAAAGGTATCTGGTGTACTACATGTTATAACTCTATTTTTCTTCATTATATAAACCACTAACAGTTATTAAAGAGCAGTTTTGTTACATCAATTTGAAACAGTACTGGCAGTTTATCATTGGAAAGGTAGCTCCCAACTCTCTACCTTGGTTGAACATTGGTTCGAATGTATGTGTCTGACAACTAATTTTCTCCAACTTGCCTTTGCGGCATACACAAACACAAAAATTATCAAATTGCCATTTCAAAATTCACAAGGCTGAGTTGAGAATTCTACATATGAGTAAATTACAAAGGACATTAATCTCCTTGATATTTATTGTACAAGTTTGTATTGGAATCTAATACCACTGAGCAGTAAAGAGAGATGGCAAGTTTCCTGGTGAAGTTACATTTATAATCCTACTATTGCAAATTTTGGTATAACATTCCAAAAACTCAATCAGAAACTTGGCTCCAGGAAACCTCAATGCAGAAACTGCACAAGCCATGACTGCCATGGGTCAATCAGTCCCACCCTCACCTCCTACTTTCAGATCAGATGATTCTAGTTTCATGAGGTCTTTTAGCATTGTTTTTCAGATGAGCAGAGAAGTTATCCCTGTTAGGTATCAAATCTTTCTCTGTCTTTCAGCAACATTTAAAAAATAACTATCAATTGTTCATAACTTACAGCTATTTAGAGGCATACAGCCATAGATCAGGAGCCCCAACCTTTATTTAGGCAATGGACACCTGCCATTAACTGAGAGGGTCTGTGGATTCCAGTTTGGGAACCCCTACCATAGATTTATACAGCATGGAAACAAGCCCTTTGGCCCATCTCATCTATACCAACCAAAATGCCCATTTGCCCATCAATATCCCTCAAAACCTTTCCTATCCATTGACCCATGCAAATATCCTTTAAATATTGTTATTGTACCTGCCTCAATCACATCCTCTGGGACAGCAATTATTGATGACTGAGTGATTCAATCCTCTAGGTGTGACCAAAACATTTTTAAGACAGTTATCTAACTAGATATAGCAGTTTCTTATGTTCTTTTTGAAGAAACAGCAATCAATACAAGGTCCCTTAACAAATGTTTTACGTTTTCAAAATAATTCTCTCTGATGTTCCATTTGCTGCCTTATATTACAATCTTCAATGTACCATTCTAATAGCATGGTTGCACGGGACCATGAACAAATAATCCAGTGGCTTAGACTAGCAACTCAAATTCCGTTTGGAGGAGTCTGGTTTGCATGTGGATTGTCATGTTTCCTTCCTCATACTATGACCACGTGACTTTAAAATCCCTCATTTTTTTTAAAATAGATGCCAAAGAGGCGATATCAAAGCTTCCCTTTTTGATTCTTTCTTTGAAGTCTTCATTAGAGGTCATAGGGTCAGTAAAGGCAATATGGAGAATTTCCTTTCTCAATTCCAGTACGTTTTCTCCATTCATGTTGTCAAAGGGTTTTCATTGTCTTATGTTTGGCAGCTTGCCTGATATGCTTATAATTCATGAACTACACAGCAGCCAAATGCAGAACAATAATTTGTCCTAGAAATAAGTTCCGTCAGTTTTGACATTTGGCAATTAATGTGCTGGCAGGGTTAAAATAAATCATGATAACCCAGCAAAATGGTTTAATTAATATACTCCCTCACGTTTTAAGACATTTCCCAAGTTTCAAAGATTTCAATCTTCAGACAGCCTTTATTTCATTTACTTCAATTATACTCAGTAGTAGAGCAGCCAAAAATGTTAGCAACTTACACAAAACATATGAAAGGAAAATAGGATTTTGCTGTATACCTGCTCTTATTCTGAGAACTAGGGCATCTTTGAATGAAATATCATCTCATTTTCTCATTGATTTACACCTTTGTGGTATTGAGATCAGACAAGTTGAAAACTTCTTGTATTTTTATAAGGTGTAGAAAAAACTACCAATTTTGAAATTGACAAGAATGTTATATCTATGAATACAATTCCTCTCTCAGTGAACTGTGTATTACTGATTCTAGTTAATAATGCTGCACTTCAGGTGTTGTGAATGAAGTCAAATGTGCATTGTTGATCCAAATCTGCTGAGTAATGTAGAGAATTCACTACATTTGGGAAATATTGGGTATCATCATTTGACCATTCAAAAATTATATGAGGAGGAAACAGATGAACCGGGCAACTGCCAGTTACCCTGAGGGGAAACTAATAGATGCAGTAATCAAGGATTTAATTAATAGGTGCCTAGAAAAAAAATATACATTCTGGAGAATGAGTAGATCAAGTGCCTATAGGTGAACACTTAGCCAAGAGGAATCATATTATAGAATTTAGATCAGTGGTGGAGTGATTAGTAACAATAACCTAAAGTGTAACTATTGAATTAGGAAGGAGCTCATTACAAGGAATGTGATTGAATTGTGCCAGGATAAAATAAAACCAAAGGTTAGCAGAAGAAACTTCAACAGAACAATGCAAGATCTTTCCGGTATGAACTATGGATATTCCTAGTCAAACAAAATGTATGAGAACTATGGAGAACAGAAAGAAAAAATTGTATTTATGAACCACATTAGGTGAATTCTTTGAGAGAAACAAGCTAAATATAATATGTTGGGAAGGAACGCAAAGAGAAAATAAAACTGATTAAGAGAGAATCTGAATTGAATACTCATTAACAGAAAAAGAGAATCCTATTTTTGTGCATACAAAAATAATGTACTGGTAGTAAGAACTAGAGAAGGAGCTATTAGGAACTAAAGAAAGGGCGATACATGCTTAAATGTGTATGTTGTATTACAGAGGTAGCTCTCAAAACATCAGTAAAAGTATGTGTCTGAAAATTGACAGGTGTTGCTGGTGAGGCTTGCTTTGCTTCTAGAGGTAAGTCTCCTGGTTGAAATGGCTTATATCTCTGGTTGCTAAGGAAATGATCATATAAAGTAGGGAATTGCATGGCATATTCTTTCTATCTTGAATAAATGTGGGAGAAGATTCCGAAGGACTGGAAGGTGCAAATGGAAAAGTTATTTAACAAGCATATGGCAAAGTTTCAATTAATTACAGGGAACAACATGTGCTTTCAAAAAGGCAGATTGTGCTTAACTAACCTAATTAAAATTTATGATAAAGCACAAGATGGCTGATGAAGGAAATGTCGAGGATGTTGTTTACATGGATTGAAAGGAAGAATTTGACAAGTTACCACACAAAAGGCTAGTTAATGAAAACGAAGCTCAGATAAACATGAACATAGGCATCAGGAGCCTATGTCACTTGGCCCTTCAAGCTTGCTTGCCATTTAAAAGGTTTGTGGCTGAGTTAATTTAACTTGCCTGCACACCCCTTCACTTATCATGAATATATTGAACACTATTACAAAATATTTGGACTATACTTCTTTGCTTTGGGAAAGAGAATTGTAAAGACTCACAACAAACTGAAAATATGTCTCTGTACAGGGACTCAACTCAAAGTGTTGACAATTCCTTCCCCTCCCCCCACAGAAGCTGCTTGACCCAGTTCCTGCAACAGTCTGTTTTTGCTCTCAGCTTTGTTCCAAATGAGTGACCCCATATTTTTATAACAATGACCCTTGATTTAGATTCTCCCATAACAAAAATATCCTCTTCACATTACCCTGGCAAAAGCCTTCAGATTCTAATATTCAATATATAGGCTCTGGAAAAAGAGTCAGCATCAGTTTGGATTTTAAAAGAACAGTTTAAGAATGGAAAACAGCAAATTGTGGTAAACTGAAAATTTTCAAATTAGAAAATAGTAAACCATGGGTCCACTACTGGGTGGCAGGATGGAGATACGTCTCTACCATAGCAGGTGAAAGGTACTCCTTCCCTCCACTAGCCTGCAGTTCACACTTGGGCAATGCGTAGCGCCTGCATTGCCCCCTGATCAGGGTCATGAAGCCACTGGAGCAGGTGGTAGATGGCCATATGTACAACTGGTGTATATCATGGTCCTGATTATGAAACCACTGACACCAAGCAGACAATCTCTGAAGAGTATTAATAATGACTGGGGTCACCTGTCTTGCAAAGACACTGCCCAGAAGAAAGCAATAGCAAACCTCTTCTGTGGAAAAATTTGCCAAGAACAAACATGGTAATGAGACCATGATCTCCTCTGTCATATGACACGGCACAAAATGATAATGAATGATGAGACTATGCTATATTCCAGTGGTTAGTTCCAAAACTACACTCTGAAAACTGGGATGCAGCTTAAAATTTCAAAATTTGACAGTGATACCAAACTCAGAGGTACATCAATTAGCAAGGACAATAGCAATCATCAGCAGGGCATAAATAATTGGCAGGTAAATGGAGATTAAATCTACTACGTAGAACTGTGAGGTGATACTCTTTGGCAGAATGAACGTGGAATAGTAACATAAATTTAATTGCATTGTCCAAAAGAGTGCAGAAACAGAGAACCTGCAGAATCACATTCATCTTTGAACACTACAAGAAATATGCAGTTGGCAAAACATATAGGACTTTGGGCTTCAAGAACAGAAAAAAGTGCTGATATTTTAGGTCAAAGATTACAGCACAGGTTAGCAATTTCTGTTTCTTTTGAGCAGTTTTTTTTTGTTTTGTACTTTTCTCATCCCTCTCTTTTGCCTTACATTTCCTACAATTTCTGTGAAGTCTTTAGTATCTTCCACTGTGGAGACAAAGTCTTTGATTAATGTTTCTGCGATATCCAATTTCTGCTATTTGCATTTTCCTCATTTAAAACACTGCTTCAGCTTTTAATGGAACGACTGGAAACAAATCCACTTACAATGAACATACAGAAAAATGGTTAAGTACTTGGGAAAGGAAAAATACGGTACATTACTTCATGGATAGTGCAGAGAAGTATTTAGCTTTTTCATAAAGCCAGCAATCTCATGCCAAGATGGCTTCCTTCTGTTTTGAATGCCCCAGGAATCCTAACAAATCCAATCATAATGTTCTCAGTCCCTCTGTCATGCAGAACTTAAACTTAACAACCAATCATGCCTGTGCCATGTACTCATTTCTCTCGAACCTTTAAACTTCCCAAATATTTAGCCAGGTTACCTTTGACTGCTAATTTACGATTCGGCTTCCATCACAATTTGCTGGGCCATTCTACATCCTCACATTTCTCAGTGCATTTTTGTTTATTCTATGCTCAGCCCACCTTCAGATAAATCTTTGTCTCCAAGATTTCTGCTAAAACATTCCACTGTCCTAGTTTTCCCATTGATAGTCTCAATCAATACCCCCAGCTGAACAATTGCATTCAAGGAGGAGCTAAACACTTAGTTATCAATGCTTCAAGTACTTGGATAAGAGCCAAAGCACAAAATAATTCTTCTGTTATTGGAACTTACAACATGAAATTTGTTAATTAAGGTCATATTAAAATTAGGAAATTTTCAATCCCCACAGAAAATTATGGCTTGTAAACCAATGAAGCAATCTGATTAACCCTAATCCACCTTCATTATAGTTGTGCTTGGCCAAGGAAGGACATTTTACTAGGATAAAATTGCAGGGTGATGGGAAGCTCATTATTAGAGTTATAGAACACCACAGCACAGAAACTGGCCATTCGGCCCATCTAGTCTATGCTTGCTGTGCCATTTTATATATGCTGATGACTTATGCATCACTGCCCAAAGCACTGATTTTAAAACTGTGGAGAAAACGCTTTCTGAGGCCTTGGTGGGACTAACATCCTACTATGAAGAAAACCACCTCCGCGCAAACCCATCAAAGACGCAAGTTTGTGCATTCCACCTCAGGACCCGCGAAGCCAAATGACAGCTTAAAGTAACCTGGTGTGGAGCAACATTGAGGCACTGCGAGCACCCGATCTACTTAGGAGTCACCCTTGACAGATGCCTCACTTTCAAGAACCACATCAATAAGACAAAGGCAAAAGTGAGCGCACGGAACAACATCCTGAATAAGCTCACTAGCACAAAATGGGGAGCAAGCTCGAAAACATTGCGAGCCAGTGCACTTGCTCTTTGCTGTTCCACTGCCAAATACGCCTGCCCTGCATGGGAAAGATGTACTCATGCTGAGAAGGTGGATGCCATTCTGAATGCAAGCTGCCGACTTATCACAGGTTGTTTAAAAACCAACAAACACTAACAGCCTATATATCCTGGCGGGTATCGCTCCCCTGATATAAGAAGAACGGCAGCCAGCAAGAAAGAACGACTCCGTCAAACATCAGATGAGAGGCACCCTCTACATGGTCCTACACCTACACCCAACCGCCTAAAGTCAAGGAAGAGCTTCATGAACAGTGTTGTTCCATTACAATCAACCCCATCTGAAGCCCGCATCGTCTTGTGGAAAGGCCGGCTCACCAGTCTCAAACAACCCCCAACGATGGAAATTCCACCGGATGAAAGCCTTCCCCCAGGAGCTAATTGCAACTGGGCAACCTGGAAGTGCCTTAACAGACTTAGGACTGGTGTAGGTTGTTCAAAGGTGTCACTAAGCAAATATCACCAACAACCAGCCCGACAACTTGTGAATGTGGAACTGAGCCACAAACTATGCAAGATCTCCTGCAATGCCCATCGCTAGAGGAACCCTGTACTGTTACAGATCTTGCTGAGTTCAACAACAAGGCGCAAAAATGTGTCCAGTTCTGGCTGGGCCATGTGTAGACTGCCCGTGGACACAATAAGAAGCAGAAGTCTATGCTGAACTATCTGCCTAGTCCCATCAGCCTACACCTGGACCAGAGTCCGCCATACCTCTCCAATCCATGTACCTAACTACAAACGTTGTAAATTTCTGATAAATTTGTAATCAGCCCCACATTAACTATTTGCGCTGGCAGCTCGTCCACACTGTCACCACCCTCTGAGTGAAGTAATTCCCCTCATGTTCCCCTTCAACATTTCACTTTTCACCCTTAACTCATGACCTCTAGTTCTAGTCTCACCGAACCTCTGTGGAAAAAGTCTGCTTGCATTTACCCTATCTATACCCCTCATAATTTCGTACACCTCATTCTTCTATATTCTAGGGAATGAAGTCCAAACTTATTCAACTTTTCCCTATAACACAGGTCCTCAACTCCTTAGACAATAAGATAATAAGACACGGGAGCAAAATTAGGCCATTTGGCCCATTGAGTCTGCTCTACCAGACAGTCATGGCTGATCTATCTTCCCCTCCTCACCCCCCATCCCGGCCTTCTCCCCATAACCTTTCACTCTGTTGAGATTCATTACCAACCTGATTTTCCCAATCTACCTGTATGTTAAAATCTCCCATGACTATCATAACATTGCCCTTTTGACACACCTTTTCTATATTCCATTGTAATCTGTGGTCCACATCCCAGCTACTGTCAGGAGGCCTATATATAACTGCCATCAGGGTCCTTTTACCCTTGCAGTTTCTCAACTCAACCCACAAGGATTCAACATCGTCCGATCCTATGTCACATCTTTCTACTGATTTGATGCCATTCTTTACCAGCAGAGCCACACCACCCCCTCTGCCTACCTTCTTATCCCTCTGATACAATGTGTAACCTTGGACATTCAGCTCTCAACTCCAGAGATCCTTCAGCCACGATTCAGTGATGAACATCATATCCGACAATCTGTAAAAGTGCAGCAAGTTCATCCACCTTATTTCTTATATTCCATGCATTAAGGTATAACACTTTGAGTACTGTATTTGCTATCCTTTTTGATTCTGCATCCCTAGTTCACTGATACTCACCCTGCTGGCTACAATTTTATTCTATCATCTGTGTGCCCTTCCTGACAATCTGACTGCACGCTATCTTTGTTTTTTTACAATCCATCCTATCCTGAGTCCCTTCACTCCAGTTCCCATCCCCTTGACAAATTAGTTTAAACCCTCCCCAACATCTCTAATAAACCTGCCCCGAGAACACTGGTTCCCCTCAGGTTCAGGTGCAACCCATCCATTTTGTACAGGTCATACCTCCCCCAGAAGAGATCCCAATGATCCAAGAACCTGAAACCGTGCCCCATACACCAGCTTCTCAGCCACGCACTTATCTGCCAGATTATCCTGTTTCTACCCTCACTGGCATGTGGCACAGGCAGCAATCCAGAAATTACTACCCTGGAGGTCCTGCTTCTCAGCTTTCTGTCTAGCTCTCTAAATTCTCTCCTCAGGACCTCTTTGCTTTTCCTTCCTTTGTCATTGGTACCAATATGTACCAAGACACCTGGCTGCTCTCCCTCCCTCTCCAAAATGCTGTGAACACGATCCAAGATGCCCCTGACCCTGGCACCTGGGAGGCAACATGCCACCTGAGTGTCCTGTTCAAGTTCACAGGATCTCCTGTCTGTTCCTCTGACTACTGAGTCCCCTATCACTACTGCTGCCCTCTTCTCCCTCTTTCCCTTCTGCACCACGGACCTATACTCAGTGCCAATAACCTGGCCTCCATGGCGTTCCCCTGAGATGTCATCCCGCGTAACAGTATCCAAAATGGTAATCTTATTATTGAGGGGAATGTCCACAGGGGGGTACTGAGCTGACTGCCTATTCACCATCCCATTCCTTCTCCTGACAGTCACCCAGCTACCCGCCCCTTGCAACTTAGGGGTGACTACTTCCCTGTAACTCTGATCGATGATCTCTTCACTCTCCCATAAAAGTTGTCGGTCACCCAGCTCCTGCTCCAGATCCCTAACATAGTCATCAAGGAGCTACAGCTGGACGCACTTCACACAGATGTAGTTCCCTGGGAGACTCTGGGGAACATCCCAGCAACATCCTTGAAAATTTTCTCTGCACTCTTTCAAACTAATTAGATATTTCCTGAACCAAAACTGGACAGAATACTCCAAATTAGGCCTCATCAGTTTCAATATAACATCACAACTTCTGTATTCAAAATATTAATTAATGAAGGTCAATGTGCTAAAAGCTTTCTTTATGACCTATCTACCTGTGACACCACTTTCAAGGAATTATGGATCTATATTCCCAGGGCAATCCATTCTGCTGCACTTCTCAGTGCCCTACTACTCACTGTATAAGATCTATACTGGATGGTCCTCACAAAGTGCAACACCTCACACTTGTCCGCATTAAATTCCATCTGCCATTTTTCAGCCCATTTTTCTAGCTGATCCATGCATGCTTAAGTAGCTTCCCCACTGTTCCCAATCTTGCTATCATCTGTAAATTTGCTGATCCAGTTTACCAGATTGTAGCTATAGATGAGAAATGACGACAGACGCGGCACGGATTCGTGCGGCACACCACTAGTCACAGGCCCTCCAGTCTGAGATGCAACCACCTACAGCCACTCCCTGGTTTCTTCCACGGAGCCAATGTCTAATCCAATTTACTACCTCATCTTGAATGCGAAACGACTGAACCTTGTAGACCAACCTCGTATGCAGGCTTTGTCAAAGACCTTGCTAAAGTCCATGTAGACGACATCCACCTGCTTGCCTTTAAGGTTTGGAGAGAAATGTTTAAACTTGAATAGCAAAGCAGTCACATATAATTTACAGCATGATTCATTAAGGGAAACCATGTTAAATTATGTATAAAAGTGATTGTCTCATATTACACATAGTTGGCAAAGTCTGTTCAATTATTGACTTTGTCACCTGGCAAGAGTCTGGCAATATTGAGTTGCCAACCCAAAGGTGAGTGGTGAATAGGTTGGCAATGTATTCAATAGGAATTACTAAATAGGTCACAATTAATTATCAGATCCTACTAGTAATAATGCATGATATTTCATTAGCCACCTATTTTTTAAACATTCTCTATTGCATCTCCATAAAAGTTGTCACTAAATAGGACTTGACAGATGCATTTTTGCCCATTTTAGTGTTGTAGTTGTTCTGATCCGCTTATTGGTGATGAGTTCTTTGGTATCCTGGACAGCACTGTGATGAGATCGAGGTACATTACCCTCATCACCAACCTCCTTCCCCTTCCATTTCTCCCACTTACTGAAGGTTTGTTGGAAACAGAATCAATCATAGTTTTTGGAAAGAAGTGAAAATAATATTTAATGGAAAATACAATGGCAGATCTAAAGAGGGAGCAGGAGAAAATGGAACCAGATTGCTCTTACAAAGAGCCCGCAGGAGCTTAAAGAACTAAATTTCTGCCTCCTGTACAGCAAGATCTCTGCAACTCCTCTTGTGCGTGAATGTTAATACCTACCACAGAGCAAATCTGAATAAATTCAGTACATTCAAAAAGATACCGTGCACTCAATGCAGTAGCATAATTATTTCTGTAGAGGGTTGTACTGTGGAACAGAACTGCCTTTGTGTGCACTGCCATCTATCTTTCAAGGCATCAGTGGGTTTTTGAGCATCCAGGGGCTCTGGACTAGGCCACGAGGGTGGCTTTGAGGTGTGGGTAGAGCAAGGATAGGGGGAATGGGGGACAAGTAGGATGAAAATGGGCAGTTGGCCTTACTCTTGAACAGAGTAAGCAGTCAGAAGCTGGTGACAAACACTAAGAGGAGGATGTTGATAGACTACAAAATTTAGATATAAACAAGAAAAAAAGGAAATGGGGAGCAGAGGAGGAAGGAGAGGCATGGAGGCAGTTTTGATAAGGGATGAAAGGTGAAGAAAGTGGGGACGGGACAGAATGAGGGAGGGGAATCCAGACGTGGGGTGCATCTGTATTCCCACATGCATGCACTTATAAAGCATGTGCCCCAGAGACTGGTCTCCACTCACTTTGTTCCTCCTCGTCTCTGGATCCAGACCTCACTCTGTCAAGTCCAAGCAATGTTTGGATCGCAACACCCACACCGGGTTATATGAATTCACACACTGACAATTGCTGTTCCTCAGAAGCAAAATGCAGGTTATTCTCAGCCACAAGGGATTGTCTAAGCAGAGGCACAATCAAAGGAAGTGACGCCATCCCAGAGAACCCAGACCAAAAAACGCTCATTATTCCACTAAAGGGATAGAAGATACGAAAAAAAAGTTAATCAAATAAAGAACAATGAAGCTTCAGGTTCTGATAGCAGAGCAGCAGGGCTGGTGCAAGCATGTGGAGAGACACCGTTAAACAAATGCTATCTGATGCTCCTCATCGTACTTACTGGAGCAAGTCCCTCCTACTTACACAATGAGGAGAGCTTCTGCGGCAGGGAGCAACACTTACGCTACCCTGGCAGCTACAGTATTTCTCCCAAACAGCAAACATACATGTTCAAAATCGACAGTCCCTTTCCCTCCAAATTTGCTGTCTGACCAACTCAGATCCTTCAGTTTCTTTCTCTGTTGCGACAAGAGTAACTGGACTGGCCTTGACTCTGGCAGACTGCCTCAATGGGTGTTCAATAACCACAAAGCACAATGATGCTAAACTCCTCCACAGTTTTGAGGCTTGACCAACCTATTGAAAACATCTGAGAAATCTGGAAAGCCAACACCAGTACTTTGTCTGGGAGATCCTGGAATGTTATCTGGGAGAATTACACCAATGTCATTGTGAAGTCCAACATCTTTAGTGTTTAAAACCAGATTATTCATGACGGAGTGGCCACCATATTTGTATACATGATGATGCATATCGAATACATCAATAGGAAAAGGAAGCAGAGGAATCAAAAGAAAAACTTTAATGACACCCTCAGGATAAACATCAAGAGATGCAGCGTTGCCTATATGCCTGTCCTCTACCATTTCCTGGAACCATATGAAGTCTTTTGGGATGTACAATTACTTGGAACCTCCCAAAAGACTTCACAGCCTCTAACATACTTCTACAAGTATAGGAAAGTAGGAATTGATTGCAATGCAAGAATTATAACTGGTATAGTAAGAGAGGATTTTTAAAATGTTATTATGACTCGAGGGTCAAAAGTCTCAGTATCCTGAAATTTGTCACATTTTGTAGGTAGGAGTATATTCTGCCAGCAGTCACTTCTCCAGAACCTGAGCATTTTGGCACTCCACACCAGAACTAGGCCATTTGCAGAAAGCTCTGCCAGAAATTCTACCCTTAATTGACACTTGGCTGAGACACAGACTTCAGTAAAAAAGGATGTTACCAACCGCACTCCAAATGCACAAGGTCTTGTCCTGAATGCTGAAGGATTGTTGGACTGAGAGACATACCACAGGCACACCCAGTGGACATATGGCCATATTTCTTTTCAGCAAGAGGAAGTAGGAAAAATACTGGTTGATTTTCTACTGAAAACAGTCAAGGCTTATTGTAATTCGGTTATTTAATACCAACCATGGATTGAATATAGATCTAAATGGTTACTGAACTCCCTGGAACCATTACGGACAGTCTTTGGGAAAGACGCTCTTCCATTTGTGCTACTGCCCATCCTTTATTCCCACCCAATCATTTCTTTCAACACACAGAATGCTATCTTAGTAAACTTGGTTAGTCTAGAAAATAGAGACAAACTTTTTGGCTTATGCAGTATTTTTTGTACTTTTGTGCTTGACTGTATTTTTTGATCACTGCTTCATAAGACATTCTTGAACATGAAAGAAGCCTTTATGACAGCATTTCTAGTCTGTGGTATGCACACATAACCACATTAATCCACCTTTATCATCAAAGATTCATACTACTTTATTCCAGTTGTTTATCTCTCTCTTTGGATACTTACAAATCTTACATATCTCCACAATCATTAAAATCCTGCATATATCAGCTTGCAGAAAATTAACTGCAGCCCATTTTCACCACAGTGACACTTATGAAGTCACTTCATTCACAGAGAGAACTAGAAAAGCTTTGATTGTGGTGTTGAAAACCATGAAGCATTTCACACAAGTCAATAAGAGAGATAGTTTCTAACCACAGAAGAGATTAGCAGAAGTGATAACTAAGAAGTATAACTAGGCAATGTAGAAAACAATAATAAATTGATGCAACACACATCAAAGTTGCTGGTGAACGCAGCAGGCCAAGCAGCATCTCTAGGAAGGGGTACAGTCGACGTTTCGGGCCGAGACCCTTCGTCAGGACTAACTGAAGGAAGAGCTAGTAAGAGATTTGAAAGTAGGAGGGGGAGGGGGAGATCCAAAATGATAGGAGAAGACAGGAGGGAGAGGGATGGAGCCAAGAGCTGGACAGGTGATAGGCAAAAGGGATATGAGAGGATCACGGGACAGGAGGCTCAGGGAGAAGGAAAAGGGGGAGGGGAGGAAAAAAACCCAGAGGATGGGCAAGGGGTATAGTCAGAGGGACAGAGGGAGAAAAAAGAGAGAGAGGGAAAGAATGTGTGTATATAAATAAATAACGGATGAGGTACGAGGGGGAGGTGGAGCATTAGCGGAAGTTAGAGAAGTCAATGTTCATACCAGCAATCTCGTTACCTCAAATGGAGTGCTTGAAACAGATACAAGAGAAACTATGAAGTAAGAATTGATTACCTATTAGAAAGAGGAAGTTCATTAGATACAAGGAAAATTAGCCATATTTTTTGGAGCCATTGGTCCAATTGCCTCATTGGCCTTCAGCTGCATTATAGTGTTATACAGGTCAGAAAAGAGTTCCTCTGGAACATCACATCCATGCTGTCCCTCTTGCCCACCTACACTAGCCCTAATTGCCTGAAATAGAACTGTATTCTTCTATGCCTTGTCTATCTAAGTGTCTGTCTATATACCTCTTAAACATAGTGATTGGATCCGGTTCCACCTCCTCCTCCTCCTGGCAGCTGTTACAGGTATCAGCTGCTTTCACCTCAAATTCCCTTTAAAACTCCATCTTTTCATCTTAAAACTGTACTATTGAAAGAGCACTTGACCACCTCTCCTATATTACAATCTTGTAATTTTATATACAGTAGCTTTTGCAGGTCACTCCTCAACCTCCTTCACTCCAGGGAAAAGAAGACCAACCTATCCATCCCCTCCCCATAGCTAAAGTCCTATTCAGGCAATTGCCACCATCCAGGCATACTCTCTCTCTGCTACTATCAGGCAGGATACACCTGAGGTCCCACACCAACACATTTAAGAACAGCTACCTTCCTTTAACCATTCAATTCTTTAACCAGCCAGCACAACCCTAATCACTACACCATTATGACTGCTTTAATCAATTTGCACTAAAATGGATCTTGTTTTTGTTCTATTTGTATTCTTTCTGGTAAAATTTAGGTATAATTTAGTTTTTGCTTGCTAATGCTACTTTTATGAAGCTATGTGCTTGTAATGCTGTTGCAAGTAATGTTAGCTCTGCCCCTGCGCATACAGGTACTTTCATACATACATGTTTTTTTATTGCACTTGCGCAATTTTGAAACACAACTCTGAATCTTCTCAGCATTCTCTCCAATGTAATCACACCTCGTGTTGTGCCAGAACTACGTGCAATACTCTTACTGTGGCCTAACTAGCTTTGTGAAGTTGCAACAATGCGTTCCAAACAACTCTTATATTCCATGGCATAGTCTATCAATTCAAGTATACTAATGTGCTGTCTTCACCACTCTATCCTGCTGCACTTACAGGAATGTGGATTTAAACACCCCCTCCCAGAGTTGTTAATTATTTAGTTAAAAATTCTAGAAAAGTCTCATAAATACATTAAATATGTTCAATTTTCATACACTTTCCTTGGTTTCTTTTAAAATAATTTTCTTTAAACAAGGAGGCCTGATGAAGAAGTTGAAATGCCTGTAAATAACAGTGATTATCCAACTATGTAAAAGAGATGATACACACTGGTAAAGACAGAACTTTCCAATTTTCTTCCAATTCAAAAAGTGAGGGAACAAGTTCAAAAAAGACTGTTTAAAAAGCAACTGTAATCCATGGATTTATAAATGGATACAAAAAGAATACAAGCAAAGAAGTCATGCTTTATTTCAATTATATAAATCACTGTCTGTAGCACCGACTCAAGTATTAGAGTCAATAATGCACACCATCTTTTAGAAAAGCTATTCAGGCCTTGGTGAATTTCTAAAGGAGGTTTGCAGGAATAATAGAAGTACAGAAGACTTTAGTTACTTAAAGAGCTAGAGAACTAGCATTGCTATCATTGAAATAAAAAAAGGCTTCAAAGAATTTGACAGTGGAAAAGATTCCAGACTGTACCATTCTGTGAAAAGAATGAATGTTAATTTAATTATATAATCAGTTTAAACAAATTCTCTAGGGCAGTACTTAAAATGCCTTTGGCATTTATAACGATGTCATTAGTCTTTTCTTGGTTTAAAAACTTTCAAAGAAATGGCTAGAGAAGTTATTAAAATAATGCTTTCTGCAATAATTATATCTTTTAATGAGTTTTATTATTGAAATATATATAAAAGGAGAAAGAATGAGGAGAAAATGAAGCATGAAGGGCATAGATAATGATTTACTGGTGTAGTTCCCTTGACTCACTCTTATTCTCAATTGTTTCTCAGGACTTCCCATGCCAGATTTCTGTCAAAATCTATTCTTCACATTCGCAAACGTTTTACAAAGCAACATTTTCCTTTTCTACACTTTACCATGGTGCCAAACTTCGCTGTGTGCTGTTGAGCCAAACTTTTCCTAGCTTCCAAGTCACTGGTGCAATTGTTACCAAGTCTACATTATCCATCCCTAGCTGTGATGTATGACTGTGCCTTCTATCTCTATTGCATTATAGGGCTTCATCATTCAGTGCCAGCTTCAAAAGAACTATGCAACCTTTAGAATTTTACAGTCTTGTCACCTTCCTGACAGACTTCGATAAAGATCCATAAAGTTTCATAGTAAATTTTTCATTTTGGTTATTGCTAAGCTTAAAGGTATACCCATACATTGGCAATTTTCTACAACTCATCAGATTTCATGGTAGTATACCACAGGCTGCTCAAGGACTGCCAAAAAAGACAAAGAGGCCGAGACAAAGGAGCTTTGACAATGGAGCATACTACCAAGAAGTCTGACAAGTTGTAGGAATTCGGCTGGAAATATTGTGTTTTTTTTCCTCAGGAAACAAAGATGATTGAAAGGGAGTTTATTCATTCATGATGAAAGATTTAAACAGAAATGACATGGCTACTGGGCTACAGAAAAGCAGCTGATGGCTGACAGTGTCTTTTTTGGTCTATTCTATTCTAGGCAGCTGCAGGAATTATTGTGCATCTTCACACAGCCATAGGCAAGCAAGTTTAGGTAGGAGGTTTGCTAGGTCAGCGTTCCCTCCAGGGAAGGGAAAAGGGGCATCAAATCATGCTCCAAATTATTCCAAGGAGTTTCATCATTCAAGGGACCTGGGTACCAAACAGAAACATTAGATGAAGCAAGAGGCCAGCATGCAGATGCAGAGAGTAAGCAGAGCGGAGTTTTATTATTTGCTGCAAAGGTACAATACAAATGTTGAGTGGTTATACTTCAGACTAATAGGGCACATTCAGATGTCAGACCACATTAGGAGTAGTTGTGAGGCAGAGACCTGGGATCAATTATGCTGTCTGTGTGGAATTTGCATGTTTTCCCTGTGACCATATGAGTTTCCTCCCACATCCCAAAGAGATGCATGGAACATAGAACAGTGCAGCTCTGGGCAGGCTCTTTGGCCTACAATGTTGTGCCGATATTTTAACCCATATCAATCTATTGCTTCTCTCCCACATAAACCTCGATTTTTCTTTCGTCTATGTGCCCATCTGAGAGTCTGAAAGGTTCAAAAAGGTTCAAAGTACGTTTACTATCAAAGTATGTATAGATGATACAACCTTCAGATTCATTCTCTAGCAGGCAACTGCAAAACAAAGCAACCCAAAGGAACCAATGAAAAAAATGCTAAATGTCCCTAATGTATCTGCCCCTATCGCCACTCCTGGCAGAGCATTCCACACACTACTATTCTCAGTATATTCTCTGACACCCCCTTATACTTTCCTCTGATCACACCTTAAAATTATGTCCTCTTGTATTAGCCACAGCCACCCTGGAAATAAAAGTGCTGGCTGTCTCTTACACACCTCTATCAATTCGCCTCTCATGCTCCTTCACTGCAAAGAGAAAAGTCTTAGCTCACTCAGCCTTTCCACATAAGTCATGTTCTCTAATCCAGAGCGCATCCCGGTAAATCTCTTCTAAAGATCCTTCCTATAACAAGGTGGCCAGAACTGAATCGTCCAAGTGTGATCTCACCAGAATTTTTAGCGCTGTAGTATTCCCTGCAGCTCATGAACTCGTTCCTCCCGACCAATCAAAGCCAACACACTATTCACCTTCTTAACCTATCAATTTTAATGGCCACTTTGAGTAATCAACAGATGTGGATCCCAAGGATCCCAAGATTCCTCTAAGCCACTAGGAATCCTGCCATTAACCTGTATTTTGCCTTCATGTTCGACCTTCTGAAGTGTATCACTTCGGATGATTTTTTGGATTGAACTCCTTCTGCCACTTCTCAACCCAACTCTGCATCGTGTCAATGCCCCATTGTAACCCCGGAGAACCGTCTACAACAGTGCCAACCTCTGTGTGTCAGTGTTAAAGTTGATTAGCCACTATAATTGATCCCTTATGTTTAGATAAGTAGAAGATATTAGGTGGTTGGGTGGGGGAGGGGGTGTGAGCAGGAGTTGTTGAGAATTAAAAATGTAAGGTGAAGGGTTCACTTGAATTGGCAGTTTGCACTTGGCACAGACCTAGTGGGTCAAAAGACCTGTTTCCATGATGTATCTCTTCACATCATTATACAGAAGTTGGGGAGGACATGTTTCCTTTTCTGGGAGTACTTAAAACTGAGTGTCACTGATCGGAAGGGATCATTCATCTAAGACAATCAGGATAAATGATTTTGTCTTTGTAACTCTTTATAAAAGGACATTAGAAGAAGGGTCTTTCTTGATAAGAGGTTGAAAGGTTTCAGAGCAGGTGGGAACCTTGAGACGCTGTTACAATCCAATCATTCATGACCTTATTGAGTGGTGGAACTGGACCAAAAGACAAAGTGATCTGTAATTCACTTGCCCAATGGCTCAGGAACTGCACAAGGTTGTTGTTTCTGGTTTCTGCCAGCCGTCTCCATCTGCACCTTCCCAAAGCTAGCGAAAGTCGTTATGCTCAAGTGTAGATCTCTCTGTTCTGGAACTGAAAAGGACTTCAGCATGCAGATGGAAGGGACTTTTTGCGTCATGTGCTGTATGAGACCAACTATATGAAGGGTCTTAGTTACATCACACAGGGTTTGATTTATTCCTTGGTGATCTCTGTGCTAAGGAATTCCATGTCTACAAGATCTGGTCACGGTGGACAAATACGTATATCTCCCCCGTTTCAGAGCGTACATGCAGGCTTGCATCAATGGGATGATATGCTCAGAAGAAAGTGAGCAACTATCTGGAGAACAAGGGTGTTGACAGCAGGGACCAAGGTTCACAAATTTGCAGCAGCAGTCTTCTCAAAGGCCGAGACATAACTGGGCTATAATTAAAATACTTCCTTTTATAGTGAAAAGTGTTAAGAATTAACTACTAATAGAGAATGATATACAAATTGTGTGTTTCAGATCAATGGAAATGGTCGCAGCATGCCAAGTGGAATCTGGGACACTGGTGAGTCCTTTTTTTTTAAGAAAGGACCAGTTTAGCTGGAGGCAGTAACTCACAGGATATCAGTTTCTAATGAAGCAGGCAGGCATCTGTGTCACCAGTACAGCCTGACACTGCTTTCATACTTACTCACACAGGTCAATTGTCGCACCTTGTAGCTGAACCCACAATTGCCGCATGCTCCAGTACATCAAGCTGTCACCCAGCACCACTCAATAGGTTGCTGGTGTTGACAGTAAAATGCTGCCCAAAGTAATGAAAGATTTAATCAGTAAAGAAACATGTTGCTTAACACCTAAAAATAGATTTCAAACAAACCATGGCTTTCTATAGTATAGAAAACACAATCACAATAAAACATTCATTGGAGTAGCCCTATTGCACAGGCCCTGCAATGAATCTAAAGCAAAGTATTGGGTTAACTATCTGTAATGAATGAGGTTAGTGGAGGGCATGTAGTGGGAGGGAGGAGTTGGAAGGATGGTTGTACTCCGCTTATCAGTTCTGACCTGAAACAGGGATTTCAAATAAAATATGTTTCTCAATAACAGCTTAATCTCCTCATCTTGTATTTCTTTGGTCCCAAACCTGAATTATAAGGATGTAACATTATAGGTGTTGTGAAAATGCAATCCAATATCCCTCGATCACACTTGATCACAATATGTTTTGCGTGCAAAGTTGATTCTACTGTGCCACTAACCCATATGACACTCTCCCTCATCTTAACTTTGTTAATCAGCTAGAGAGATGAGCTGAAGAAATCTTAAATATCTTGCTGGGTGAATCATAGATCTTCTCCTTTGTTATTCCTTATTTGTTGCTTTAGTGTTCAATCCCACTGCAAAATCTCTGAAAAGAATTAAAGATTGAATGTTGTTACTCTCAATATCTGTGCAAGAAGGTGCAAATGCGTTGGAAGGTGGGGAGAAAACAATTTTGGTAGACTCGGAATAAAAATACAGTTTACGATTGGTAACATTATAAGCATCATGGCAAGCTGGCATTTCTATTGCTTATTGTACTGTATTGATTGTGAACAGTACAGGTAAGTAGATCATGTGATGAAAGGAGGTTTTGCTCTTCTCATATGGACCCTTAAGCACTGAAGTTATTATTATTACTGTGCATGTTGAATAAACAACCACATTTGAAGTTCCTGCATCCTCTGATAGTTACTTGTGGTAGACCTTGCCAGGACTTCAGTGACACAATTGGCAATGAGAATAGGAGTGCGAGTGGCAAGGAGAAAAGTGTGTAAAAAACCAGGAAAAAGAAGTTGGAAGAGAAAATCACTGTGGCAGTTCCAAAAGAAATGTTATAACCTCTTGTAATCTGTGACTACAAATAAAGCAGTGTGTAACAGCAGAAAAGGGGGCTTTGAATGACCACACGTTCAGCAAATTGATTAGTGTGTGTCCTCGGGTCGGTTCAATGAGACACAAGAGAGCTCTGCACAGTTGTTTTTGGCTGTGAAGATTCAGCACACATTATTCAAAGGTGCACCAAATGAGTTTTAAAGCAAAATTCAAGATATTACAAATCTGCAAATAGTAGAAAAAGTAGAGCATGATGCGTATATATTGATGAGATAAAGAAAAAAAATAGCAGCATGAGCAAGAAAGCGTTACAAGGAGCCTATGGTGTATAGCAAGGCTTGTGAACCACTCACACCCTTGATGGAGAAGATGGAGATGACAGTGCTAAAGCTGCACAGGCATTGAATACTATAACAACGGAACAGGAGAAAGCAACATTGCGTGAATCTTCTCCAATTTGTATCACAAATATCGTTTTCCAGAAAATTACAGCTAAGTGATTTATAGAAGTAGTCTAGCACTGGAATTTAACCCGCAGCTGTGTGAGAAACTAGAAAATTCTAAATTTGTGTAATGAGACAGATTCAGGTGGATCAATGAGAGAAAAGGAACCAAAGCGAGCACTATATTTGATTTTGCATGAAAACACAGGACAACATGAATGTACACTCAAATCAAGACTCTGAACAAGTCACATGAAATCACAAAATAAAACCGATACAATGTTCCAATTGCTGCAGGTTACACAGCACCTACATTGCATTACACCTGCTACAAGCATCTGCAGAGTGAGACTTTGGGACTTTAAGGTTACATTCCTGGTTGACGGGAAGTCATTGAAAATTCAGATCAATATAGTAGAGGACTGCTCCATTATTAGGCATGGCACTTATAACAAGCAGCTTAGTCATCTATCCTTAAGAAACAAGGCTTAAGCACAATTTTTAAAAGTCCTAGGGCATATGGAATGTGCATTTCTCCATGATGCCAGACTCCTGAGTAAAGCAGGAGGCTGCAAGATCGTCAATTCCAGGAGGAAGTAGTGTTAGAGACAAGTAACCAGTTGAGAATGTCAAATTGACCAAGAAAGCCACTCAAAGACAGTCATTAAGCACAGTATCTCTGACAGGTGTAGACACACATCTCTTTTCAAAGGGAAAGCACTGTTGGGCATTACATCAGAAGGCATAATGATGCAACATGTACAGGAAGCTCCTTGCTGTTAGAGTAGAATAAGCACTCTTCTTTGAAGCTTTTGTGCCCGTTAACTGTTTCCTGAGCAAGAACCAGGGGAGTACATGAGTCTGAAATAGAGCAAATGTCATCCCATTACTGAGGTAAACTGTCTCCTATGGTGTTCTCACTTACTGGTGTGTGCAACAGCACTTTTGGAGACTACTGCTTCTGTCAGGTTGTGACTGCCCTCTGCCCCCCTCCCCCCCACCAACATGTATCTAATCTCGCTTTAATAAACTCACAGTACCATTTTGCAGTCCCAGTTTCAGCTCTCTACTAAAGATGTCATTTCATTTTGGCTGTTACTCACTGATTTTCTTTGCAGTTACATTAAATGAGCTGATGCAGTTTCAATTCTATTCCATAAGCCACAGAACAGATAGAAGCAAGATGCCAGAGTGTCTTGGTACATAGTGCAGAGAGCAACAAATACAGGGATTAGAGAAGAAAGAGTAACAGTCCTCTGTTGTTGTCTCAGCAAAGTTAAAGACAGCATTTTCTTGCCACAGACATATTCAACTCATATTATATTGAGCAATGTGCAATATAAAACCATTAATACCAGACTCCTTTCTAATAAGAATGTCCATAATAAGCTTTAAATTGGCACTAGAATGCTACAAATCTATCAGAGGATGGAACCTGATGAACTTGTTACTATGCACAAACTCCTCAAAGGATAAGGATTCCAATTCTATATACTAGAAGCCAGATTTGAATGTTATTTTGAATCTTACCATCTAAAGGCTGTGTAGCATCAATAGAATACGGAGGCGTAACTGTAAAATCAACATGCAAGGTTCCTCAATGCAAATAGGCAGGGAGTGAGGAAATAATGGAAACGTGGTAGATTCACCTTTTTGTTATATATCATCAGAGTAGTGAGAAGATGGGCAGTAGCTGATATGTCAACAACAATCTAATACCCTTTCTAGCAAAAGTAGTGTAAGAAAAATCTTATAAATTCAGGCAAGGATCTGGGTTCATGCTATCTAGTTTTGCTCTGCCATTCGTTAGTCCACATGTTAGAATGTCCCCATTCCCCATCAAATAAGCATCATAGACGATGTAATTCTTCCTCTCCATTCAAGTGGAATCGTCATGGGTCACCCTCAGGTCTCTTCTTGTTGAACAACAGTTCAGAACATTAAGCAGCAGGGGAGTGAAGCCACAGGCCTAGAAATTCAATGTCACAGTGCAAAGAGTTTATGCTCAACAAATTGATTATGGAAACAAAGCCATAGGCCTCTGCATCTACAGTATACTACAGCTAATTCTGTCAGAATCCTTTACCTGTATGATGTAATTATGCAAAGGTAATTGGGAACATACTTTGCAATCTTTAACAGATGTGCTTGCTGCAATAATCTAGTCTACACACTGTGTAACCCCAAAAAGCAACACCAGGCCTCAACCAAAACCAACTCCAGCCCCTTAAAGGACCTGTCCTTATCAAAGCCACAGTTGAAGTGTCTCCCTGCTTTCTGCAATCCTCATGGATCATGGTGATGCCTTGGATCTCTTTTTCCAAGATGATGCTGGCAATACACAATAGGTCAACAGTAGGTGCCAAATGCCATCTCATTGGCTCTTAACTCAGCCCTGGAACATCTGAATAATGAAAATACACATATATGGATGCTCTTCAATCACAATTGCTCAGCATTCAAAATTATCATCCCCTCAAAGCTAATCAATCAGCTCCAAGACCTAGGCCTCTATACCTCCTTATGCAACTGGATCCTCGATTTCCTCACTTAAGATCCCCAGATGGTTCGGATTGGCAAACACGACTCCTCTATAGGACCAGCTTTGATCAGTGACCAATCTGGACATTGGAAGTTTTGAGAGGAGGGGATTTCATTCAGGTCCACTGCCTGAGTAGGAAATGGGGCAGCTGGTCTCTGCAGCATAATCAACTTTTGACCAGCAACCAATCCAGACATCTTAAGTTTTGTGAGGAGGGGATTTCACTCAGGTCCACTGCCCAAGTAGAAGAGGGAGCAGCTAGAAGCTGGAGCGTAACAGAGCTTTGACCAGACAGCACACCGTGTTTGAGATTGATTAACCAGAGCAAATTAAAGGAAGGCAGGGGCAAGCACAGTGGCCATCATCTGAGTGGACAGAGTCAGAGTGGTGGTCTTGAGGCTTTAGCTCTTTGAGACTTCAGCAGAGGCTTCAGTCAGGGAAAGCAAAGAAAAGCAAAGCTCAAGTTTAAGTTTTTTTTCTTCTTCCCTTCTTTATACCTGCCCAACAAGGACAGTAGAGGTGCCAGGCAGGATAGTGTAATGCTCCTCTTACGGGATGTACAACACCTCCAGTGTCCCTGACAACTAAAACTGCGAGCCAGTGCATCCTGCTGCAGCTTCTAACAAACTGCGTTAAGGAGCTGGAGCTGGAACTGGATGAACTCCGGACTATTTGGGAAACTGAAGGGCTGATTATATAGGACATATAGAGAGGTAGTTACACCCAAGATGCAGGACACAGGAAACTGGGTGACAGTCAGGAAGGGGAAAGGAGTTAAGGAGCCATTGCAGAGTATCCCGGTGGCCATCACCCTCAATAACATGTATATCGCTTTGGATACTGTTGGGGCTGGGGGAAGGTTAGTCTAACAGAGGAAAGTCTCAGTGTTCAGGTCTCTGGCAATAAGTGACTCTGTGACTCAGAGGGAAGGTTAGGGGGGAGGGAGAAAAGGCACACTGTGGTGATCGGGGATTCGTTAGTTAGAGGAATAGACAGGAGGTTCTGTGGGTGAGAACCAGAGTCCCAGATGGTATGTTGTCTCCTGGGCTCCAGGACCTGAGACATCTTGGATCGAGTCCTCAGCATTCTTAAGTGTGAGGGTGAACAGCCAGAGGTCGTGGTCCATGTAGGTACCAATGACATAGGCAAGGTGAGTGAGGAGGTTCTGCATTGGGAGTTCATGGAGCTCTGGGCAGGGCCACCAGGATTATGATCTCAGGATTGCTACCTGAGCCGCATGCTAGTGAGGCCAGAACTAGGAAGATTATACAGATTAGTATGTGGCTAAGGAGTTGGTGTAGGAGGGAGGGCATAAGATTTTTGGATCTTTGGGCTCTCTTCCAGGGAAGGTGGTACCTGTACAGAAGGGAAGGCTTGCACCTGAACTGGAGGGGGACCAACATCCTCGCAGGGAAGTTTGTTAATGCTGCACGGTAGGTTTTAATGAGAGTTTTGGGGGGGGGGGGGGGAACCAGAGTGCCAGAACAGTCAGTGGTGAGGTTGTGGAGGCAGATGTTGGTAAGACATCAGACAACGTTAGGAATCAAAAGGTTGAGCATCCCAAGCTGCCTATATTTCAATACAGGAAGAATCGTAGTAAAGACGGATGATAGTGCTAAAGATGAGGTGGCTGATTTTCAGTCAGAAGCAATGTGTAGTGAGGAGAGGGTATTGAAAGGGCAAAATTGCAGTCAACAGGATGAGTTACAATGTTAAAGATGGACAAAGATGAAAAGGGCGAATGCAGGAATGAAGATGTTATATTTGAAGGCTGAGCCTAGGAGGGTTAATGATTTCTAAAGGCAACTCCTTTGCTTGCCTCTTCGGAAACAGCTGTATTTCCATCTTTAATATCTCTATTTTTCCCTTTCAGGGTTCATTTGAAGACCCTGACCTGGAGTTACACGCTGACTATGGTTCTTTGCGGGAATGGGACCTGCTCCTGGGATTTCATAACTGGCCATTGTTTGGCACACCAAGGGCTCGGCCTAAGAGCTCTGTTGGACTTCAGAGGACCGAGTTTTCGTGGCTCTGGAGATGGGGGAAATTGGAGGTCGGAGTCCGAGCAGAAGACCGGTGTGTCAGGGGAGATGGAAAATCTAAGGCTGTGTGCCCAGAGACCCGAGATCTTTGGGCACAGAGCTTGGAAAAAACAACGCAATGGACTCTTAACATCGTGAACCAGTGAGTTGTTTGTTATGTCTCCCCTCTCGCTGTTTCTCCCTTATGAGAGAGAGAGAGAGAGAGAAGAGAGCGCGCATGCCTGTGGTATGTCGGATGTTGGGTGAACTATGTAGTCATTGGAGTACTGCAAGCCTGTGTCTTTTCTGTTGCCTTGCTCACGCATGAATGCCTGGTGGCGGGTGCCGATGTTTTTTTGGTGGGGGGAGGGGGGATTTTTGTTTGCTGCCACTTACGCGCAGGAGGGAGGGTAGTTGGGAGGGACTTTGAGGTTCTGACATCTAACTGTTGTTCATTCTTTGGGGCACTCCTCTGTTTTCGTGGTTGGTTGTGAAGAAAAGGCATTTCAGGATGTATATGGTATACATTTCTCTGACATTAAATGTACCTTTGAAACCTTTGAATGTGCACAGTATACGAAGTAAGGTAGATGAACTTGTAGCACAGTGCAAGAATGGCAGGTATGATGTTGCAGGCATCGCTGAATCATATGTTGTAGGCATCTCCGAAAGAAGATTATAGCTGGAAGTATAATGTCCAAGGATACACATTGAATAGAAAGGAAAGGCAGGAAGGCAGAGGGGAAGGCATGGCTCTGTTGGTAAAAAAAATGAAATCAAATCAGTAGAAAAAGGAGACATAGGGTCGGAAGGCATTGATTCATTGTGGACGATTGTGGATTGAACCGCAAGGATAAAAAGTCCCTGATGGGAGTCTCACTCTATCCATTTTTTTACCACAGAGCCACACCGTCCCCTCTGCCTTTCTGCCTTTCCTTTTGATACAACATGTATCCTTGGACACTGAGCTCCCAGCTGATGGGAGTTGTATACAGACCCCAAACAGAAGTAGGGACGTGGTCTACAAATTACAACGGGAGATAGAAAATATATGGCAAAAGGCAATGTTACAATAGTCAGAGGGGACTTCAGTATGCAGGTAGTTGGGAAAGTCAGGTTGGTGTTGGATTGGGGGAGTTTCTAGAGTGCCTACGAGATGGCTTTTCAGAGCAGCTCAAGGTTGAGCCCACTAGGGGATCAGCTATTCTTGATTGGGTGTTGTGCAATGAACCAGAATTGATTAGAGAGCTTAAGGCAGCGGTCCCCAACCAACGGGCCGCAAACCATGTGCTACCGGGCCGCGAGAAAAAGATATGATTTGGCAATATGAGTCAGCTGCACCTTTCCTCATTCCCTGTCACGCCCACTGTTGAGCTTGAATGCACGCGAGGTCATTACCCGCGCGTCATCCATGTCAGCGTGGGAAGAAGGTCAACTCCTCGAGCTTGTAAATGACGGCGGGCTGAAAAGTATGTTTGACGTAACATCTCTGCCGGCATTCTGGATCAAAGTCAAGGCTAAATATCCTGAGATAGCCATGAAAGCACTGAAAACGTTGCTTCCATTTCCAACATATCTCTGCAATGAATGCAACAAAAACTAAATTGCAGAATAGATTGGATATAAGGAACCCCCTTCGAGTATCGCTGTCTCCCATCACTCCTCAATAGGACTGACTTGTTGCAGGAAAACAAGCCCAGGGCTCCCACTGATTCAGCAATATTGGTGTGTTGCAATGATTTTATATGTTCATACGAGGAAAATATGTGCTGTGTGTTTAATATCCAAACGTTACTTAAAATGTTACGATGCTATTGACTTACTTATATAATGATATAACAATTATAGCACGGAAACAGGCCATCTCTGCCCTTCTAGTCTGTGCTGAACGCTATTCTCACCTAGTCCCACCGACCTGCACTCAGCCCACAACCCCCCATTCTTTTCCTGTCCATATACCTATCCAATTTTTCTTTAAATGATAATATCGAAGCTGCCTCTACCACTTCTACTGGAAGTTCGTTCAACACTTACTTTAAGCTCCCCTGTCCTCCCCTAATAATTGACTTATTACTATATTGATGCGAGGAAAATATGCGCTGTGTTTTTAATATTAAATTCGTTAGATAAGCCCTTTTAGAAACGAAATTGAGTGTATTAGCCATTTATCACCTATATTCCGGTGATGATTAACACCGCCCCCCCGAACAGAATCGCCAAAAACGATTTGCAGGGGGGAAAAGATCGGCAGTTCATACATGCGTACTTGTGCCCGCGCAAGGCTTCATGGTCATTGTCTTTTCTGGGTAAAAACAAAGTATTTGACTGCTATTCTTGTCTGTTGGCAACCCTACCACCACCCCCCATTGGCCGGTCCGCAAAAATATTGTCAATATTAAACCGGTCCGCAGTGCAAAAAAGGTTGGGGACCCCTGGCTTAAGGTAAAAGAACCCTCAGGAAAAAGTGATCAAAATACTATTGAATTCACCCTGAATTTTGAGGAGAAGCTAAAGTCAGATGCATCAGTATTACAGTGGAGTAAAGGGAATTACAGAGGCATGAGAGAGGAGTTGGCCAGAACTGATTAGAGAAGAACACTGGCAGGGATGACGGCAGAGCAGCAATGGCTGGAATTTCGGGAAGCAATTTGGAAGGCACAGGATATATACATCCCAAAGAGGAAGAAGTATTCTAAAGGCAAGATGACACAACCATGGCTAACAAGGAAGTCAAAGCCAACATAAAGGCCAAAGAGAGGGCATAAATGGGGAAAAAAAAATTAGTGGGAAGTTAAAGGATTGGGAAGCTTTTTAAAACCAACAGAAGGCAACTAAAAAAAGGTACTTAAGGAAAAGACAGAATACTAAAGTAAGCTAGCCAAAGATATTAAAGAGGATGCCAAAAGTTTCTTCAGATAAATAAAGTGTAAAAGAGAGGCGAGAATGAGTATTGGACTGCTGTGAAATGGTGCTAGAGAGGTATTTCTGGGGGACAAGAAAATGGAGGAAGAACTGAGCATCAGTCTTCACTGTGGAAGATAGCAACAGTTTGGTGGAAGTTCCAGGTGCCAGAGATCATGAAGTGTGTGAAGTTACCATTACTAGAGAAAAGGGTCTTGGGAAACTAGAAGATCTGAATGTAGATAAGTCACCTAGGCTAGATTGTGTATACCCCGGGGTTCTGAAAGAGGTGGCTGAAGAGAATGTGGATGCATTAACAATGATCTTTCAAGAATCATTAGATTCCGGAATGGTTCTGGAAGACTGGAAAATTGCAAATGTAACTCCACTCTTCAAGAAAGGAGGAAGGCAGAAGAAAGGAAACAATAGGCCAGTTAGTCTGACCTCAGTGGTTGCAAAGATGTTGGAGTCAATTATTAAGGATGGAGTCTCAGGATACTTGGAGGCACATGATAAAATAGGTCATAGTTAGCATGGTTTCCTCAAGGGAAAATCATGCCTGACAGATCTGTTGGAATTCTTTGAAGAAATAACAGGCAGGATAGACAAAGGAGAATCGATCGATATTGTATACTTGGATTTTCAGAAGGCGTTTGGCAAGGTGCCACATATAGGGCTGCTGAACAAGTTAGGAGCTCATGATATTACAGGAAAGAATCTAGCATAGAAAGAAAAAGCATTGATTGATTGGCAGGAAGCAAAGAATGGGAATGAAGGGTGTCTTTCTCGCTGGCTGCCAGTGACTAGTGGTGTTCCACAGGGGTCTGTGTTGGGACTGATTCTTTTACATTATTTCTCAATGATTAGGAAGATGTCATTGGTGGCTTTGTCGCAAAGTTTACAGATGATATGAAGATACATAGGTGGAGGCGCAAGTGGTTTTGAGGAACTAGAGAGGCTACAGAGGGACTTAGACAGATTAGGAGAATGGGCAAAGAGGTGGCAGATTGAATACGATGTTGAGAAGTGTATGGTCATGCACGTTGGTAGAAGAAATGAAAGCATTGACTATTGTCTAAATGGAGACAAAATACAAAAAAAAAACTGAGATACAAAGGGACTTGGGAGTACTTACTCAGGATTCTCTAAACATTAACTTACAGGTTGAGTCCATGGTGAGGAAGGCAAATGCCATGTTAGCATTCATTTCAAGAGGACTAGAATATAAAAGCAAGGATGTAATGTTGAGGCTTTATAAAGCACTGGTGAGGCCTCCCTTGGAGTATTATAAGCAGGGTTAGGCGGCTTATCTTAGACAGGATGTGCTGCAAGTGGAGAGGGTTCAAAGGAGGTTCACAAAAATGATTCCAGAATTGAATGACTTGTCATTTGAAGAGCATTTGATGGCTCTGGGCCTGTATTCATTAGAATTCAGAAGAATAAAGGGTGACCTCATTGAATGGATAAAGAATTTAATGAAGTGAATGTGGAAAGGATGATTCCTATGCTGGAAGAGTCTAAGACCAGAGAACACAGCCTCAGAATAGAGGGGTGTCCTTTTAGAATGGAATTTCTTTAGCCAGACGGTGGTGAATCTGAGAAATTCTTTGCCACAGGCAGCTGTGGAGGCAAAGCCTCTATGTATATTTAAGGCAGAGGTTGATAGATTCGTGATTGGTCAGGGCACGAAGGGATATGGGTAGAAGGCAGGATATTGGGGCTGAGAGGAAAATTGGATCATCCATGATTATATAGCGGAGCACACGTGATGGGCCAAATGCCATAATTCTGCTCCTATATCTTATGGTCTGATATAATCTCCATCTGCACAGGTGCACCACAAGCCTATGTGCTTAGCCCGCTGTTCTACTCTCTTTATACTTTTGACTGTGAGGCTAAGTGCAGCTCCACTGCCATATTTAAGTTTGTTGATGGGACCACTGTGGTTGGCCAAGTCAAAGGTGATGAGAAATCGGCATATGGAAGGGAGAGTGGCTCCACAACAACAACCTTTCACTCAACATCAGCAAAACCAAAAAGTTGATTAATGGCTACAGGAGGAGGTAACAGGAAGTGCATGAGCCAGTTCTCATCAGGGGATCAGAGGTGGAGTGGGTCAGGATCCTTATGTTCCTTGCTGTTATCATTTCAGACAACCTGGTCTGGGATCAGCACATAAGTGTCATCACAAACAAGGCATAGCAGCATCTCTACTTTCTTAGAAGTTTGTGCAGATTTGGTGTATTATCTAAAACTTTGACAAACTTTCATGCACAGTGGAGAGTATCCTGATTAGTTGCATCACGGCCTGGTATGGAAACACCAATGCCCATGAATGAAAGACCTACAGAAAGTAATAGATGCAGCCCAGTCCATCATAGAAAAATCTCTCCCCACCATTGAGCACTACAAGGATCACTGCCACTATCTACCAAGGACCCCACTATGCTCTCTTCCTGCTGCTGCCATCAGGAAGGAGGCACAGGAGCCTTAGGTTCCACACCACCAGGTTCAGTTACAGTTATTGCCTTTCAACTATCAGGCTTCTGAACCAGAGTGATTAACTTCAATCACCCCAACATGGATTCTGCAAACTGTGGACTCACTTTCAAGAACTCTGCAACTCACGTTCTCAATATTATTTATTATTTATTTGTTTTTTTGGTATTTGCACAGTATATCATTTTTGCATATTGGTTATTTGGGTGTATTTGTGTTGTTCTTCATTGGATGCCCACTTGAAGGCAAAGGTACTCTGTAGAGGTGCCGTTTCTTTCGGAGATGTAACGCTCCTTGCTGCTTTGAAACCTTTCGCTAGGGTAAAAGGTCATTTTTCAAATGATCTGCTTCTTACACAGTGATGTAACAAAAGCTTGGCTTCTGCACATAATTAGTCAAAAGGCCTGAGATTCACAGTAGTTAGACACACAATACAATGCATGTCAGGCTAGGGAGAAAATTCTGCTCCAGGCACAGATTGCAAACACCCTGGGAAGCAGGACATTGTTCTAAGGTTAGGCAAGTTGCAGAGGTTTAATAGTTTTGCTCTGTAAATTATATTTTAAATACAGTCATCTGAATACAGCGTATCTTTTTTTTAAATGGCAATAAAAAGCTGTTTTTCGGGAGATGAATGTCACTGGCAAACCCAGCATTTACTGCCCATCCTTAATTTTTGCCTCATTGCCCCGCAGTCCTTCTGGTGAAGAGAAGGAGCTCCCGGTGGCCAAACATTTTAATTCCAGTTCCCATTCCGATATATCAGTTCACAGCCTCCTTTTGTGCCAAGATAAGGACATCGTCATGGTGAGGAGCAACATTCTGTCTGGGTAGCCTCCAACCTGATGGCATGAATATTGATTTCTCCTTCCGATATAAAAAAATTCCCTCCATTCTCTCTTCTTCTATTCCGTACTCTGCCTCTTACCTTTTCTCACATGCCTATCATCTTCACCAGTGCCACTCCTCCTTCCCTTTCTCCTATGGTCCACTTCCTCCGCTGTCAAATCCTTAGTCTCCGGCCCTTTATCTTTCCCACCCACCTGGCTTTACCTATCACCTTCGAGCTATCCTCCTTCCCCTCCCCCCACCTTTTTTATTCTGGCATCATCCCCCTTCCTTTCCAGTGCTGAAGAAGGGACTTACCCTGGAATGTCGACTGTCTATTCATTCTTATAGATGCTGCCTGACCTGCTGCTTCGGATATCCAGCGCCTACAGTCTTGCTTGTGTTAATGAATTTCCAAGTCAGGCTCATGGACGACTAGGGGAAACCAGTGCTCCAATCAAAGTGCTTGCTGTTCTCATTCTGCTTGATGGTAAAGGGTGCGCTTCCTGAGGGTCATCAAAGCAGCTTGGGCAAGTAACTGCAGCGCACCTTAAATATGGTACACACTGTAACCACTCTGTGCCAACAGTCTGAGGCAATTGATGGGGTGCCAGTCCACAGACTGCTTTATTATTGATGCTGTTTGATCATCCCCAATGTTTTCAGGTTTGTACTCATCCAGGCAACACAGAATAGTCCATGACTTGTAGCTCGTAGATGATGGGATGGATGTGGGGTGTTAGGAGGAGAGTCACTCGGTGAAGGGTAGCTCTGCTCCAACCTGACATTGTTACCGCTGTATTTGAGTTAATGGTCAATAATAAACGGCCAGAATGGTAATGATATTCCATTCAATGTCATGGTCATTAACAAGGGCAACGGATTAGACTTTTGTTTGTTGGAGATGTGCCATAAAAGTTCCAGAAAATAAACAAACGTTACATGCCACTTGACTAAATGTTGTCTCATTCTTGCTGCATGCATCCTAGTTTCATCTGCTGAGGAGATGCAAATGGATTGAACATCCTGCAATCAACGATCATCCCTGCTCCTGGCCTTATGATGGAAAGAAGTTCACTGATGAAGCTGCTGGGAATGGTTTGGCCTTCAACACTGTCTTAATAAACTCCTTTTTTGTCCATAAAACATAGGAGCAGAATTAAGCTATTCAGCCCATTGAGTCTGCTCTGCTATTTGATCATTGCTGATCTATTATCCCTCTCAACCCCATTCTCCTACCTTCTCCCCATACCCTTTCCCCATAACCATAAACTCCCGTAGTGATGTTCTGGAGCTGGGATAATTGACTCCATCAACTACAACCACCTTCTTTTGTGCAACATATAGCTCCAGCTGTCTTTAAAATGTGTTCCCCTTAATACCCATTGAGTTCAATTTTACCAGGGTCCTTGATGCCACACTAGATCATACGTCATGGATCAGGATGCCAGGATGGTCACTTATTGCATTTGGAATCCTCACACGCTCACTCGAGTCAGAAAACTACAGGAGAGGTTGGTTATGGTCAGTATTCAGGCCTGATTTGTAGCACTTCATAGAGGAAGCCAAAAATAAAGGTACAGCAACAACCAGTTCTTCCCATGCCCATCAACAAAATGAGAAGAATTTACTGCCAAAGCAGCATAATGTTCTTTTCCATTGAAACATCAAAGTTAATTACTAAATTGATTCACTTAACTTGCACTCATTGGCCAGTTTTGACCAACAAGAAGCTTGTTATGAAAATCTGACAACAGGTATGCAACTGAAAGTTAACTCTGTTTCTCTTCCCACAGATGCAGTCTGATCTGCTGAGCAGTTCCATCTGTTCTCATTGTATCACACTGTACGTTCAATGAATGAAAGCCAACAATAAGCAAACCAAAACTACCAGAAGTGGTGAAGACTCTGCTAGATCAATCATGCCTTTTGCCGTTTATTCTGCATGATTAATTAGTTCCAAAATTGAGAAATCCAGTTCTATATATATTCGTAGTCACTTCAGAGGTGCACGGAGAAACTCTGGGAACATAGATTAATCCCTTCAGCTCATTGAGTGTGTTCTGTCACTCTATCAGATCTTGGCTGATGTACCTCATTAATCAACATTGGTTTGAGATCCTTTCATTAACTTATACAACAGACTCTTATCAAGCTTGATTTTGTAGATTCCAATTAATTTTGGGGAAAGGAAGATCCAGATTTCCACTAGTGTGAAAGTGTGTTTTTCACAACTACCCCTAAAAACACACTGCCCCTAATTGTAAACCCTTTGTTCAGGACCCACCCATTCAAGCAAATTCACCTATAGAACCAAATCCATTATTTGTTGTACGCATCTCAGTGGAATCATCCTCAATATCCTACCCAATGGGCTACAACCCCAGTCTACTGCAATGCCACTATATTCCACTGGACGGAAGGAGACCGAAGTCAAGTACATTGAATCAGATTGTACTGGACTATCATCCCAGAATTACCACATGTTCATGGACCAGACACAAAGGGCTGACTTCACTGATCCTCCAACATCCTGAAGTAAAGCTGCAAGGCCCAGATAGCATTGGCCAAAGTAGGGTAGAAGCCCCATGCCCAGAACACCCCTGAGAAAGCTTGGGCAGGCTATGGCTTATGTCAATACTACCAGTGATTTTCTTTTAATAGCTCTGACATTAAAATCTATTTAATATATTAAGTATATATTTGAAACATCAAATTAAAACATTAAAACTAAATAACAAAATATTAAACTAAATCATAAATAATTAAAAGAAAGCTTAACTTTCTTTTTGTACCAAGTCTACACACCTTTGACCTCTACTGAATTCACTAGTGCTTCAGATTCAGCAAATATCCCAGTACGAGCCCCTAGTGATTAACTAACCTGTGTGATACTGGTGCCTGTAGTGGACTTCTCGTGTGCTTGGTGACATGACCCAGTAATTAGGTTACAGGCTAATTTAACCTGCCAGGAAGACTCAACACAAGTTCAGAAGGGGGATGCTGCAAATTTTATCTACCTACAAGGTAGCAGTTTTATCAACCCATTGCTCTTAGGATCTTTAAAACTGAGTTCGGGACTTGGAGTCAAATCTCAGCTAAGAGTCTTCAAAAGAACTTCAATGAACTAAAACTGCAGAAGTTCACATCCATGTAAGGCAAAACAGCTCATGAAAGATAAGGAAATTAATAGCTAACTGTATTCAAAACGAAGTCTTTCTCCCATTCCCTGGCAAAGTGAAAAAGCAAGGCCTTATTACTCTGTTCTCAATCTAAATGCAGGCAGCATAATTCTAATACCATTCACACAGCAGTTACCCACAGTGTGAAACACTGGAAGCGTCTGTCACAGAACAGATTTTTTTTCCCACTGATTCTACATCTGAGCATAATATGCAGATGCAATTATCTGCTGCCATGGCACTAAATTGTTTGGTTTGTTGCCTGAAATTTACTTGAGAAATACTAGTTCTCGCTGAACAGCCTCACAGAAATGAGTACCGAGCAGTTGCCTTAGATCGCGAAACAGGTTTGCTGGTGGTAAATTTATGCAAGGGCTGGAATTGAAGGTCCAGTTTGTCTAATTGTTCACATTGCAATTTGTGTATGGACTCTCAGCCAGAGTCAACAACTGAGATAAAGGGTCTCTGTTGCTAAAAACCAATTAGTGTTACAGAGTGTTTTAAAAGCAAATGCATAAATTGTTTCTCCTGCGAAGTTAACCATATCGCATCAAATGATTTTAAACACAAATACCCTTCTCCAATGTGTTCGTAGATACCCCTTCACAAGAGAGCGACTATATTTCACTAGGAGTTTTGGGTTGTCACCTAAAACACTCAAAAACTTCTTCAGATGTACCGTGGGCAGCATTCTCACTGGCTGCATCACCATCTGGTATGGGGGTGGTGGAGGGAGTGGGTTGCTACTGCACTGTGTCAAAGTAATCTGGGGAAAGTTGTAAAATTAGTCAGCTTCATCACGGGTACTAACCTCCATGGTATCCAAGCCATCTTCAAGGAGCAGTGCCTCAGAAAGGCGGCGTCCATCACTAAGGACCCCCACCACCCAGGACATGCCCTCTTCTCACTGTTACCATCGAGAAGGAGGTATAGAAGCCTGAAGGCACACACTCAGCCATTCAGAAACAGCTTCTTCCCCTCCGCCATCCGATTTCTAAATGGGCTGAACCCATAAACACTACATCACTACTTTTTTTTAATGTCTGTTCTTGCCTACTTATTTTAGCTATTTAATATATGCATATATGCTTACTATCATTTGCAGTTTTTTTCTATATTTATCATGTATTGCTTTGTATTGCTGCTGCAAAGTTAACAAATTTCACAACATATGCTAGTGATATTAAACCTGATTGTGATATTTTCATCATATGTCTATTTTCCACTATGAATCTGTGGATGCTATTTTATATCTCATTTTGCCACTTAGTGATCTGACATGGACATCCATCCTGTGTACTCCTGATTGCCTTTTTTTGCTGGCTTGTACTGTCTAACGTCTAGGGGACCAACAGTTTTGAAAGGGTTGTTCCTAATAATCTTTTGTCATTACCTAACTCCAAAATGTGCTGCACCAATTGCTTGAGAGATTATCTGCTGAGATACAATTTTGGAGCTAAATTGCATCAATCACCCGCTGCATGATATCCACTTGGCAAGCACACAACAGTAAAGAGTTTGATCGCCTACACTCAATTTTACTTCTGCTGATCCCTTCCTATCACAGTCACTAACTTCACTACCCCACCACTCATTGAGGGCATTAAATCCTGCTTCTTTTTTAGACTGCAGTTATACTTTACTCTCTGCAACATCAGACAAAAATAACAATTTCTGGCTGGAATTTCACACTCACGATCAGAACAGAATACACTTACCTGCATGAACAGAATTGTTTAAAGCCTGCTGAACATGAGTCCAAAGCCAATGACAGATGGAGGAATAAAACTGGGATAGATTATTGCCATCTACTGGCTGGAAAACAAGCATAATAAAAACTGAACAGGAAGTACTACTTTGCCCTGGAACTGGTAGAGAATCCATTCTTAAAAAAATGGGGGCATAATTTTAAAAAACAAATTTTACATTTGGAACAACAAGTTTCTATTTCTTTTTATCCTGATACAGTAATAATGACCATAGTTTAAAATTCATCCCTGTAAATTATTCAGAAACATCAGGAGTATATGAATGGCACAAGAGAAATACAAACAGTTTCATTCTAGTGTACTGAGGAATTCCAGAAATGTGAAGTCTGAATGGATCCTAATTCTACAATAGACACATTGTTGCACCATTCCACAGTGGAAAGCAGATAATGGGACTGCAAGAGGGGGCCGAACATCACCAGCCAACTTGCGCCTGTAGGATAAAAAGCATATTTCTTCATCATTGCAGTGCACCCTGCATTTGAGTCCCTTACTGAAATCTAAAAGTTAATTCCAATATTAGTTCCCATAATATTTCCATTTATGAAGTCAGTTGTCACTTGTTTCCAATTAACGGTGTCTTCAGCAGAAGTCTTTACAATATAACAGACCAGGCTGAAGCTGAAGTGAAACTCATGTTGTTAACAAATTAACTGAAGTTTATGGATGTAAAAGTATGTTTGGAACACAACTTTTAATTGCTAAATTTATACTTTTCATTATTTTGAGATAATATTATTTTTCACTCAATTGTCCAAAATCCCTTCATTATTCTGAAGGAAGTAATCAACCCTGTTGACTTAACCAAGTTCAAGGTGGAATTCAGATCAAGAAATTATGTTAATATTTCCCAAAGGATCATGCTAGATGACTATCTATCTTCCTCCATTGACTCAAAACTTGGTGGTCCTTTATGCAGCACTCTGAATACAGGATTTTTGCTTGGCTTATACTCCTATCAGGTGAAATGTTACATAATTTCAATTGAGCAAATTCTTGGAACAGAAGTGTTTGCAGGAAGAATTATTATTAAAGTTTGAACATTTGTAAGCAATATTGGAAGTACATTTACAATTATTGCCTAAGTGTGCTTGAGAAGACCAATTAACTAGGGATTAACTAAATGGGGATTCCCTCCAGCATGAATGAAAACTAAATATCCAGCTAGTATCATCAGAGGAATTGCAATTTGTTTACTTTTTTTGCATCTGATCCATCACTGCACTTGATTTATATTCAATGACATGTCAAGCAGATGTGATGTGATAGATTACTGTCTGGGAAGTCTCACTCTTGAATTAGATATTTAACATGTGATTTAAGTACATGGTAAAGAATATCCAACTAGTTTTGTTTTTAATGTGACTTGAATGGAGTCGAGGCATGAGACCACACTAAACTTTAGAAAAGGAAAGTATCTCACTCAGCCTTGCATTGGGTTTAGACATCCAAACAGCAATATGTAAAAAGGAACTAGCATTTGTATGGTATCTATCATAGCCTTTCGATATCACAATCCCTTTTACTTTCAAATCTCTGTAAAAACATGAGCACAACCCTAAAGACTTCTGCACTGTTGGAGGTACTACCTTAAGGATTAAGTAGTATTTCTGCCAGTACAATCATTGCCTAATTACAAAAAATTACTACTTTCAGGCAGAGAGAAAAAAATACCATAGCACTAGCTTAAAGAAATTATTAAAGAGATCTTTTTTTTAATCTAACCGCATTAAATAAATTTACACTCTAGATCACCATTAATAAAATTGATTTATACAGTGGTGCTAGAATGTTTGTGAACCCTGTAGAATTTTCTCTATTTCTGCATAAATAAAATGTGATCAGATCTTCATGTCCTAAAACTAGGTAAAGAGTTACCAATTACATAAATAAATAACACAAAAAACATCATACTTGTTCATTTATTTATTGAGAAAAATGGTCCAATGTTACATGTATTTGTTGGCAGAATTATGTGAACCTTTGCTTTCAGTAAATGGTGTGACCCCCTTGTACAGCAATAACTTCAACCAAACATTTCCGGTAATTTTTGATCAGTCCTGCACATGGGCTTGGAGAAATTTTAGGCCATTCCACATTACAAAATTCCTTCAACTCTGGGATGTTGGCGGGCTTCCCTGCATGAACTACTTGCGTCAGGTCCTTCTACAACATTTCTATAGGATTAAGGTCAAGACTTTGACTCGGCCATTCCAAAATACAAAGTTTCTTCTTTTTAAACCATTCTGTTGTTGATTTACTCTTGTTTTTCGGATCATTGACTTGTTGCATTATCCAACTTCTGGACGACAGACTGTTACCCTGACATTCTCCTGTAAAATATCTTGATACAATTTTGAATTCATTGTTCCCTCAACAATTGCAAGCTGTCAGGCCCTGAGGCAGCAAAGCAGCCCCAAACCATATTGCTCCTTCCACATGGCTTCAGAGTTGGGATGAGGTTTTGGTGTTGTTGTGCAGTGCCCTTTTTCCTCCAAACATAGCCATGTGCATTTCTGCCAAAAAGTTCAACTTTTGTCTCATCTGTCCACAGAATATTGTCCCAGAAGCGTTGTCGAACATCCAGGCGGACCTTTGCAAACTTCAGACATGCAGCAATGTTTTGCTTTGGAGAGCAATGCTTTCCTCCGTGGTGTCTTTCCAGAAACACCATTCTGGTTCAGTATTTTTCTTACATGAAAAGAGGCTTTAACAAGCTCTAGAAATTTTTGCAGTTCTTTTGCTGTTACCCTTGGGTTCTTTTTCATCTCCTTCAGCATCGTACATTGTGTTCTTGGTGTGATCTTTATAGATGCCCACTCCTAGACAGTAGCAACAGTACTGAGTTTCCTCCATTTTAGGCAATACTCTTACTGTGGACTGATGAACACTAGGGCCTTTGGAAATGCTTTTGTAACCTTTTCCAGCTTGATGCATCTCTACAATTCTTCTTCTAAGGTCCTCTGAAAGTTGTTTTGATCGAGGCATGGTGCACTAAACAGATCTTGCTTGAGAAGAGAAGGTTCTATCAGTAACCTGACTCTGTGTGTCATTTTATTATAGAGCAGGACACCTCCAAACTCATCTCACTGATTGGAACACCTGACTCCAAACAGCTTTTGTAGAAGGTGTTACCTCAGAGGTTCACATACTTTTTCCAACAAATAAACGTAATAGTGGATTATTTTTCTCAATAAATAAATGAACAAGTACAATGTTTTGTGTTATTTATTTAATTGGGTTCTCTTTATGTAGTTTTAGGACCTGATCACATTTAGGTCATATTTATGCAGAAATAGAGAAACTTCTACAGGGTTCGCAAACTTACGGTAGTAGTTCCAAAATGCTGCACTTTCTTTCCAAAATTTGGTTCCATTAAAATAAATTTTGGAAATGTTTAGCACACAGATGCGACTGTATATGTTCATTTGGCACATGCAACTGAATTTCCACCCTATTATCTACTCTATCTCATTACTACTTGGAGGATCTTGTTATGTAAAAACTAGATGTCATGCTTCTTATATTGAAAGTGACTCTGCTTTAAAGGGACTTTGATGGTTTGAGAAAGCACGTTGGGTCATCCTGAATTCATGAAATACACCATAACAATACAAGTGAGGTTTTTCTTTATGATCAATCAAGCACTATTTAAGTGCAGTCACTCCTGTGATACAAAGTTTGCATCAGCAAAGGGCCAAATTACTTTGCACTGGTGCCCGTTCTACAGTATAAATATACCCTTACAACTCGGAGACTCATGGTGAAATTCACATTCTCTTCTTTCCAAGCACTAGAGTCACTTTTCCAACAATCACAGAATTCCTTCTGCATTTACTGTGTTGGAGCTTGAAGAATCTGACAGGTTAATCTAAAAATTTTTTGATATACCTTTCTGTATTAAAGTGGAAATACTTGCCTAAACCACACACATTTTCACCTCTCACAAATATTAACTTCTGAATTCTTACCTGACAGCTCTGATACAGGTTTACAGCAGCTCTACTATTGACGTGAACTTCTGCGAGAAACAGGTGCTTCATTAAGCCATTCTCAGCTGATGGATGGCTGATCTTTATACTTGGACGTTTTAGTCCTAAGTGAAGAAGTTAAGTTCCAATCATCACTAAGAAAATTAAACTTGACATAGATATTGCAAGAATTGCCTTACTTATTTTCTAACTGTGCTTGAGAGCACCAATTATGCAAGGCCACTCTGCAGGTGGAATAATTTGCCATAGGAGCACATATCTGTGCTTCAAATGCCTTCTAAGAATTTTGGAGCACACACAAGACTTCCCATTATACATTCACTGGCCACTTAATAGGTACCTCCTGTACCTAATAAGGTAGCCACTGAGGGTATTCTCTTCATCTTCTGCTGCTGCAGCCCATCAATTTCAAGGTTCAACGTTTGTACTTCAGTGATGTTCTTCTTCACATCGTTGTTGCAACGGGTGGTTATTTGAGTTACCATCCCCTTCCTGTCAGCTTGAATCAGTCTGGCCATTTTCCTCTGACCTCTCTCATTAATAAAATGTTTTGCTCACAGAACAGCCGCTCACTGTATGTTTTGTTTCTCACACCATTTTCTGAAAACCCTAAGACTGTTGTGCATAAAATTCCCAAGACATCAGCAGCTTCTGAGGTACTCAAACCACTCTGTCTAGCACTCCATGGTCAAAGTCACTTCGAACCTATTTCTTCCCCATTCTGATCTTTGGTCTGAACAAAAACTGAACCTCTTGACGTCTTTTATGTATTGAGTTGCTGCCACATGATTGGCTGATAAGATATTTGCATTAATGAGCAGGTGTGCCGGTGTACCTAAGAAAATAACTGCTGAGTATATGTTCTTATAGGTCATAATCCATGCCATGAAATTTTGAAATTCCACCACACATCCTGTTGAACCCAACATTCATCTACAGTTCAGTTATCCAACTAATCTCTTCTGGGGAAGGTGGGACCTGTACAGATTGGATGGGTTGCACCTGAACTTGAGGGGGAGCAATATTCTTGCAGGTAGGTTCGCTGGCATGGTTCGGGAGGGTTTAAACTAATTTGCAAGGGGAATGGGACCCAGAGCGATAGAGCAGTGAAAGAAGTGCATGGAGTAAAGCCAGATCTAACATATAGAGAGGCTTTGAGGAAAGAGAAGCAGAATAAACGGTGTAAAGACAGTGAGGTAGAAGGGCTGAAATGTGTGTACCTCAATGCAAGAAGCATCAGGAACAAAGGTGTTGAACTGAGAGCTTGGATACATACATAGAGTTATGATGTAGTGGCCATTACAGAGACTTGGCTGGCACCAGGGCAGGAATGGATTCTCAATATTCCTGGATTTCAGTGCTTTAAAAGGGATAGAGAAGGCAGAAAAAGGGGAGGAGGAGTGGCATTACTGGTCAGGGATACTATTACAGCTACAGAAAGGGTGGGTAATGTAGCAGGATCCTCTTTTGAGTTAGTATAGGTGGGAGTCAGAAACAGGGAGGGAGCAGTTACTCTATTGGGGGTATTCTATAGGCCCCCTGGTAGCAGCGGAGATACAGAGGAGCAGATTGGGAGGCAGATTTTGGAAAGGTGCAAAAATAACAGGGTTGTTATCATGGGTGACTTTAACTTCCGTAATATTGACTGGCACCTGATTAGTTCCAAGGGTTTAGATGGGGCCGAGTTTGTTAAGTGTGTCCAGGACAGATTCCTGTCACAGTATGTGGACAGGCCGACTAGGAGGAATGCCATACTAGATCTAGTACTAGGTAATGAACCGGGTCAGGTCACAGATCTCTCAGTGGGTGATCATCTGGGGGACAGTGGCCACCACTCCCTGGCCGTTAGCATTATCATGGAAAAGGATAGAATCAGAGGGGACAGGAAAATTTTTAATTGGGAAAGGGCAAATTATGAGGCTATAAGGCTAGAATTTGCGGGTGTGAATTGGGATGATGTTTTTGCAGGGAAATGTGCTATGGACATATGGTCAATGTTTAGAGATCTCTTGCAGGATGTTAGGGATAAATTTGGCCCGGTGAGGAAGATAAAGAATGGCAGGGTGAAGGAACCACGGGTGACAAGTGAGGTGGAAAATCGAGTCAGGTGGAAGAAGGCAGCATACGTGAGGTTTAGGAAGCAGGGATCAGATGGATCTATTCAGGAATATAGGGGAGCAAGAAAAGAGCTTAAGAAGGGGCTGAGAAGAGCAAGAAGGGGGCATGAGAAGGCCTTGGCGAGTAGGGTAAAGGAAAACCCCAAGGCATTCTTCAATTATGTGAAGAAGAAAAGAATGACAGGAGTGAAGGTAGGACCGATTAGAGATAAAGGTGGGAAGATGTGCCTGGAGGCTGTAGAAGTGAGCAAGGTCCTCAATGAATACTTCTCTTCGGTATTCACCAATGAGAGGGTGAGGACAGTATGAGTGAGGTTGATGTTCTGGAGCATGTTGATATTAAGGGAGAGGAGGTGTTGGAGTTGTTAAAATACATTAGGACGGATAAGTCCCCGGAATATTCCCCAAGCTGCTCCACGAGGCAAGTGAAGAGATTGCTGAGCCTCTGGCTAGGATCTTTATGTCCTCGTTGTCCACGGGAATGGTACTGGAGGATTGGAGGGAGGCGAATGTTGTCACCTTGTTCAAAAAAGGTAGTAGGGATAGTCCGGGTAATTATAGACCAGTGAGCCTTACGTCTGTGGTGGGAAACCTATTGGAAAAGATTCTTAGAGATAGGATCGCTGGACACTTGGAGAATCATGGTCTGATCAGGGACAGTCAGCATGGCTTTGTGAAGGGCATATCGTGTCTAACAAGCCTGATGAGTTCTTTGAGGAGGTGACCAGCCATATAGATGCGGGTAGTGCAGTGGATGTGATCTATATGGATTTTAGTAAGGCATTTGAGAAGGTTCCACATGGTAGGCTTATTCAGAACGTCAGAAGGCATGGGATCCAGGGAAGTTTGGCCAGGTGGATTCAGAATTGGCTTGCCTGCAGAAGGCAGAGGGTGGTGGTGGAGGGAGTACATTCAGATTGGAGGATTGTGACTAGTGGTGTCCCACAAGGATCTGGTCTGGGACCTCTACTCTTCGTGATTTTTATTAACGACCTGGATGTGGGGGTAGAAGGGTGGGTTGGCAAGTTTGCAGAAGACACAATGGTTGGTGGTGTTGTGGATAGTGTAGTGGATTGTCGAAGATTGCAGAGAGATATTGATAGGATGCAGAAGTGGGCTGAGAAGTGGCAGATGGAGTTCAACCCGGAGAAGTGTGAGGTGGTACACTTTGGAAGGACAAACTCCAAGGCAGAGTACAAAGTAAATGGCAGGATACTTGGTAGTGTGGAGGAGCAGAGGGATCTGGGGGTACATGTCCACAGATCCCTGAAAGTTTCCTCACAGGTGGATAGGGTAGTTAAGAAAGCTTATGGGGTGTTAGCTTTCATAAGTCGAGGGATAGGGTTTAAGAGTCGCGATGTAGTGATGCAGCTCTATAAAACTCTGGTTAGGCCACACTTGGAGTACAGTGTCCAGTTCTGGTCACCTCACTATAGGAAGGATGTGGAAGCATTGGAAAGGGTACAGAGGAGATTTACCAGGATGCTGCCTGGTTTAGAGTGTATGCATTATGATCAGAGATTAAGGGAGCTAGGGCTGTACTCTTTGGAGAGAAGGAGGATGAGAGGAGACATGATAGAGGTATACAAGATAATAAGAGGAATAGATAGAGTGGATAGCCAGCGCCTCTTCCCCAGGGCACTACTGCTCAATACAAGAGGACATGGCTTTAAGGTAAGGGGTGGGAAATTCAAGGGGGATATTAGAGGAAGGTTTTTTACTCAGAGAGTGGTTGGTGCATGGAATGCACTGCCTGAGTCAGTGGTGCAGGCAGATACACTCGTGAAGTTTAAGAGATTACTAGACAGGTATATGGAGGAATTTAAGGTGGAGGGTTATAAGGGAGGCAGGGTCTGAGGGTCGGCACAACATTGTGGGCCGAAGGGCCTGTACTGTGCTGTACTATTCTATATGTTAATGCCATTTAAACTGCAGTTTTCCTAAAGCCATGAAATGTGTTTAAAGCAAAAATCCAATTACCTTTGGACATGACTTTTGAATTTGTTTCATTCTAGATCATAAAAAGGGCAATGGATTGGAAAACATTTCTTTAACTGCATCAAAATCACCGACTTTTGTCCAGAGAAAATCGCTGCTCTACAGCAGCGATACAGTGCAAACATAAAATTACTGTAAATAACATAAATAAATAAATCTCCAAAGATATAAACAGATTGCCATAGAATCATAGAAAATTACAGCACTGCAGCCCTTCAGCCCATCTCATCCATGTCAAATCATCTAAACTGCCTTTCCAATCGACCTGCACCCAGACCATACCCCTACCATCCATGTACGTATTCAAACGTCTCTTAAGCATTGAAATTGAGCCTGCATGTACCACTTGCACTGGCAGTTTGTTCCACACTCTCTCCACCTTCTGAGTGAAGAAGTTTCTCCTCATGTTCCCCTTAAACTTTTCACCTTTCACCCTTAACCCATGACCTTTAGTTGTAGAACTCTCCCCCCAACCTCAGTGGAAAAAGCCTGCTTGCATTTACCCTACCTCTATCAAACCTCCCCTCAATCTTTTACATTCAAAGGAATAAAATCTTTCCTTAAAACTCAAGTCCTCCAGACCAAGCAACATCCTTGTAAATTTTCTCTGTACTCTTTCAACCTTATTTACATCTTTCTTGTAGTTAGGTGACTAAAACTACACATAATATTCTAAATTAGGCCTCACCAACATCTTATAAAACTTCATCATAATATCCCATTTCCTGTACTCAATACTTTGATTTATGAAGGCCAATGTGCCAAAAGCTTTCTTTCCAAACCTCTCCAGTTATGCAGCCGCTATGAATGAATTATGGATCTGAATTCCCAGATCCCTTTGTTCTACCACACTACTAAGTGCCCTACTGTTCACTATGTAAGACCTACCCTAGTTGTTTCTACCAAAGCACAATGCTTTGCACATGTCTGCATTAAATTCCATCTGCCATTTTTCAGCCCGCTTATTCAGCTGGTCCAGATCCTGCTGCAAGTTCTGATAGTCTTTCTCGCTGCCCCCTACACCCCCAGTCTTGGTGTCATCCACAAATTTCCTAATCGAGTTTATCACATTATCATCCGGGTCATTGATATAGATGACAAACAACAACGGACCCAGCACTGATCCCTCTGGCACACCACTAGTCACAGCTCTCCACTCAGAGAGGCAATGATCTACTATAACTCTTTGCCTTCTCCCACAAAGCCAATGTCTAATCCAATTTACTACATCATCTTGAATGCCGAGCAACTGAACCATCTTGACCAACCTCCCACGGGTCATTGTCAAATGCCCTGTTAAAGTCCATGTAGACAACATCCACTGCCTTGCCTTCATCCACTTTCCTGGTAACGTCCTTGAAAAACTGTGTAATATTGGTTCAACACAACCTAACATGCTCAAAGCCATGCTGACTATCCCTAATCAGTCCATGTGTATCCAAATACTCGTATATCCGGTCCGTTAGAATACCTTCTAATAACTTTCCTACTACTATTATCAGGCTCACTGGCCTAAAATTTTCTGGTTCATTTTTAGAGCCTTTCTTAAACAGCGGAACAATGTAAGCTATCCTCCAATCCTCCGCTACCTCACCATTTGTTAAGGATGATTTAAATATCCAGGGCCCTTCCAATTTCTGCAATTGCCTCCCACAGGGTCCGAGGAAACACCTTGTCAGACCCTGGGGATTGATACATCTTAATTTGTCTCATGACAACAAACACCTCTTCCTTTGTAATCCGTATATGGTCCATGACCTCGTTGCTGCTTTGCATCACTTCTATAGACTTGGTGTCAACCTCTTGAATAAATACAGATGCAAAACGTCCATTTAAGATCTTCCCCATCTCTTTTGGCTCCACGCAGAGATTACTACTCTAAACTCCCAGAGGACCAATTTTGTCCCTTGCAATCCTTTTGCTGTTAACATATTTGTAGAATCCCTTGTCTACTAGGGCAACATCATTCCTTCTTTTATCCCTCCTGGTTTCTTTCTTGTGTTTTCTTGCATTTCTTATACTCCATAAGTAACTCATTTGTTCCTACCTGCCTACATGTCTATAACTGCTTTGCATCTCCTTTTTTTTCCTTAACTAAGGACTCAATATCTTTTGAAAACCAAGTTTCCCTACACCTGTTATCTTTACCTTTTATTCTGACAGGCACATATAAGCTTTGTACTCTCTAAATTTCATTTTTGAAGGCCTTCCACTTATAAAGTACACCTTTGCCAGAAAACAACCTATCCCAATCCACACTTGCCAGATTCTTTCTGACACCATCAAAATTGGCCTTTCTCCAATTTAGAATCTCAACCCAAGGACCAGACCTATCATTTTACAATTTACTTTGAAACCGCTGGCATAATGATCACTAGATGCAAAGTGTTTCCCTGCACAAATTTCTATCACCTGCCCTGTTCATCCCTCTCAAAGAGCAGCTAATCCATTTAGGTAGATTCCTAATTTTTTCTTACCTCAAGAACTCAGAGGACTCTCAAGAAAGTCGAATCATATTTTAGGTATACTCTATAATAACTGCATATATATTATAATATTAAATACTAATGATCATTTACAATGGAGATCCCACTTTTTCTGGTGGATGGAATGAAGGTACTTGGTGAAGCGGTCTCCCAGTCTACGTTAGGTCTCACAGATATATGGGAGGTCACTCTGGGAGCACTGGATACAGTAGATGACCCCAACAGACTCACAGGTGAAGTGTTGCCTCAGCTGGAAGGACCATTTGGGGCCCTGAATAAGGGTGAGGGAGGAGGCATAGGGGCAGGTATGGCACTTGTTCTGCTTGCTAGGATAAGTACCAGGAGGGAGATCACTGGGGAGGGACAAATGGACAAGAGAGTCGGGTCAGGAGCGATCCCTGTGGAAAGCAGAAAGTTGAGGGAGGGAAAGATGTGCTTGGTCGTGGGATCCCATTGGAGATGATAGAAGTTGCGGAGAATTATGTGCTGAAAGTGGAGGCTAATGGTGTGGCAAGCGAGGACAAGAGGAATCATATCCCTGGTGGGGTGGGGGGAAGATGGGGTGAGGACAGATGTGCACAAAATGGAAGTGATGTGGGTGAGAGCAGCGTTGATGTTGGAGGAAGGAAAGTCCCTTTTTTGAAGAAGAAGGACATCTCATTAGTCCTGGAATGAAAAGTCTCACCCTGAGAGCAGTTGCAGTGGAGATGGAGGAACTGAGAGAAGTTGATGGCATTTTTATGTGACAGGGTGGGAATAGGTATAGGCCAGCTAGTTGTGAGAATCAGTGGGTTTATAAAAGATACTGTATCAGTAGATAAACTGTCTCCAGAAATTGAGACAGAGACACTAAAAAAGGGGGAGAGGTGTCAGAAATGGACTGGGTACAGTTGAGGACAGGGTGGAAGTTGGAGGCAAAGTTGATGAAATCGACAAGCTTGGCCTGGGTCCAGGAAGCAGCACCAATGCAGTCGTTGTGGGGACTGGGGGACTGGTGCTGATATAGGCGTCAACATAGACTATTCCACATATTCAACAAAAAGGCAGGCATAGCTGGGACCCATGCAAGTGCCCATGGCTACACCTTTGGTTTGGAAGAAGTGGGAGGAGCTGAAGGAGAAATCATTGAGAGTGAGTACCAGTCCTGCCAGGCAGAGGGGAGTGGTGGTGGAGGGGAACAGGTTGCATCTGTTAAAAGTATCTTTGCACAGTTATAATGAGGGAAAACACAAACTTGAAGAACAACACCTTCTCTTCCATACTGAACTCAATACTGAATCCTCCGATTTCTTAGAGCTTGTATTATATGTTGGCATCAAGACTGTCAATTATGCTAGAAGTTATCTGTCTGTTGTATTGTTTTATCACCTTGCACCACCCCGCCCCCTTTCATTAATACAGTTATTTCACTTTTCTTTCTCACCTTCTGAAAATCCCATTAATATCTCAGTAAACCTGGCTTCAGTCTAATCCGTTAACTAATCCACCTTCTCTGTAACTTAAAACTAAACTTTTTCTCTCTTTCGCAGTTCTGACAAACAGTCTTTGAGTTGTGGAGTCAATTCCGTTTCTCTTTCCACAGGTGCTGCCTGTCCTGCTGAGTATTTCCAACATTCCCTAAACCACTCCTATTTATTCATTATAAAAAGTGCCTCCTTTCTTGAATGCAAAATCAAATGTACTGTGTTTACTCGCTTTGTCTTTTGGCATTAAGGATTACTCATGTGGCTCTGCTCTGAAACTTAAAATTAAGTCCGGTCACATCCACATGCAGTTTGTTTGCACCTTCCTCTAAAATGTGTTCTCTTTATTTTACTTCTCTGTTTATTAGTTTGACATTTCATTGCCATTGCTGTTTGCTACCCTGTGTGTGCAAGTTGAGTGAGTCTGAAACTCATCTGTGACTTTTTTTTATCATTCAGGGAGATACTTATTTTTCTTTCCTTCATGCACAAGGCTCTGCATTAATGTTCATCTGCCAGCAGGCCCTTCCGCTTCAATGTTTTTCGATTTAGCATCAAATTTGAAAAAGATTGGAACATTGTGTTTCTGAATCCAAGTCAATTATGTAAATCAGAAATATTGTTGCAACATCAAGTCCTTCCCTTTCCCAGCATAATCCGTCCAAACAGTATTTGTCTGTTTTCCATTCTGTAGCCTATTTCTGATATATTTCCGTGGTTTATTCTAAAATCCACAAATCATAATAATGTACCTAATAATTTTTGGCTAGCATTTTTCTCTCATTAGCACCATTAAAAATATTGTTAAATCTTGAGAGATAGGAATCTATTGTCAGCCGAGGTCAAAGTTAGCTAAGGCTCTAAGGAAATTGCTTCCCTCTTCTTTAGGTGGTGTCATAGATGCCTCACGGCTTATAAATGTCTTGCCTGAACAGTAGCTCAACATTAATCCTTCATTCTGTCCTATTCAAGACCTGATTGAGCTTTAATCTTCTGAATCTCACAGCCAGAGTGATATTTAGGTATGTCGTATACAGCATTCATAATCTGCCTCTGACATGACCAAATCGGAAATATTTAATTACTGAGAGCTGACAACATGAGCTAAATAAAATCTGACCCTTTACCGGCTGACTAAAAGTCTGCTTCTTTTTCTGAGGAAGGAGATCATCAAAGTCTCTCCTGCATGCAGCACTCACTTTTTATATATAAATTGCAGAAGCAAATCATTCTCAATTCAAGCCATCAATCAAAAAGTAGAGCAATATCTGGTACAGATTTCTTCCAGGCTTATTGCTTAGTGCCCAGATATAAATCACAAACTCTGGATGCATTAAATATTGAAGGGAATTCTTGTATATGGAAATAATTTATAGTTTGAGGAATTTGAGATGGTGGGGGGGGATGTTGTGAGAAAGGATTGGGTTGGGTTCCACATGGGATTTTGAGTGCATTTTGGATTCTATCAAAAAATAGGAGTGTGTGAACATTGCCATGTTTTTTTTTCATAAATTGAAGTAACAGATTCACTTTTATCAACAGGCTTACATTCAAGCTGTCTTAGTATGACCATTATTTTGATGTAATGGCTATTTTGATATGCCTAAGTGAATTCTTGCGGTATGAAATCCAATAAAGGTGACATCGAATTTAATGTTTTATTTACATTTCCCCAAGGATTTGAATTTATTTTCACATTGATATTTCATTATTTCATATATTTCTCATATTTAACAGAATGGCATTTTCAATGTATGAATAGCATTCATGATTTTTTAAATGTACCCTTGTATCTTGAAATTTTTCATATGAATTTATTTTGCCAGAAATTTTGTTATTATTAGAACAGGAGTAAAGAACTTATAATGAATGGTTTAATCCCTCGTGACCTCTTACACAACCTATTTCATATGTGATTTTTTAGATGCATGGCTTAAAATGTGGATTCTTCACTCTATTAAATGAAGGCAGTGATTTATGAGAATATTTTCTTGACAATTATGATTTTTTAACCTTCTAGACACCATGAAAAAAAAAACTGCAAGAGATGGATCTTCTTTCCCAGAGCCCAGATGGAACAAACACAAGAATGCAAAATAAAAGAATAGGGGTAGGCCACCAGGACCCCCTCAAGCTCACTCAACCATTCAATATGATCATCGCAAATTTACCTACCTTTTGTGCCAACCCTCAAACTCCCAATCTGTAACAACTTAATCGATCTCCACTTTAGTGACATATGTGGCAAAATTAAAACCAAAATTGCCATTCATATTATGACTTACTGTGTTTCTATAAAAGCTTTGCTAAATGATGACAGACACACTAGTTTTTGGGTATCCGGTGTGATACCTATGTTACAGGCATAAATGACTACAGGAGCAGTGACTTCCCCCAGATTAGACTGTAACCATCTTGCAATTACTTTTATTTTGATGGTACAGACTGTTTTGATATGGCTAAGTGCATGATTTCATCCTGGCATAATTTTCTGCAGGAGTGACTGAAGGTAGGACCGATTAGAGATAAAGGTGGGAAGATGTGCCTGGAGGCTGTGGAAGTGAGCGAGGTCCTCAATGAATACTTCTCTTTGGTATTCACCATTGAGAGGGAACTTGATGAAGGTGAGGACAATATGAGTGAGGTTGATGTTCTGGAGCATGTTGATATTAAGGGAGAGGAGGTGTTGGAGTTGTTAAAATACATTAGGATGGATAAGTCCCCGGGGCCTGACGGAATATTCCCCAGGCGGCTCCACTTTTCAAAAAAGGTAGTAGGGATAGTCCGGGTAATTATAGACCTGTGAGCCTTACATCTGTGGTGGGAAAGCTGTTGGAAAAGATTCTTGGAGGTAGGATCTATAGACATTTAGAGAATCATGGTCTGATCAGGGACAGTCAGTATGGCTTTGTGAAGGGCATATCGTGTCTAACAAGCTTGATAAAGTTCTTTGAGGAGGTGACCAGCCACATAGATGAGGATTGTGCAGTGGATGTGATCTACGTGGATTTTAGTAAGGCATTTGACAAGGTTCCACACAGTAGGCTTATTCAGAAAGTTAGAAGGCATGGGATCCAGGGAAGTTTGGCCAGGTGGATTCAGAATTGGCTTGCCTACAGAAAGCAGAGGGTCGTGGTGGAGGGAGTACATTCAGATTGGAGGACTGTGTAGTGTCCCACAAGCGATCGGTTCTGGGACCTCTGCTTTTCGTGATTTTTATTAACGACCTGGATATGGGAGTAGAAGGGTGAGTTGGCAAGTTTGCAGAAGACACAATGGTTGGTGGTGTTGCGGATAGTGTAGAGGATTGTCAAAGATTGCAGAGAGACATTGATAGGATGCAGAAGTGGGCTGAGAAGTGGCAGATGGAGTTCAACCCAGAGAAGTGTGAGGTGGTACACTTTGGAAGGACAAACTCCAAGGCAGAGTACAAAGTAAATGGCAGGATACTTGGTAGTGTGGAGGAGCAGAGGGATCTGGGGGTACATGTCCACAGATCCCTGAAAGTTGCCTCACAGGTGGATAGGGTAGTTAAGAAAGCTTATGGAGTGTTAGCTTTCATAAGTTGAGGGATAGAGTTTAAGAGTTGCAAGGTAGTGATGCAGCTCTATAAAACTCTGGTTAGGCCACACTTGGAGTACTGTGTCCAGTTCTGGTCGCCTCACTATAGGAAGGATGTGGAAGCATTGGAAAGGGTACAGAGGAGATTTACCAGGATGCTGCCTGGTTTAGAGTGTATGCATTATGATCAGAGATTAAGGGAGCTAGGGCTGTACTCTTTGGAGAGAAGGAGAATGAGAGGAGACATGATAGAGGTGTACAAGATAATAAGAGGAATAGATAGAGTGGACAGCCAGTGCCTCTTCCCCAGGGCACACAAGAGGACATGGTTTTAAGGTAGGGGTGGGAAGTTCAAGGGGGATATTAGAGGAAGTTTTTTTACTCAGAAAGTGGTTGATGCTTGAAATGCACTGCCTGAGTCAGTGGTGGAGGCAGATACACTAGTGAAATTAAAGACTACTAGACAGGTATATGGAGGAAATAAAGGTGGGGGTTATATGGGAGGTAGGGTTTAAGGGTCGACACAACATTGTGGGCTGAAGGGCTTGTACTGTGCTGTACTATTCTATGTTCTATGTTGTATGTTCTACATGGTTCTGAGGTCCTCAGTGCTCTCACAGCCATACTTTGGAGCTCAGAATCCAGCGAGACAAATACAATCATTTCCATTCAGATTTGCTTCCTTTACATTCAGAATTATGCAAGAAAATTGGCGGCATGAGCCTTTGTTCAGGTTGTAACATTACTGAGGGACTCCTCCTGGCCATTGAAAGTATAATATGAATGGAAGCCTAGGGAAGAATCTTTATTGTGCAAATGAGCCCTTAATATTGAATGAAGTTTATAGTAGAAGCTCCAGGAAGGAAACCCTAAAGGCTTTGAGTTGCACATTCATTTGGTATTTTTTCAGAAACTCCTGGTTGCTGCCTTCATAAGGCACCTGAACATTGGAACTGGGCTGTGTAACGGCCTTTTCATTGATATTCACTTTTAATTTCTGCCTTTTAGTGAATTGGTCAATGCCACAGCATATGTGCTAATCAATGCACCGAGAATTTACCACAGGAGAACCGTGACATTGATCCTTGTGTGGTACTAACTTGAAACAGACACAGTCATATTCAATTGCTGCAATCCAGCTCATGCCACATATTGAGTTTAATAGCAAAAAATAGAACTGCTGCTTGTGCTGCCTAAAAGGACCCTCAGTGATAGGCAGGTCAATTCATGTTGGAACGCAAGGAGAATTTGTTGCACACATTTGGTGAAATTACTTTGTTGCTCAAGACTGTGATTTCTGTTGCAGTGAGTGTTCTGCTGCTTAAGGTGAAATTTAGTTTGAGCACACACCAGTTTCTTTTCAAAATACATCAAAGTTGCTGGTGAACGCAGCAGGCCAGACAGCATCTCTAGGAAGAGGTACAGTCGACGTATCAGGCCGAGACCCTTCATCAGGACGAAGGGTCTCGGCTCGAAAGGTCGACAGTACCTCTTCCTAGAGATATTGCCTGGCCTGCTGTGTTCACCAGCAACTTTGATATGTGTTGCTTGAATTTCCAGCATCTGTAGAATTCCTCGCATTTACGTTCTTTTCAACATGGAGTCTTTGATGACCAAATTTCTAGGTCTCTGCAATAACAGGGCAGGAGAGCACTCTTAGAGCAGGAAGGTGAAGAGGTTCCTGAGCTGGAGCTCTTTCTGCAATGCTTCTGTCCTGTGGAGTGAAGCTTCAGTAGATGCTGCTTGTCCAAGGAGGCCCAAATGGAGGTCTACCACATGCTGTAGCTGCATCTGATTATACCCCAGGTCCCAAACCTTCTCAAAAGCAGCAAACTATTAGATTTCTATGTCCCTGACATTTTCCAGGAATATCTTGTAACCTACGGCATCCTGCTTCACAAGAACATTCGTGTGGCATCTTTACTGAAGGAGATCTGTTCATCTTCTTTTCCTTTTAGTGGAAAACAGTGGTTGTTGGGATTCCCACTGGTGCAAGGAGACGCTGAATGTTCACAAATCATGGTGAAGTCTCCATAACAGAACCCTGGGATTGTCATGAACTGAAAAAGATTGTGGAGAACAATCAGACACAGAGTCACATATTTACTAAATTGTTCTTTTACTGAAGAGAGAGAGATTTCCATTATTCACTTTACAAATGACTCACGCACTCCCTCCCTGATTCTACAAGTTCTTTTTATACGCATTTAGATACAATATAAAGCATCTTTGCCAATGCATAATGTTTTGCCATCACTAGCAAGCCAACCCAAAACAAGAAAGCTTAAATGATCATCTTGTGCTTATGGCCCCTGGTTGGGATCTATTAGTTTAGACCATAAGACCATAAGACCATAAGACATAGGAGCAGGATTAGGCTATGTGGCCCATCGAGGCTGCTCTGCCATTCAATCATGGCTGATCCTTTTTTTTCTATCTCCTCCTCAACCCCATTTCCCAGCCTTCTCCCCGTAACCTTTGATGCCATGTCCAATCAAGAACCTATCAATCTCTGCCTTAAATACACCCAACGACCTGGCTTCCACAGTGGCAATGGCAACAAATTCCACAAATTCACCACCCTTTGTCTAAAGAAATTGCTCCGCATCTCTGTTCTGAAAGGGCACCCTTATATCCTGGGGCTGTGCCCTCTTGTCCTAGACTCTCCCACCATGGGAAACATCCTTTCCACATCTACTCTGTCTAGGCCTTTCAATATTCGAAAGGTTTCAATGAGATCCCCCCCTCATCCTTCTGAATTCCAGCGAGTACAGACCCAGATCCATCAAACGTTCCTCGTATGATAACACTTTCATTCCTGGAATCATCCTTGTGAACCTCCTCTGACCCTCTCCAATACCAGCACATCTTTTCTAAGATGAGGGGCCCAAAACTGTTCACAATACTCAAGGTGAGGCCTCACCAGTTCTCCCTATTGGATTTTCTCCCTATTTAGAAAGTAGACTGCACATTTATTTCTACTACCAAAGTGCACGACCATGCATTTTCCAACGTTGTATTTCATTTGCCTCTTCCTTACCCATTCTCCTAATCTGTCTAAGTCCTTCTGCATCTTACCTGTTTCCTCAACACTACCTGCCCCTTCACCAATCTTCATATCATCTCTGCAAACTTGGCAACAAAGTCATCTATTCCATCATCTAAATTATTTATATACAGCATAAAAAGAAATGGTCCCAACACCGACCCCTGTGGAACACCACTAGTCACTGGCAGCCAACCAGAAAAGGATCCTTTTATTCCCACTCACTGTCTACCAATCAGCTTCTTGGTAAGCAGCCTCTTATGTGGCACCTTGTCAAAGGTCTTCTAAAGTCCAAATATACAACATTCACTGCATCCCCTTTATCTATTCTACTTGTAATCTCCCCAAAGAAAATCATGAAGAAAACCATGTCGACTTTGTACTATCTTGTCCTGTGTCGCCAAGTACTCCACCTCATCCTTAACAATTGACTCAACATCTTCCCAACCACTGAGGTCAGGCTAACTGGTCGATAATTTCCTTTCTGCTGCCTTCCTCCTTTCTTAAAGAGTGGAGTAACATTTGCAATTTTCCAGTCCTCTGGCACCATGCCAGAGTCCAATGATTTTTGGAAGATCAATTCTAATGCCACCGTAATCTCTAACGCTACCTCTTTCAGAACCCTAGGGTGCAGTTCCCCTGGTCCGAGTGACATATGTACCTTTAAGTCTTTCAGCTTTTTGAGCATCTTCTCTCTTGTAATAGTAACTGCACCCACTTCTCTTCCTTCACACACTACAACATCATGCATACTGCTAGTGTCTCCCACAGTGAATAGTGAAGGTTGATGCAAAATACTCATTTAGATCATCAGCCATCTCCTTGTCCCCCATTATTATTTCTCCTGCCTCATTTTTAGCAGTCCTATGTCCACTCTAATTTCTCTTTTTTTTAACATACTTGAAAAAACTTTTACTATCCACTTTGATATTATTTGCCAACTTGGTTTCATACTTCATCTTTTCCTTTCTAACAATTTTTTTAGTTGTTCTCTGTAGGTTTTTTAAAACTTCCCAATCCTCTATCATCCCACTAATTTTTGCTATGTTATGTGCCCTTTCTTTTGCTCTTACAATAGGCATGGTTGTACTATTTTACCATTTGAGTATTACTTCATTTTTGGAATACACATGTCCTGCACCTTCCTCATTTTTCCCAGAAACACACACCATTGCTGCTCTGCTGACATCCCTGCCAGCAGCTCCTTCCAGTTTACTTTGGCCAGCTCCTTTCTCATACCACTGTAACTTCCCTTACTCCACTAAAATGTTGTTACATCAGACTTTACTGTCTCCCTGTCAAATTTCAAGTTGAACACAATCATATTGTGAACACTGGTTCTTAGGGGTTCTTTTACCTTCAGCTCCCTAATCACCTCCAGTTCATTACATAACACCCAATCCAGTATAGCAGATACCCCAGTAGGCTCAATGACAAACTGCTTTAAAAAGCTATCTCTTTGCCATTCAACAAACTCATTCTCTGGAGATCCATTACCAACCTAATTTTCCCAATCGAACTGCATGCTAAAATCTTCCATGACTACCATAACATTGCCCTTTTGACTTGCCTTTTCTATTTCCTGTAGTAACCTGTGGTCCACCTTCCAGCCACTGTTGGGAAGCCTGTATATAACTGCTATCAACATCCATTTACCCTTGCAGTTTCTTAACTCAACCCACAAGGATTCAACATCTTCCGATCCTATGTCACATCTTTCTACTGATTTGATGTTATTCTTTACCAGTAGAGCCACACCACCCCCTTTTGTTACCTTCCTATCCCTCCAATATAATGGGTAATCTTGGACATTCAGTTCCCAACTACAACCATCCTTCAGCCATGATTCAGTGATGGCCACAACATCATACCTGGCAATGTGTAATAGTGCAACAAGATCATCCACCTTATTTCTTTTACTATGTGCGTTTAGGTACAACACCCTGAGTACTGTATTTGCTATCCTTTCTGATTTTGCATCCCTAATGATTTGGTACTCAGTCTGTTGGCTGCAACTAAGTCCCGTCACCTGCCTGCCCTTCCTGAGAATCTGACTTCCCCAGAAGAGATCCCAATGATCCAAGAACCTGAAGCCCTTCCCCCTGCACTAGCTTCTCAGCCACGCATTTATCTGCCAAATCAATCTGTGTCTACCCTCACTGGCATGTGGCACAGGCAGAATCCAGAAATTACTGCTCGGGAGGTGCTGCTTCTCAGCTTTCTGTCTTGCTCTCTAAATTCCCTTTTCAGGACCTCATTGCTTTTCCTTCCTATGTCATTGGTACCAATATGTACCAAGACACCTGGCTGCTCCCCCTCCCTCTCCAAAATGTTGTGGACATGATCTGAGACATCCCTGACCCTGCCACCTGGGAGGCAACATACCATCTGGGTGTCCCGTTCATGTCCACAGAATCTCCTGTCTGTTCCTCTCACTATTGAGTCCCCTATCACTACCGCTCCCTTCTTCTCTCTCTTTCCCTTCTGTACTAAAGACCCACGGTCAGTGCCCGTAACGTGGTCACCGTGGCATTCTCCCAGGAGCTTAATGTCTAAACTATCTTTTTACTTAGCTATGGACTTGGTACCATAGAGTAGGTATTAGCAACAGCCCTGTAGTCTCTACATGCTATATTCCTTACCTGGAAGTCCTTCCAATAATTCTTATCTCATACTCCATTGTACAGATCAGGTCAGACTTAAAGAGGGGTAGAAATACACTTTGGTCTTATACTAATGTAATCTGTTAACACTACAGACTTCAAGATATCATCTGTATCATTCATTTCCAGAGGACTAGCTGAGGCTTTAAAAGCCATCGGCCAGACCACACTTGGAATATTGTGAGCAGTTTTCAAAGTTCAAAGGAAATTTATTATCAAAGTACTTATATGTCACCGTATACAACCCTGAGAGTTATTTTCTTACAGGCATAATCAATAAATCCATAATAGAATAATGATTATAATAGAATCAATGAAAGACCACACCAACTTGGGTATTCAACCAATGTGCAAAAGACAACAAACTGTGCAAATACAAGGAGAAAGAAATAATAAATAAATAAATAAATAAATAAGCAAAAGGTATCAAGAATATGTGATGAACAATCATTGAAAGTGAGGCCATAGGTTGTGGGAACATTTCAATGATGGGGCAAGTGAAGTTGAGTGAATTTATCTGCTTTGGTTCAAGAGCCTGATGGTTGATAGATAATAACTATTCCTGAACCTGGTGGTATGGGTGTTGAGGCTGCTGTACCTCTTTCCTGATGGCAGCAGGGGGAAGAGAGAATGACCTGGATGGATGGTGGGGATTCTTGTTGATGGATGCTGCTTTCCTGTGTCAATGCTTCATGTAGATGTGCTCAATGGTCATAAGGGATGGAATGGGCAGTATCCACTACGTTTTGTAGTATTTCCACTCAGAAGCACTGGTGTTTCCATACCAGGCGGTGATGCAGCCAGTCAATATACTCTTCTGTAGAAATGGCTCTATATCTAAGAAAGGGTGTCCTAGTATTGGAGAGGTTTCAGAGAAGCCCTGTAATTTACAAGAATGATCCTGGGAATCAAAGGGTTAATGTATGAAGAGGGTTTGATAGCTCTGGGTATGTACTCACTGGAATTTAGAAGAATGAAGAAGGATCTCATTGAAACGTACCAAATATTGAAAGCTTAGATAGAATGGATGTGGACAGAATGTTTCCAGTAATGAGAGAGCCTGGAACCAGAGGGCATAGACTCAAGATAGAAGTAAGTCCCTTTAGAACAGAGAGGAGGAGGAATTTCTTTCGCTGAAGGATGGTGAATTTATGGAATTTATTGCCTCTGACAGCTGTGAAGGCCAAGTCATTTGGTACATTTACAGAGGAGGCTTATATTGTAAGTTCTTCATTAGTAAGGGTGTCAAAGGTTACGGGGGAAAGGCAGGAGAATTGGGATGAGAGGGAAAATAAATCAGCCATGATCAAAAGGCAGAGCAGACTCGATGGGTCAGATGGCTAAGTTCTGCTATGATGTCTTATGGTCTTAGAGCAGTTTTTCTGCAGCAAGTCAGAAGAAGGATCCCCATCCAATATGCAAGAAGCAGAACAAATTCATACTCAGTGTTTCTGCCCTCTGTGTCCATTGCTGTCTAGTGCATTGGCAGAATATAAGCTGACTAATTGAAGACAAGCAATTCTCAATCAATGCAACACTTGGCTCCTCATGCCCATGAAAACTGAATGTGACTAGCACAAGAGCAAAGCTGCAAGCAACAACATCACTAAGTGGACAGTTACAGCTTAAATAAGCACCTTTGCTGCTTGGACTACTCAGGATGTCACTTATACAGCACCCCAGCGCTAGGTTCATCTTAGCCATCTACTGCATCTTCAGCAAGCTGGCTCTCACCATGCAAGTGGCTTAGAGGCAAGATCTGAGGAGGAGGAAGTAGGGAGAAGGTGACTGTTTTCTTTTTCTGACCAGTCACAGGCCGACAGCATTCAGCAATCAATAGTGATGCTAAATGAAATTAGTATATCTTAATGAAGGAAGCAGTTCATGCTCCGATATCTGAACAAACTTTAGGTTCAGACTAATCAGTTTCAAGAAGCATGCAACCATACAAGTCCAGAACAGTTGCCTCCTCCTTCAAAAGAGAGCATACCGTTGTTAGTCCACTTGTGCACTTAGCAACATATCCTATGCCAACTGCCCCACTTCCCATCAACATCTTGATGATTATGCACCAGAAATTCAACAAGTTGCCGCATCAGAATAGCGGCCACAGCAACAGGTCTGGGGCTTGGTGTTCTGTGGCTGGTGAATCGACTTCTGATTCCACAGAAGTTTAATTTTACCCACAAATCACAAGTTAGCAGTGTGATGGAATGCTCTTCACTTGACCGACCGAATGCAACTCTAACAATACTCACAAAGTTTGAAATTTTCCAGGATGAAGAATCCTGATTGATCGGTACCACGTGCAACACATGGAAACTTCCTTCTTTCTACCACTGACAATCATCTTCCAATCGCAGTCATTCTGGAGGATGAGAGCGCAGTTAATGTGATACCATTGTTTAAAAGGAGAGCGAAGGATTGACCAAGCATAGATTGGTTAGGCAAAGATTAATAGCTGGGTAATTTTTGGGGAAAAAAAGCGAAATAACCTGAATCACAGTGACCTGATTCATGATCCATTATAGGAAGATCAGATCAGACTGGCTTGATAAAGGTTTTTGTAGATATTTGCATCTATATGGATTTTAGCATGCCACTTAATTAAATGCCACTGATCAGTAACATAAAATCCAGCTGGATCTAAGAAAAAGTGAGAAGTTGGATAGATAATGCAGGGAATGGAGCAGAATGGTCAATACATGTGTTAGTGTGTGGAAGGCTGTTTGCAATGAAGTTCTGCAGGACTCAGTGCTAAATGTCTGCTTTTCCCTAACTTTTCCCGTTGGTGCTTGACGAGGGACTCCCTCAACCCTCATCAGTATTGGACTTCTCCCATCTGAAAATTAGGATGCCCATTCCCAGCCCTTTTCTGCTGTACCTATTAACAAGTATCTGAAGCAATTGATAAGAGCCCCTCCATAGACTGGTGTAACACACATCAAAGTTGCTGGTGAATGCAGCAGGCCAGGCAGCATCTCTAGGAAGAGGTACAGTCGCCATTTCGGGCCGAGACCCTTCATCAGGACCCCTTCGTAGACTGGTGTAGCTAGCTTCACTTGGTGCTGTCTGCTCATGAAATAGTATCATGTGGACACGCTGAAATCAGAAACAGCAGCAGCTTCATGGGCACAATGCCAAGTCATGATGCTGAGGTAGGGGGACAAATTTTGTATTCAGTCAGGACCAGGCAAATCAAGTACAGTATAGTAAAACTCTGATAATACAGCACCCTTGAGATTTTGATAGTGCCAGACTACTGGATGTTCCAGACTATTGGATTAATACATCAACACTTTTATTTTTAACTTTACATCATAATATGGTAATATTTCAGTGAACCACATGAGTTTAAAGAGAATAGAAAATAAACAAGCATCCTAGATACTGGCTCCGACCTCAAACTTATCCAGGTTTCTGACCCCTAACGGTCCAGACGTCAACTCCATCAGCAGCTGCACATCCAGCCCACCATCTGGACGCCAGTCCCAACCACACTCCAGTCTGCCTCTCTGGCTATATAGTCCTACATATATTCTGGACCCCAAAATCACATTGCAGACTAATTGGTGAGCCATGTGCCAGACAACCAGGATTTCTGACCAACCTGATGTAAGATTATCATAAGGACAAGAGATTTTATGGATGCTGTAAATCCAGAGTAGCACACACACACGCACAATACTGGAGGAACTCTTCAGGTCAGGCAGTATCTACGTCGAGAATAAAGAGCTGACATTTCAGACCGAGACCTTCCATCAGACTCTCCATAGATGCTGCCTGACCTGCCGAACTCCTCCGGTATTTTGTGTAAGATTATCATAACTTATTGTGCATGTTAATCAACCATAGCTATTCCAAGACATTTCTTACCATTACAGTATTTCTTTATTTCCTTTGTATATTCTGTCACTGATTCATTTGTAAAATGCTTACATATTTGCCAAGACTTCCTGCAGCAAACAAGAACCACAGCTCATAACCACAGAGAATATTGTTAATTTGTGCTTGAGCCTACTCTCCCTTTGACTCATTCACTTACATTGTATTACTTATTAGCAATCCTCCGCATCTAAGGTTTCAGCGAAAACCAAGCATTGCCACAACCATAAAATAACGTGTGCCATACTGCGTAACAACTAACAGATGTCTTAACATGCAGTAGAGTTCTTATCTGTGTTTTTTTTTTGAGATTAAAGTAACCTTTCTAATCTTGTTTATTAAACTAGATGTCGTAGTCAGAGGGAGGTAGCTGTCTGTGGTCATCAGGGGTACTGACATTTCCATAAGACCATAAGATATAGGAGCAGAATTAGGCCACTTGGCTATTCATGTCTGCTCCACCACTTCATCGTGGTTGATCTATTTTCTCTCTCAGTCCCAATCTCCTGCCTTCTCCCCATATCCCTTCATGCCCTGACCAATCAAGAATCTATCAACCTTTGCCTTAAATATACCCAATGACTTGGCTTCCACAGCTGCCTGTGGCAACGAATTCCATAGATTCATCACCCTCTGGCTGGAGAAGTTCCTCCTCATCTCCATTCTAAAAGGACGTCCCTGTATTCTGAGGCTGTGACTGCTGGTCTTAGATTCTGTCACCATAGGAAACATCCTCTCTACATCCACTATATCGAGGCCTTTCAACATTCGATAGGTTTCAATTCCAGGTGTATATTAGTTCTGTTTTATTTTCTGTTTATAATTTAGTATTGACTTCAGAGCAGATGAACTCTCCATGCAGAGAACCTGCAGGATTCGGATTACGTTCTGCATTCAGTCATTCCTATGGGGACACTCCAGTTAACAGCCTTTGTACTGAGAAAAAGATCATTGGTTTATTTACCTGGTATTGGCCTTAAGCTACCTGTGGCATTACAAATCCTTCCTAATAAGAAACATTATACTTGTTTCTCTTAATAGGTCTTTGTTCGTTAACAACTATTAGCTTGTAATAAGAGCATGAACAAAGTTAGAGTCTGGATAATGGTATTTCCCTGGGAACTAGAAAAGAACTGGAAAGAATTTTCAACTCCTTAAAAGGTTCAATCAAAGATTTTGACAGTCAAATTTCAAACCACTGTGATGGTCATCTTCGGATGATGTCTGCATCTAAAGTCACTTTGTGTGACTTGACCTAAGTATATTGATCATTGATTGAGAAACAGTGGTAATGTTGTATTGGCTGGAAATGTCTTGAACTAAAACACTCTTGTGGCGATGCAACATTTATTTAGAACCCTTATATCTTATAAGCACAGATATTTCTCAGGATTATTATCATTATTTTTTAAGATGATCAAGTTTGCTGGGTAAAGAAGGCCCAGTGAATGCTCTGCTATGATCCTATTGAATGGCTGAGCAGACCTAAGGTCCAAGTACTCATTGCTTTTTCTGAACTCTGTGATTTTCTGTCACTGAACTCTACCTGAAGCCTAATTACGGAGCCCACCCATGCTGCAATTCCCTACCCTGGATTTGTTTAATTGGGGGTTCCCGGGCAAGTAAAAGGTGTGAAATTTTCAGTGATCTAAGCTACAATAGTGTGTTTACACATGAAAATGTTTAATGAAACAAAGGCTCTTTGGTCCATTAAATGGCTTCCTTTCAAGGACCATGCATATTCTTCCCTAACAGGAATGCAGAGGGTAGTATGAACTTTGGGAGAAAGGGTGAAATGGATTGTTGATATCAGAGAATCTACTGTATTTATGATAACACAATCATGATTTAGATTTCCATTGGCTTCAGTTGTGGATATTGGGAAAGGTAGCTAACGGGCAGTCTATCCAGTATTGCCCATTTTAGTTACCTTGGTGAAATGTTGCACAAATAACTTCTCCGCCCAGCATCAGGAAATCATATTAAGCCATCAAATACCAATCACATTACATATTCAGCAGATGTCCCCAAACCCTCCTAATATCATTATATTTTCAGTGTCCTTACAACACAAGGATCATTCGACATGGCATTCTATTATCCACTGTCTGTGCTTAGCCACATAAAACCACTTCTGCCCTGATTCACAAAGGACTCTTGAGTGTTGTAATTGGCACAAAATTAACCACTCTCTTTGGTGGTGCAATTTATGTGTTCACCGCTCTGTGGAGAGGGAAGAAACGAAGGGCAGCTCTTGTACAAGTGCTGCATTAACCTGTGTTTGTATTATATTTGTACTGTGTTATCCTCCATTGATTTCACCAGCAGTTCAATTTCAGAATTGTCCCTTGCCTTATTAAGCCACAATCAGTATTATCTAACAAGTTTTATAAATAGTACCACTTTCAAGAAAAACAAAAATAAAGTGAACGGCTGTCAAACACATCACATATTTAATCTCCCAAAAATGGCTATGTTTAAATGTACAGAAAATTGCTGACTTTCACAATGTTTCAGCTGAATGGAAAGCATGACTACTATTGAATAATAAAACCCAAGCACTGGGAGCCTTTGTGAAGTATTAGCTTCCCTCTCACATATTCTGTCTGGCTGGTTGAGAGCTCTTCATTGTACCCCTGCACAACAGTTCCTTTGGCAATGACACATTTCAACACTAAAGGGAGCCTAGCTTCAATAGGGGTTACTGATGGGAGGGGGTGGGGTGGGTGACGGGGGGAAAAGGACATATTCGATGGATCATGGCAGGAACAATCTAATCCTCTTTACTTGCACATCTGCTTTGACAGGTTTGCTCTACAAATCAGAAGGCAGCTCATTAATTAAAACCCTTTTCTTCCATTTTGATTTAGTCTGTGAAATGTGACCAGAGTCTGCAAAAAAAAAGTGTTTCAGCTAACTCCAGACGCAGCTACTAGCCAGCTGTCTCTGTACTTTCATTTGTTGCTGGATTTCCGCTTACTATTCTTTTCTCCCAGGGAAGCTTTCTTCATTGGCAAAGCTACAATACATGTGTGAAGACTAAGGAAACAAAGTGCCCCAAGCTTGATCAGGAGAGAAGTAACAAACTCATCTTTGTTCATTTGTTTCTTTTCAGAGAAGTGGGCCAATTTCTTTGTAGGTAGGTCCTGAATCCAACCCAAAAAAAAAACTCCTATGTTCGCGCAACCTACTAGAAACACGCCACATGATGAAAAGCACACTGCGTTAAGTTGTCAAGGACACAATTCCCAAATAGCGAAAAATAACTGTAGATGTTTTAACAATGCAAGTCCTTTACATGTCTGCAATTTTGACACAAGCTTAAAATGCTAATAAAGGGTGAAATTGGGTTCACATTTGACCATTCAGATTCACATTTGCAATTGCCATCAGAGGCTGTAACATTGATAGAAACACAGGCATGAGGTAAAATAACTGCATGTTTTAAAAACATGCTATGCCTGTGGAAAACAGACATTTTCTTGGTGCTGCCTGGCCTGCTGCGTTCACCAGCAACTTTGATGTGTGTTGCATTTTCTTGGTACTTGTTAGAGGCTCATAAAAGAATGGATTGGGAAAGAGTTGTGAATATTGTCTATCTGCACTCTTAACTGGACTGTTAAAACCCCAAGTTAAAAATTGTGGAGCACATAAGTAATCATTGAAGCATATTAACGTGCAGAATGTTGCTTCCAGTACTGCATTTGAGCAAAATTTAATTTATTTTGTTTAGCATCATTGTTATGTTGGTGTAATAGTAACTCAGAAATGCGATCATTAATCTGATGCCCTGTTTCCATTCTAAAATCGACAATAGCGGGTCCTGTGTCATTGATCAGGAAAGGGAATGGCTAAATCCTAGCTAATACTTTTCACTCAACCAACATCACTAAAAAGGCAGATTATCTGGTCATTATCATATTAGTATTGGAAGGCTATGCTGTATACAAATTGGAAGGCAAGTATACCTACATGACAATAGTGTCTATTCTTTGGGGGTATATTTTTGGTTATAAAGTCCTTTTTGGCATACTGAGCATAAAATGTTGCTAGTCAGCTTTGAAATTGAAGGGGCATTGTGATGTTTTCTTTCATCAAAATCCACTTTAATTTTCTCTGCACATGACATCACTCTCCAAAATGGCATTTAAAGCTATGTGCAATAACATTAGTTTTGCAAAAAAGACAAAATAAATTTTAGATGAAAATCAAACTGCCTTTGCCCTGCCAGTAATTTCTTATCACATTCAGCTCTTCTCATTCAGGAGATTCTGCAAGGATTGTGTCACCAGTGTTTCAAAGGAAGATATTCAAGTTTAGTTGCAGCTTTCAGCATACCAGTGCAGCTTTGTGTACACTCAGTGATCACTTGAATAGGAACACCTGTACAGCTGCTCGATAATGCTAAAATATAATCAGCCAGTGAAGTGGCAACAACTCAGTGCAAAAAAGCATGCAGACATGGTCAAGAGGTTCGATTGTTCAGACCAAATATCAGAATGGGGAAGAAATGTGATCTAAGTGACTTTGTCCACGAAATGACTGTTGGTGCCAGATGGGGTGGTTTCAGTATCACAAAAGCTGCTGGTTTCCTGGGATTTTTCACGCACAGCAGTCTCTAGAGTTTACATAAAATGCTGTTAAAAACAAAAAAAAAACATCCAGTGAGCAGCAGTTCTGTGGTCAAAAGTACCTTGCTAATCAGAGAGAATGGCCAGACTGGTTCAAGCTGACAGGAAGGCGACAGTAACTCAAATAACCACGTATTACAACAGTGGTGTGCAGAGGAGCATCTTTGAATGCACAACATGTTAAGCATTGAAGTGGATGGGCCTCAGCAGCAGAAGCTGATGAACATACCCTCTGTAGCCGCTGAGTGTATATTTACTCATTCTGCCTGTGAACACGTGGGTTTCCTCAGGGTGCTCTGGACTCCTCACAAACCCCAGACATGCACTGATAGGATAATTGTGAAGCTATTCCTTTGTGTAGTTATGTGGGAAAAGATTCGAAAGGAAATATATTGGCTATAAGAGTGAGTAAGTTGAAGATATATGCTTGAAGTATTTCATGTTCTATCATATTGGGTGATGACCAGTTTTGTTGACTATTCATAACTAAAGCAGATTCTGACACAAGTTATAGATATATATTTCTTCTCAAGACTGAGCAACAAAGTATAGCGACAACCTAATGTTGCTAGAAACATATGTTGATAAAAACATATGAATTAAGAGCTGCAGGTGGCCACTCGTCCACTTCAAACCTACTCCACCATTCAAGTAGATTGTAGCTAAATTGATTATAATCTCAACTCCTCAATTCCCCTTACCTGAGACAACCTTTTACCCCTTACATACTGTATCAATAATCTATCTACCTTTACCTCACAAATCCTCCACGACCTGGATCAACATGTTGCTCGTGTGCTTCAAGGACTCCATCATGAGATGCCAACTCAGGGTTGCCAATGTTGGAACAGCCATGGATGAGATGCCAGACGAAGACTGATCAATCCCTGGCTCCCGAATGGACAGACTCGCATCTACCCCTCCTGGCTACCCATTATCGAGAATCAAGCTAACTGCCCCAACCCAGGACATCATCCACCTAGTTCAAAGATGCCCCCTCACCAATCTGAGATGGTTTTGTTGCAGTCCATCGATGCAGCTGTGAGCTGGAGGAGCAGCTTGAGAAAAACCAATTAGAAGTGTGAAGAGAAAAACACCTGCCATATGAAACCAGAAACCAGACATTCTCACTTCTCCCCCCTACCACTGAGCAGAAGTTACAAAAGCCTGAAAGCACATACAACCAGGCCCAAGGACAGCCTCTACACTGCTGTTATAAAACTATTGAACAGTTCACTAGTACGATAAGAGGTACTCTTGACCTCTAGCATCTTCTCGTCTATCTGCACTATCCTTTCTCCCTACCATAACATTTTGTCCTTTACTCTGTTATTGTTTTACCTTGTACTACCTCAATGCACTGTTGTACAGAATTGATCAGTATGAATGGCATGCTTGTCACATTTTTCACTGTACCTGGGTTCACATGACAATATTTATAAACCAAATGAAACCAATTGATAAGATTCTGCACTAATGACATATTCCTTGATTTCCTTACTACTCGATACTCTATTGAATTCACTTTTGATTATATTCAGACACTGGGTATCTGCAGCCTTCTTGCTTCAACAATTCCAATGGTTCACTGTCCTCTTGATGATGACATTTGCTTATATCTCAATTTTGACTAGCCCCTCTCCTATCCAGAGTTGTCACTGCCTGTAATCCCAAAATCCTCCATTCTTATCATTTTCCTTTATCACATGCTATTTTTCAATTTTGTTGGCTCAGTCTCATCTGACTGACCCGTGTCAGTTTCTCATCGGATCTGGCCCAAGACCCCACACAGTATATGTGAGCTCAGGTAACTTCCTTCATTCTTTCCCAAATCAGGCCAGTTCAAGCTCGTTTGCCAGGCTAGCCAAACACTGAGCTCAGGCTACTTCAAATCACAGGCTGCTCTTTCTACAAGCCTGCTATTTTTACATAACTGAATAAACGGCTTCTTTATCTGGAAATGGTCTCAAGGTTTAGCAAACCATCAGCAGGAAATTCATTGTGTCCATTTTCTATTGGCTTGATTAAGGACAAGAACAAGAAACAGTTCAATAAACAGTTCACAAAATGGTGGCTGCAATAACAGTCTCACAAAATGGCAGTCTCCATTCCTTTGACCACATGGCAAGGACAAAGACGTAGTTTGTTTGCTTTCTGTACTCTTGCCTCATTCCTGTTCACTCATTTGTAGACTTTAGTTCTTTCTGGTCAACAGTCAGATTCACAGTCTGTTCAGAGCTAAATATGTGGCATTTAAGACTCGCCATCCAGAATCATATAAGAATTCCAGGCATGGTCTAAAGAAGGGAATGTTGTTTACAGCTCTGCATTCAACATCATCCCCTTACTACTAATCAAAAAGCTTCAAAGCTAACATCTGCACCTTCATCTGCAACTTGATACTTCTTTATCAGGCGATCACAGTCCTTGTTGCAGATTGGTTATAACATCTGCTCCTTACTGACAATCAACATAGATGCACCTCAAGGATGCTCTATTCTCCCTACACTCATGATGGTGTGGCTATCCACAGCTCAAATGCCATCTATAAATTAGCCAATTATATATGTTTGTTCTTAATAAAGACAAACTTAGTGTGGGTAAACACTCGAACATATTATTACTGTTCAACACTGAGTGCATGCGTCCAGGTCACCAATGAAACTTCCAGTACTGGGTGAATTGTCCACATTGCCCATTGGGAACTGAAGTTCTTTATTACATACACACACATAATAAGACATCTTCCCCTTTAAAGAAAGATAAACACAAAGAAAAAATAATCCTGCAAAGAAAAAATAATCCTTTCCAACAAAGTTATCTACATTCTGTAGCCAGTCCCTTTTTCACTCAGCTACTCTCATTCAGTCTCTGAGATGGTTTAATGATCCACTTTGGCTGCTATATGTTTCCACTGATATATTGCTTGTATTTGGTGTATTAATATTTGTGTCCTTCTGAGAGCTCTGATCAACAAGTTCATTTTTTACACCTGCTGGCCCCTTCAGTGTACTGCAAGGTGATGTGTCATAGCTATAGGTTGGAGCTTGTGGTCATAGATCCACATGGTTCCCTCTCAGAGGTGTTCCTCACTCCATCTGGATCTGGTAGGAATACGGAGCACCTTCTTCGTGCACATATCCTTGCACGGTCCACGTGCCAGAATCATGATCTCAGATTCACACTTGAACTACAGGCTTCAGAACTGGTAAGTTTTTTACAGTCTTGTCATGATATTGTTTCTGTTTTCCTTTCCTCTTCACTTTAGCCAATTTGACCTTGTATGCTCCTTTAGGTGTTGACATATTTTCATGCACTGGAAGGCTAGTGTGTATGAATCAAACCATCAGCAGCTGGGCTGATGAAATGCCAGTCTGCAATGGACCACTTCTGTAGATCATCAGGGTTTTGTGGAAATTCTCTCATCCATCTCGTGCCTTCTTCATGAGGCCCTTCATTACCTTGGCAAAATTCTCTGCTAGGCCATTAGATTCTGGGTGGTGTGGACTTGAAGTTATATGTCAAAGCCCCCAATCACTGGAAAAGGACTCAAATTAACAGCTTGAAAATTTTGGGCTATTGTCTGATACTACCTCACATGCAACTCCATGCCTCGCAAACACAGCTTTCCTAGAAGTGATGGCCGCTTTGCTGGACGTTGATTGCAGTGTTGCATCCCCTGGGTATTTGGAAAGGTAGTCTGTTACAACAATATGATTCTCCCCATTACAATCAAACAAATCAACTCCAACTGTGAAGTATGGCCTCTCTGGTAACGTATGTGGTATAAATGGTTCTGCTTGCTGCTTTGTTCTGTAGGTAGTGATCTGGCTGATGTCTCAGAAACATAGAAACATAGAAAAGCTACAGCACAATACAGGCCCTTCAGCCCACAAAGCTGTGCCGAACATGACCTACCTTAGAAATTACCTAGGGTTACCCATAGCCCTCTACTTTTTCTACGCTCCATGTACCTATCCAGGAGTCTCTTAAAAGACCCTATTGTATCTGCCTCCACTACCATCTCTGGCAGCCCATTCCACGCACTCACCACTCTCTGCATAAAAAACTTACCCGACATCTCCTCTGCACCTACTTCCAAGCACCTTGAAACTGTGCCCTGTCGTGTTAGCCATTTCAGCCCTGGAAAAAAGCCTCTGACTATCCACATGATCAATGTTCTTCATTCTTTGTCAGTACATCACTTCATGAGCTCTATGTTTACATTTTTTTCTCACCAAGAAGTCCTTCATATAGCTTCTGTAGCACTTCCTTGCATACGACACTGGAATCACAAATTCGTTCCCTTTGAAGATCATATCTTCCACTAATAACAGTTCAGCTCTGCATGCCCAATAATGCCAAATGCACATGGGACAATTATTCTTAGCTAATGGCCAGCCTTTCTGTACTGTATCTTTGAGTACTTTCCCAGTATATAGATCATTTTCACATCATACTTCTGCAGTCTTATCAACAGCCACTGTATCCTCATGAGACAGTCATTCAATTGTTTGGACATAATTGAGACCAGTAATTTATGGTCTGGCTCCACTTCAAAAGCTCATCCATATATGTATTGATGGAACCTTTTGTACGCACATGTGCTGGTGAGAAGCTCCTTCTCTATCTGCACATGTTGGCATTCACACTTGTTAAAGCCCTTGATGCATAGAACACAGGTTGCCATGTACCATCATGCTGCTACAGTAGTATTGTTCCAAGCCATACCGGAACGCGTCGGCTGGGATCCTAGTATAGCTTTCCAGATCATAAAACCTCAGCACAGACTCTTCAGTTAGAATCCTTTCCAGCCTCTGGAAACACTCTTCTTGCTCATGAGACTAAATCCACTCATTTCCTGCTCAAAGAGTGACCATCGAGGGATGAACTCAGCCAAATAAGTCACCATCCCCAAGAAATTTCTCACCTCCTCTCTTTTTGGGGTGCTCTACCCTTTTTCATTGGCTAGCGTCTTTCTTGGATCAGGCTTCACACGCTCTTCAGATATAACATCTCCTATGAAAGTCAGTGTCTTAACACCAAACTCACATTTCTCTTTATTTAATTTCCAATTGACTTTCTGCATCACATCAAGCACTTGTCTCAATCATGCACTGTAATCATCCTTGGTGGACCCCCAAATGAGGATATTATCCATCTTACTCTCGACAATAGGTATGCCCTCCAAGATCATGTGGTTGCACTTATGGTAGTAGACTTTTGGTGCAGGCAGAATCCCGTACGGTAGCTGAAGTGAAGTGATATCTTCCTTGTGGTGTGTTAAATGTGCACAGTTTCGTACTTGCCTCCTCAAGCTTCATCTCCCAAGACCCAGAGGGCGCACTGAGCTTCCCAAATAACTTGGCACCTGCAAACCAGGACATGATCCCTCCCATGCTGGCAATTTAAAATGCTTTCTCTTGATGATTTATTGAGATCACTTGGGTCTAGACGTATTTACACTGCTCCGTTTTTCTTTTGTACTTATGACCAGTGAGCTCACCCTGTCTGTTGGTTCTTCAATTTTCTGTTTGACATTAATCAGTTCCATATATGCTAGTCTTGATTAAGTTTGTCTCTAAGTGGAAACAGAACTGTCCTGCTTGCATGGACAATAAGAACGATTGTCTCATCTACATGAATTTTGTGCACATCGAGTAAGAACCTGACCCTCTTGAAGACATCAGCATACTTTTTCATGAGTGCTGAGTGGTCACCTTTAGTCTGTGAAGCCATTAAGAAAATTCTTTTCACCAAATTGAGCTTTTCACATGCACTCTGACCTTATATTGGCTGTACTCAGTTTTCTACAATCAGTGCAACCCCTTGTGCTTGAAGGTCACTATACATTCCCCTTTTACCTGGACATTCTCTCCAGTATAGCCTGTTACCTTTCCCTTCACTGGGTGTACTTTGCTCTTTACTTTGAAAGTCTTGTAATTATTGATGGACAACAGATTCAGCTGGGCTCTGGTGTCAAGCTTGAATGGAATTACTGTCTCACTCACAGTCATGAGAACAATCCATTCCATTTTACAGCACCAGCAGAATCGACAAAAATGTCCTCCATTTCCTCATCAACAACATGCACCTTTCTCTTGGCAGCCTCAGCTTTGCAGCACTTTGCAAAATGATTCTTCTTCCCACAATTATTGCTGGACTTTCGATAAGCAGGACACGCCTTTGGAATGTGATTGCTTTCAGACTTGCTGCATTTGCCATTTAAGCCTTTCTTTTTGCTTTATTGTTGCTTTGGGAAGCACCTTGTGTGCTGCCCCTCTGTTTCCACAGCATGCACTGTTGTGTCTGCCCTTTGCAGCTCCTTAGCTTGTGCTCGTGTGGTCTCTGCTGCCCTTCACCATATCCACAGCCTTTTCAAGCATCAAATCTTTTTCACTGAGCAGTCTTTCTCTAAATCCACCGCCTGAAATTCCACAAACTATTCTGATCTAACTAGTGAGTCTCTCAAATCTCCAAACTCACAGAACTTACTCAGTGTGTGAAGCTCAGCTAAGTATTGATCAGCTAACACTTTGTTTCTGATCACAGGAAAGAAAAACATATTTGTCAAACTTGATGTTTTTACTTGGGACAAAATAGTCCCCAATGTAAAAGCTGTCTCATCAATTTGAAAGCTGTTACAAATGTCCAAAGCATCTTCACCAAAAGGCATTTACAATTTTTCTTCGGTTCCTTCCACTCTGCTGGCCCCTAAATATATACAGGTGTCCCCCGCTTTTTGAACATTCGCTTTACAAAACCTCACTGTTACTAAAGACCTACATTAGTACCCTGTTTTCACTTTCAGAAGGTGTTTTCACTGTTACGAAGAAAGACAGCGCGCGATAAAAAATCAGCGCGCAAAAAAATCAGCGCGTGATAGAAGGCAGCGCGCGCCCTGAGCAACCGCTCTGCCCCGGATTCGGAACGGCATTGCTGAAACACATTGCATTGAGCAGCCGTTAGCAAGACGAGTTCTAAGGTGTTGGAAAAGCCTGAAATAGCCCGTAAGGGTGTTACACTTAGCGTAAAACTAGACATAATTAAGTGTTTCAATCTTGGTGAACAAAACAAGGACAAAGTGAGTTTGGCTTGTGGAAGCTGACGAAGATGATGTTGAAGAAGTTTTGGCATCCCATGACCAAGAACTGATAGATGAAGAGCTGATGCAATTGGAAGAGGAAAGGATAACAATCGAAACCGAATGCAGAAAGTGAAGCAACTGCGTGAGATTTTAGCTGCAATGATAAAGTACAACTTTAATCTTGAAAGGGTATGTAGGTTTAGGGGATATTTGCAGGATGGTTTGAGTGCTTACAAACAACTGTATGATAGAAAAATGCGCGAGGCTCAGCAGTCAAGCAAGCCTTCCACATCAGCCACAGCAGACGACATACCTCGACCTTCGACATCGAGGCGGGCAGTCATGGGAGAAGATGAGCTGCCTGATCGACGATGAAATGATGCCCCCGTGTCCCACCACTCCAACACCCAGGCCCCAGACAGATACTGTACCGATTCGCGAAGAACGCAGCAGTAGCCGGGAGGCACACAGCACATCTTTAAGAAAAAAGCTGAAATAAACATGCTAATTAATTAGGTGCCGCCGACATGTAATTGTCAGCCCAGATCAGTGCCGATTTCCAATTGCATCGCCTCTGATCTGGGCCAACAATTACGTGTCGGCAGCACCTAATTAATTAGCATGTTTATTTCGGCTTTTTTCTTAATGATGTGCTGTGTGCCTCCCGGCTACTGCTGCGTTCTTCGCGGCAATGTATCGGGTCGGCGGCCCGGAGGTTGGGGGCCACTGCACCACCCAGCCTGTGACGACTCAGTCTAACACACCATCATCAGTGTGCTTGGCGCTGTTTTCCCAATTCCGGTAAGTGATACTACACTGCACAGACATTATTTCTACTTTATATAGGCTGTGTATTTTTAGGTGTTATTTGGTAGATTTGGCAGCTTCATAGTTTAAAGGTTACTGGAGAGCGCCTTTATGCCAACAGCGCTTGTGTGCGGTTTTCTGCCGAGTGCGCTTGCCTGAGATTTTCGCTACGGAGATCTGTGCAGGCAATCGTTGTAGAGAAGTATTTCTACTTTATATAGGCTGTGTATTTATCATATCATTCCTGCTTTTACTATATGTAACTGTTATTTTAGGTTTTATGTGTTATTTGGCATGATTTGGTAGGTTATTTTTTGGGTCTGCGAATGCTCACAAAATTTTCCCATATAAATAAATGGTAATTGCTTCTTCGCTTTACGACATTCCAGCTTACGAACCGTTTCATAGGAACGCCCTACCTTCGGATGGCGGGGGAAACCTGTATTGAATTGCTGTCTGAAGCATTTCCAGTTATCCATTTGAATATTGGTAAATTGCATAGGTGTGAGAGGACTTAAATTATCCATGATGGAAATTCTCAGCCTCTCACCTGAATTTCTCTTGGTGACCAGCTGGACAGCTTTTCTCCATCATAATCTCATTTTCTGCTTGCACCTTTCACAGTAGCAGTCTCTTTCTTAGTTACTCACAGTATTCATTTAGCCCCCACTCCGACTTCTGACACCATGCTCTATCTTTTCTTTAAAAAGACAAAATTTGTGTGGGTAAACACAGGAAAATGTTATTACTGAGTTACTGATCAACACTGAGCACATGTGGCCAGGTCACCATCAAAGCTATCGGTACCGAGTGAGCCGCCCGCATTGCCCACTGGGAACTGAAGTTCTTTACTATGTACATGCATAATAGCACAAATGACACCACTGTTTTTGCCAGAATTTCAGATGGCAACAAGGTGTACAGGAGTGAGGTCGATCAGCTGATTGAGTGGTGTTGCAATAGCAGCCTCACACTCAGCGTCAGCAAGATCAAGGAGTTGATTGTGGACTTCAGGAAGGGGAAGTCAGGGGAACACACACCCATCTTCATTGAGGGGTCATCAGTGGAAAGGATGAGCAACTTCAAGTTCCTGGGCATTAAACATGTCACATTATCTTGGTCCTAACATGTTAATGCAATTACAAGAAACTTCGTTAGGAGTTTGAGGAAATATTTTATGCTTCCAAAGACACATACGAATTTCTACAGATGTACAGTGCAGAGGATTCTGAGTGCTATGGACACTCCACTGCATAGGATCACAAGAAGCTGTAGAGGATCATAAGAGGTTGGAGACTTAGCCAGCTCCCTCATGGGCATTACCCTCTCCACCACTGAGAACATTTGAGGAGCTGGTACCTCAAGAAGGCCGCATTAATCACTAAGAACCCCACCATCCTGGACATGCCTTCTTATCGTTACTACCAATGGAACCTGAAAGCACACACTCAATGATTTCGAAACAGCTTCTTCCCCTCCATCATCAGATTTCTGAGTGATCCATAAACCCATGAATACTACTTTATTATCCCTTTTATTTTGCACAATTTGTTTTTGCATTTTAGAGTAATTACATATTTTTGCATTGTATTGCCACTACAAAATTTCACAAGTCAGTGATAATAAATCAGATTCTGTTTGCACATTACTATTTATTTTGCACAAGTTCAGATGTTACAACAATCTTTGTACTACTTTGCTTTTCCGTTCTCATAGTTATGTATATTTGTTTTACTTATTATTATATATACTGTTTACCTTGCAAGCTTCATGCCAACAGGGAATTTTATTGCACCTTGTGTATATAACAAACTAGTCTCTAATTTACTGTATAAACTAATATAATGTAATACATTTTCTAATTGTCTTCAAATTTTCTGTCACTGCGTGGGATTCAAGGTGCATCCCTGAATCTTGATCCCTGGTCCAGCTCTATGGACCACAAGAATTAACCACCATATTACTGTACTCTAAGCAAGTCAACTAAGGAACAGATAACCAGATGAGAATTCTGTAATGATTGCTGGTACTGATCTACACTGAAGAGGCTAGTGAGGTTGTAAGCCATATACATTAAGCGAAGAGTGCCTGGTACTTTCCTGCAATTATGAACTTCACAAATCCAGTCTTCTTTCATAAGCTCTTGCTTGATCCTTGACCTTATCTTGAATATACAGCAAAGTCCCATTGAATGCCCAGCTCATTGAAGACAAGACGAAAATGTCATGTCTTTGAAAAGGAAGTAAAATGTCAAGTTAGCTATTATTTCCTTCAGAAACACAAGCAGCTGGTATTTATTTAGATTTTTATATAGAAGAGAATGATGTTCATGGTCCTATTTAACAGACTGCTGAATTATGAGTTTGAACTGGTTGTCTGCGTGCCATGCATGCCATTTGTTACAATTATTCCCATCGTCAAGTTGTTTGTGAATAATCAGACAGGATGAGAAAATTGCAGTTAGTCATGCAACAATAGTATTTGAAACTCAAAGATGCCTTTTTTTAAAAGAGAGAAATTTCAAACTTGCAAGTTTTTACATTGTCACTAACTGTATTTGGATGAAATTCATTGTCATTTAACAGTTAGACAGAAAAATTTGCATGAACACAGAACATATATGTACTAATATCACACAACCCAACTTTTACCCAGAGATAATTATCCCAACATATAAAAAAAGTATAGGCATGGTATAGGCATAGGATGCGCAGCACAGTAGTGTAACGGCTAGGGCATCGCTTTACAACACCAGTGATCACTGATCAAGGTTTGATTCCCGCCACAGTCTGTAAGGAATTTGTATGTTTCTCCGTGACCATGTGGGTTTCCTCCATGTGCTCCAGTTTCTTCCCACATCCCAAAGATGTACAGTGAGTTGTGAGTATGTTGGTTGTCACTGAAAGTGTGGCAACACTTGGAGACTTCCCCGGCACAATCCTTTATGCTTCATTGATTCAATGGACCTGTGACAAATAAAGCTAATCTTAAGAATCCTATTGTAACTGATAAATTGGTTTATTATTGTCGTGTATACAGAGGTAAATCAAAAAACTTGTCTTGCACACTGTTCATACAGATCAATTTGTTACAACAGTGCTTTGAGATAATACAAGATAAACCAATACAGTAATAGAGTGCAAAATAAAGTGTTACTGTAACAGAAAACATGCAGTGCAGATAGAAAGCAATGTGCAAGGACATAATGAGGTAGATTATGAAGTCATACTAGGGAATCATTCAATATTCTTAGAACAGCATGATAGGAGTGTTTGTATCTTTTACCCAATGATACAAAAGAGGGAAATGGGAGAAGAGAAAATGCCCAATATGAGTGGGACTTTTGATTATGCTGATTGCTTTACTGATGCAGTGAGAAGTGTAGACAAAACCCATTGAGGGGAGGCTAGTTTCCATGATATGTTGATCTGTGTCCACAACTCTCTGCGGTTTCTTGCAGTCATAGGCAGAGCAGTTGCCAAACCAAACTGTTGTGCATCCAGATAGGATGCTTTCTATGGTGCATTGATAAAAATTGGTAAAGATCAAAGAGGCCAAATTACTTTAGCCTCCTGAGGAAGTAGGGCCACTGGTGAACTTCCGTGGCTGTGCCATCTTCACCTTCTATTGATGATGTTTACTCCTAGGAATTTTAAGCTTTCAACGCTCTGACTTGAGCAACACCGATGCAAACAGCAGCATATGCACCATCCCCCACCTCATTCCTGAAGTCAATGACCAGCTCTTTTGATTTGCTGACATTGAGGGAAAATTTGTTGTCATGACCACCATGTCATGAGGCTCTCTGTCTTCTTCTTGTACTTTAACTCATTGCTATTTGAAATACAGCCTATTATGGTGGTATCATGTGCAAACTTGTAGATAGAGTTAGAGCAGAATCTGGCCACAAATTTATGAGTACACAGGGAACAGTGTAGGGGGCTGAAGACACAACTTTTGGAACACCAGTGTTTAGGACGATCTTGCTGGAGGTGCTGCTGCCTATCCTTGCTGATTACTGTTTGTTTCTCAGGAAGTTAAGGAACCAATTGCAAAGGGAGGTATTGCAAAGAGATACAATGTTTAGGTGTTCTGATAGAAGTTTGCTTGGAATTATAGTATTAAAAGTGGAGCTGTAGTCAACAAACAATATTGGATAAACAATAAACACATCTGGATAGGATTGTCCCATTGAGACAGGGAAAGGATGATAGGGTGAAGGAACCATGGTTGACAAGAGAAGTAGAACATCTGGTCAAGAGGAAGAAGGAAGCATAATAAGGGTTCAGGAAGCAAGGATCAGACAGATCTCTTGAAAGTTACAAGGCAGCCAGGAAGGAAGCTTAAGAAGGGACTTAGGAGAGCTACAAGGTGACATGAGAAGGCCTTCGGTATGTAGGATTAAGGAAAATTCCAAGGCATTCTACAAATACATAAAAAGAACTGGATGATAATTAAAGTAAAGGTAGGGATCAGGGATAAAAAAGGAATCATGTGCCTGGAGTTCTAAATGATGGAGGAAGTCCTTAATGAGTACTTTTCTTCAGAATTCACCAGTGGTGAGGACTTTGACAAAAGTGAGGTTGGTTTAGAACAGACTAATGTGCTGGAACATGTTGAGTTTATCAAAGAGGATGTGTTGAAACTATTGAAAAATGTTAGAATAGATAATTCTCTGGGGTTGGAAAGAATATACTTCAGGTTATCACAGGAAGCAAGGGAAGAGATTGCTGTGCTTTTAGAGATGATTTTTGTTCTAGAGGATTGAAGAATGGTAAAAGTTATTCCATTGTTCAGGATAATTCTGGGAGTTATAGAACAGTGAGTCTTATATCGGTAGTGAGGACAGTATTGGAGAGTTGTTGTACTGTTGGGGTCATCTATTGCATCCGGTGCTCCCGGTGCGGCCTCCTCTACATCAGTGAAAGCCGACGCAGATTGGGGGATCGCTTCGTCAAGCACCTCCACTCCGTCCGCCAAAACAGACAGGATCTCCCAGTAGCCACCCACTTCAACTCTGCTTCCCATTCCCATTCAGATATGTCCATACATGGCCTCCCCTATTGCCATGATGAAGCTGAACTCAGGATGGAGGAGCAACACCTCATATACCGTCTAGGTAGTCTCCAGCCCCTTTGGTATGAATGTGGAATTCTCCAACTTCCGGTAGTTCCCTCCCCCTCCCTTCCTCTATCCCTATTTCACTCTACCCCCTGCCCCAGCTCCCTCATGGTTCCGCCTCCTTCTTCTACCACCCATTGTTTTCAGGGCTATGACGTCAATGCTTCCCCTCCCCCACCCCTTTGTCTTTCAAATTACTGGTCTATCAACTGACGCTACAAGCATTCTTCAAATCCTTCCCCATCTTTCATTCTTCAGTCCTGACGAAGGGTTCCGGCCCGAAACGTCGACTCATCGTTTCCGACTGATGCTGCCCGACCTGCTGAGTTCATCCAGCGTACTGAGAATGTTGCTTTGATCTTTTACAGCATCTGCAGATTATTTTGTGTTTATAGTATTGGAGAGGATGCTTAGAGACAGGATTTACAAAGAATTGGAGAAACAAAGTCCGATTAGGAATAATCAGCATGGGATTGTGAGGGACAAGTCGTGCCATATTAGCGAGATTGACCTTTTCAGCAATGGTTGTAGTGTATATGGATTTTAATAAAGCTTTTGGCAAGGTTCGCCATGATAAGATTATACAGAATGTGAGGAGGCATGGGATCCATGAAAGCACGTTAGCGTAGATCCAGAATTGGTTTGCCCATAGAAGGTAGAGGGTAATAATAGATGCAGTGTATTCTCCCTTGAGGTACGTGAACAGTGGTTTGTGTGATTTTGTGTGAGGAAATGGAAAAGTGGGTTAGTAAGTTTGCAGATGACATTAAGGTTGTTGTAGGTTACAAGAGGGAAGTAGCAGGATGCAGAACTAGGCTGAGAAGCAACGGATGGAGTCCAATCGGAAAAGTGTGAAGTGATACAGTTTGGAAAGTAGAACTTGATGGCAGGATTCTTAGCAGTGTGGTGGAAGAGTCCACATCCACAGATCCCTCACATTTGCTGTGCAGGTTGATGGGGTGGTTAAGAAGGCATATGATGTGTTGTCCTTCATTAGTTGGGGGACTTCCAACAGTCACAAGGTGATTTTGTAGCTCTATAAAACTCTAGTTAGATCGTACTTGAAGTATTGTAATCACAAGAGATTCTGCAGATGCTGGAAGTTCAGAGCAATACACATAAAATGCTGAAGGTACTCTGCAGATCAGGCAGCATCTATGGAAATGAATTAATATCGACATTTCAGGTCAAGACCCACAGCCCAAAATTTCCATCGATGCTGCCTGACCTGCTGAGTTCCTTCAGCATTTTCGTGTGTGACAGAGTATTGTGTTCATTTCTGGTCACCTCATCATAGGAAGGGTGTGCAAAAAAGAGAGTTGAAAGGGGATTTATGAGGATCTGCCTGGATTAGAAAACATGACTTATAAGGAAAGATATAGGCAATAGACTTGATGGAAGTGTTCCGTGGTAGCATAGCATTTAACTATCCCCATGAATCACATAGGTTTTCTCCAGGTTCTCTGGTTTTCTCCCACGCTCCAAGAACATACTGGCTAGTAGGTTAATTAGCCGTTGTAAATTGTCCTGTGATTAATGTAGCATTAAACAGATGGGATGCTGGGCATTGCGGCTTGTTGGGCCTGAAGGGCCTGTTCTGCACTTTATCTCCAAATAAAATAATACGATAAAAGGCAACCAGCACCTTCATCCCAGAAAGGCAAGTGTCGCCTCACCTGGAAGTACAATGGATGACCCCAACAGATTCACAGGTGAAGTGTGGCCTCACCTGGAAGTACAATGGATGACCCCAACAGATTCACAGGTGAAGTGTTAGCAACACTTCAACTATGAACCTGTTGGGGTCATCTGCTGTAATCTCCCTCCTGGTACTTATCCTTGCAAATTCCAAAACTGCCCCCATACCTCCTCCCTACAGAGCCCCAAACAGTCATTCCAGGTGAGGAGGCGCTTCACCTGTGAGTCTGTTGGGGTCATCTGCTGTATCTAGTGCTCACAATATGGTCTCCTGTATATTGGTGAGACCTGACATAGATTGAGAGACCGCTTCGCTGAGCACCTACGCTCTGTTCACCAGGATCTCCCAGTGGCCACCCATTTCAATTCTATTTCCCCTTCCCATTCTGACATGTCATCTATGGCCTACTCTACAGCCATGATGAGACCATACTCAAGTTGAAGGTGTAACCCCTTATATTCCATTTATATTCTGTCTGGATAGACTCCAACCTGATGGCATGAACATCAATTTCTCTAACTTCCAGTAATTGCCCCATGCCACCATTCCTGTTTCCCTCTCCCACCTTATCTCCTTACCTGCCCATCATCTCCCTCTGGTGCTCCTCCCCCATCCTTTTCTTCCATTGCCCTTTATCTCTTTCACCAATCAACTTCCCAGCTCTTTACTTCACCCCTCCCTCTCTCCCGGTTTCACCTATCACCTACCACCTTGTACTTGTTCCCCCCCCCCCCATTCTCCTTCTTATTCTGACTTCTCATCTTTTTTTTCCAGTCCTGATGAAGGGTCTCGGCCCAAAATGTCAACTGTTCACTCTTTACCATAGATGCTTCCCAGCCTGCTGAGTTCCTACAGCATTTTGTGTGTGTTGCTCCGAATTACATCCTTGCTTTCATATTCTCGTCCTCTTGAAATGAATGCTAACATTGCAGTTGCCTTCCTTTCTACCGACTCAACCTGCAAGTTAACCTTTAGGAAATCCTGCACAAGGATTCCCAAATCCCTTTGCACATCTGATTTTTGAATTTTCTCCCCGTTAGGGTGAATTGGATATTGCTGGGGTGGGTGGCTTATGGGTGAATGGCATGGGTCATTCAGCCCTTCCATTATATCCTACATTTCGTTTGATAATGGCTAATGTGTCACTTAACTCTACTAAACTCCTTGTGCCATATCCAGTCATCAAGTTAATTGTCATGTGCACAAGTACAGTGAAATAGAGATACAGTGAAAAACTTCCTGGCAACAGCATCACATAGTTCCTCTTAATTACCTTACTTAATGAAAATTTCTGTCTCCCTTCACCCAACCTCCAGAAGACATCAGAGAAAAAGTTTCACTAGGCTTTGGGTGAAAAGAAATTGCAATATCACCTCTATATTCAGCTTTGGGATTACAGCCCCTTGGGCTCAATAACACTAAAGGGAAATCATTCTTCCCTACATTGTTAAATCCCCATAATTATCTTTAGCATCTCAACCAAATCACCACTTAATCTCCTCAAGGAGTACAACGGGATACATGCCTTGAGACTGCAACCTATTCTCCAGGTTATGCTATTTCATAATTTATCTCCAATGATTGTATCCCCTTTTTATTATATCTATCTAATTACAGCTGTATTTTGATAAAGTGGCAACCTCATATTCTTGCTTTTATAATGTGATAGACTTAATGCTTTTATAATAGGACTCAAACTATAATATGCACCCAGCTTGACTCCTGTGCAATACTTTTTCTATGATTTGAATTCATTTCCTCATCCTTTGTTGCCAATTTGTTAATCACCATTTGTGTTGAATAGGCTTACACTCATTTCTTTCACTTGGCCACCCACTGAGATGCAGGGTAATCTTTTATTCCTTTATGTTCCAAATCCTGCTTTGCAGAAATTTATTTGAAATTCTGCTTCCACTTAACATACATGATTGAACCTTTAAATACAGAGGATTTTTTGGCAATAATGCCCTATGTTAACATGGGTAATCTTTGTGCTATTCTGTATATTATGCCCTTGTGCGCCAATGCACCATGTCTCTGGGTGCTATGGCTTCCTCCCACATTAGGTTAGTGAGTTGCGGCATGCTATGTTGGTGACAGAAGCATGGCAACACTTGTGGGCTGCCCCAGCACAATCCTCGCTGATTTGATTTGATGCAAGCAATGCATTTCACTGTTGTGTCAAAAAACATGTGACAAATAAAGCTAATCTTTAATCTTTAAAAGTTTAAAACAAGATTCTCCCAAACCCATAACTTTCATTACCTTGAAAGGCAAGGCTGCAGTTACAACAGAATGTCACATATGGCAGGTTCCACTCCAAATTACTCACCAAATCGTCTAAACCCTGAAATTGTGCACACAACAGCACCAAGAGGAATTCATTCATCAGATGAACAGCAAGAAATTTGCTTATCTTTATATAGAAACATAGAAACATAGAAAATATGTGCATGAGTAGGCCATTCGGCCCTTCGAGCCTGCACCGCCATTTATTATGATCATGGCTGATCATCCAACTCAGAACCCTGCCCCAGCCTTCCCTCCATACCCCCTGACCCCCGTAGCCACAAGGGCCATATCTAACTCCCTCTTAAATATAGCCAATGAACTGGCCTCAACTGTTTCCTGTGGCAGAGAATTCCACAGATTCACCACTCTCTGTGTGAAGAAGTTTTTCCTAATCTCGGTCCTAAAAGGCTTCCCCTCTATCCGCAAACTGTGGCCCCTCGTTCTGGACTTCCCCAACATCGGGAACAATCTTCCTGCATCTAGCCTGTCCAATCCCTTTAGGATCTTATACATTTCAATCAGATCCCCCCTCAATCTTCTAAATTCCAACGAGTACAAGACCAGTTCATCCAGTCTTTCTTCATATGAAAGTCCTGCCATCCCAGGAATCAATCTGGTGAACCTTCTTTGTACTCCCTCTATGGCAAGGATGTCTTTCCTCAGATTAGGGGACCAAAACTGCACACAATACTCCAGGTGTGGTCACACCAAGGCCTTGTACAACTGCAGTAGTACCTCCCTGCTCCTGTACTCGAATCCTCTCGCTATAAATGCCAGCATACCATTCGCCTTTTTCACCGCCTGCTGTACCTGCATGCCCACTTTCAATGACTGGTGTATAATGACACCCAGGTCTCGTTGCACCTCCCCTTTTCCTAATCGGCCACCATTCAGATAATAATCTGTTTTCTTATTTTTGCCACCAAAGTGGATAACTTCACATTTATCCACATTAAATTGCATCTGCCATGAATTTGCCCACTCACCCAACCTATCCAAGTCACCCTGCATCCTCTTAGCATCCTCCTCACAGCTAACACTGCCACCCAGCTTCGTGTCATCCGCAAACTTGGAGATGCTGCATTTAATTCCCTCATCCAAGTCATTAATATATATTGTAAACAACTGGGGTCCCAGCACTGAGCCTTGCGGTACCCCACTAGTCACCGCCTGCCATTCTGAAAAGGTCCCGTTTATTCCCACTCTTTGCTTCCTGTCTGCTAACCAACTCTCCACCCACACCAATACCTTACCCCCAATACCATGTGCTTTAAGTTTGCACACTAATCTCCTGTGTGGGACCTTGTCAAAAGCCTTCTGAAAATCCAAATATACCACATCCACTGGTTCTCCCCTATCCACTCTACTAGTTACATCCTCAAAAAATTCTATGAGGTTCGTCAGACATGATTTTCCTTTCACAAATCCATGCTGACTTTGTCCGATCATTTCACCGCTTTCAAAAATGTGCTGTTATCACATCCTTGATAACTGACTCCAGCATTTTCCCCACCACCGACGTTAGGCTAACTGGTCTATAATTCCCCGGTTTCTCTGTCCCTCCTTTTTTAAAAAATGAAGTTACATTAGCCACCCTCCAATCCTCAGGAACTAGTCCAGAATCTAACGAGTTTTGAAAAATTATCACTAATGCATCCACTATTTCTTGGGCTACTTCCTTAAGCACCCTGGGATGCAGACCATCTGGTCCTGGGGATTTATCTGCCTTCAATCCCTTCAATTTACCATCACCACTTCCCTACTAACATGTATTTCGCTCAGTTCCTCCATCTCACTGGACCCTCTGTCCCCTACTATTTCTGGAAGATTATTTATGTCCTCCTTAGTGAAGACAGAACCAAAGTAATTATTCAATTGGTCTGCCATGTCCTTGCTCCCCATAATCAATTCACCTGTTTCTGTCTGCAGGGGACCTACATTTGTCTTTACCAGTCTTTTCCTTTTTACATATCTATAAAAGCTTTTACAGTCCGTTTTTATGTTTCCTGCCAGTTTTCTCTCATAATCTTTTTTCTCCTTCCTAATTAAGCCCTTTGTCCTCCTCTGCTGAACTCTGAATTTCTCCCAGTCCTCAGGTGAGCCACTTTCTCTGGCTAATTTGTATGCTTCTTCTTTGGAATTGATACTATCCCTAATTTCTCTTGTCAGCCACGGGTGCACTACCTTCCTTGATTTATTCTTTTGCCAAACTGGGATGAACAATTGTTGTAGTTCATCCATGCAACCTTTAAATGCTTGCTATTGCATATCCACCGTCAATCCTTTAAGTGTCATTTGCCAGTCTATCTTAGCTAATTCACGTCTCATACCTTCAAAGTTACCCCTCTTTAAGTTCAGAACCTTTGTTTCTGAATTAACTATGTCACTCTCCATCTTAATGAAGAATTCCACCATATTATGGTCACTCTTACCCAAGGGGCCTCTCACGACAAGATTGCTAATTAACCCTTCCTCATTGCTCAAAACACAGTCCAGAATAGCCTGCTCTCTAGTTGGTTCCTCGACATGTTGGTTCAAAAAACCATCCCGCATACATTCCAAGAAATCCTCTTCCTCAGCACCTTTACCAATTTGGTTCACCCAATCTACATGTAGATTGAAGTCACCCATTATAACTGCTGTTCCTTTATTGCACACATTTCTAATTTCTTGTTTAATACCATCTCCGACCTCATTACTACTGTTAGGTGGCCTGTACACAACTCCCACCAGCGTCTTCTGCCCCTTAGTGTTACGCAGCTCTACCCATATCGATTCCACATCTTCCCGGCTTATGTCCTTCCTTTCTATTGCGTTAATATCTTCTTTAACCAGCAACGCCACCCCACCTCCCCTTCCTTCATGTCTATCCCTCCTGAATATTGAATATCCCTGAACGTTGAGCTCCCATCCCTGGTCACCCTGGAGCCATGTCTCTGTGATCCCAACTATATCATAATCATTAATAACAATCCGCACTTTCAATTCATCCACCTTATTATGAATGCTCCTTGCATTGACACACAAAGCCTTCAGGCGCTCTTTTACAACTCTCTTAGCCCTTATACAATTATGCTGAAAAGTGGCCCTTTTTAATGCTTGCCCTGGATTTGTCGGCCTGCCACTTTTACTTTTCTCCATAGTACTTTTTGCTTCTACCCTCACTTTACACACCTCTGTCTCTCTGCACTGGTTCCCATTCCCCTGTAGTGAACTAACCTTCTCACGCCTAGCCTCTTTAATTTGATTCCCACCCCCCAACCATTCTAGTTTAAAGTCACCTCAGTAGCCCCCGCTAATCTCCCTGCCAGGATATTGGTCCCCCTAGGATTCAAGTGCAACCCGTCCTTTTTGTACAGGTCACGCCTGCGCCAAAAGAGGTCCCAATGATCCAAAAACTTGAATCCCTGCCCCCTGCTCCAATCCCTCAGCCACGCATTTATCCTCCACCTCATCGCATTCCTACTCTCACTGTTGCGTGGCACAGGCAGTAATCCCGAGATTACTACCTTTGCGGTCCTTTTTCTCAACTCCCTTCCCAGCTCCCTATATTCTCCTTTCAGGACCTCATCCCTTTTCCTACCTATGTCATTGGTACCTATATGTACCACGACCTCTGGCTCCTCACCCTCCCACTTCAGGATATCTTGGACACGATCAGAAATATCCCGGACCCTGGCACCAGGGAGGCAAACTACCATCCGGGTCTCTGGACTGCGTCCACAGAATCGCCTATCTGACCCCCTTACTATCGAGTCCCCTATCACAACTGCCCTCCTCTTCCTTGCCCTACCCTTCTGAGCTACAGGGCCGGACTCTGTGCCGGAGGCACGGCCACTGTCGCTTCCCCCGGGTAAGCTGTCCCCCCCAACAGTACTCAAACAGGAGTACCTGTTGTTAAGGGGCACAGCCACCGGGGTACTCCCTATTACCTGACTTTTCCCCTTCCCCCTCCTAACCGTGACCCACTTGTCTGCCTCTCGTGGCCCCGGCGTGACCACCTGCCTGCAACTCCTCTCTATCACTTCCTCATATGGGGCATTTAGATACGAGGAACAAATGCCAATCAATAACACCAGCACCTCATAAACGGATGCAGAATAACTCTCCATCTAGCTGCATTCTAATTATGGATAGGCTATCAAGAAAGGAAGTGGAAGTAATGAAGTAGAAGACCTTTACCTCACAAGTTAATGAAAATCAACAACGTTAGTCACAAAGTGCTTTACAGGAGCACAATCAAAGGAAAACCTGCACTGAGTCACAATTTGTGACAACTAGCAAGTGTTCAGTCCATGGCCTCCCCTACTGCTGTGATGAGGCCACACTTAGGTTGGAGGAGCAACTTGTTATATTCTATCTGGGTAGCTTCCTACCTGATGGCATGAACATCGATTTTTCAACCTTCTGGTAATTGTAACTTCCCCCCACCCCCCCACCATTCCCGTTTCCATTTCCCTCTCTCACCTTATCTCCTTACCTGCCCATCACTGCCTTCTGGTGCTCTTCCCAGTTCTATTTTAACTTCATCAGTCCACATGACTTGTTTCCAAAATGCATCAGGCTGGTTGAGATGTTTCTTTGAACCTTTTGAATAGAATTTTTTGGCCGCAGAGAGCAAAGGTATGTTTGGAGAAAAAAGGGTGCAGAATTTCATGAAAAGAACCCCTCTCCAACTGTTAAGCATGGGAGTGGATCGATCATACTTTGGGCTTGTGTTGCAGCCAGTGGCACAGGGAAAATTTACTGGTAGAGGGAAGAATGAATTCAATTAAATACCAGCAAATTCTGGAAGCAAACATCACACCATCTGTAAAAAAGCCAAAGATGAAAAGAGGATGGCTTCTACAACAGGATAATAATCCTAAACGCACCTCAAAATCCACAATGGACTACCTCAAGAGGCGCAAGCTGAAGATTTTGCCATGGCCTTCACAGTCCCCTGACCTAAACATCATCAAAAACCTGTGGATAGACCTCAATACAGCAGTGCATGCAAGACGGCCCAAGAATCTCACAGAACTGGAAGCCTTTTGCAAGGCAGAATGGGTGAAAATCCCCCAAACAAGAATTGAAAGACTCTTAGCTGGTTACAGAAAGCGTTTACAAGCTGTGGTACTTGCCAAAGGGGTTGCTACTAAGTACTGACCATGCAGGGTGTCCAAACTTTTGCTTCGGGCTCTTTTCCTTTTTTGTTATTTTGAAACTGTAAAAGATGGAATTTAAAAAGTTTTCTTGCTTAAAGTATTAAAGAAATGTGTCACCTTTAACTTTATGCCTTTTGGAAATCAGTTCATCTTTTATTCGCTTAGCTATTCACAGTAACAGAATTTTTGACCAGGGATACCCAAACTTTTGCATGCCACTGTATTTGGAAAACATTTTATTTATCTCCCAAATAGCCAACTGAATTGGAGAATAGAAAAGGCAGCAGAGATCTGATCATCCTTGTGATTGTATGGATGACATACTTAATGGCCAATACAGGCAAGACCTCTTGTTATCTACCCTTTGATTCCCTCATTACTCTGCAGCCTACTGCAGGTAATTATTAGCCTGTGGATGTTGTCTGTGTGCAAGGCAGATTAGATTTCCAATATTTGAGCACGGCAATGCTTCAGCAGTTAACATTTACTTTGGAACATTGGGAATTTTTCATGCCTCTCGTATAAGGTCAGCATAAAAATACCTTTACTGAGCCACACTGCAAAGGCACCTACTTCAATGAAAACTCAGTGGAGAGAGAAATGGGTTAAATTTGAGAACAATAACCTTTCATCAGACTGATGCAGGCATTTCCTTGGTCTTTACAATCAGCATGTACATGACAATATTGAGCAGACAGCAATTACATAAATTATTGCTGATTTATCCCCTGTCAGGGAAAAGTGAAAATTGAGTCCCTAATTATCTTTTTTAAATGATGAAGGCATTCATTTGAAAACTGAGGCAAAGAGGAGGAACTAAAACAATGAAGAGTAGTTTGACAAAATTCTTTCTTAAATGCATTATTCATAGACTGTTTACATAGTGTTTTCATTCCATTTACTGAAATGATTCAATTTTTCATAAGCACAGAATCTTGGAATTGGCAATCTTTTATTTTGCTGCAGAATAATGTGACTCAAAGTTCATTTCATCCTTGGGCAAACATTACCTTTGGACTCTATTTCCCTATGAGTTAGCAAATGTGTTTAGATTTGACGTTCAATGATGTGAGCAGGCTTTTCCGTAACTTTCCGGAATCACAGTAAATAATTTACATTGGGATCCATGCTATTTTATCGCCCGTAACTTACGCCAAATTGACCAACAGAGGTCATTATCCCATAATGATGCATGAAAGCCTAGCAACAGTCCTGAAGAAAGGTCTCGACCTGAAATGTCAACTGTATATTCACTTCCATAGGTGCTGCCTGACTTGCTGAGTTCCTCCAGCATTTTGTATGTGTTACACTGGATTTCCAGCATCTGCAGGCTTTCTTACATTTATGAAGCTGAAGTGATATTCTAAACAGAGAGCCACCATTATTACCAAACGTACTCTGCCATCTTTACTCTCAAAGCCTTTTGCCACTGCTGTTCTTCTTCCTCCTCCATAGTGATCTAAAGCAGAGATCTGCCCAATGCTTAGAGGTGCTCTAAAGAGGAGGTCAGTAAATTTAGATAGTCAGGTGCTTGAAGGTTTTGGGGATCTGGTATGGAGTAGGAGTTGAAGCCTGGGATAGATCAGCCGCTATCATATTAAATATCAGGGCAGCCTTGAGGGATCAGGTGGTCTACTTCTGCTCCAATTTCCTTGTGTTTTATGGAGAACCCAATGATGGACAAAAAAACTTTTCAGGTACATCAATATTAATGCTTTGGGTAAAAATGTTGCATATTTCAACAAGATAAGGACCATGAATAAATATTCAAAACAAATTTATTTTCATTTTAGAAGAAAACAATTTGCTTTGGTCGCCTTTGGTGGGTTGTCTTATGAGGGAAAATTGAACAGACCAGGCTTGGATCCACAGTAGTTTAGAAGAGCAAGAGGGGACCTGTTTGATTCTTATAAGGTGGATCTGGAGAAAATGTCTCATTGTGTGGTGCACAGTAGAACTAGGCATGATTATTTACATATAAGGGGCAATGCCATAAAGAAGGAGTTAGAGCAGTTATTTTCTCTTAGTGTGTGTGAGAGCTTGGAACTCATTTCAAAGGACAGCGGAAACAGAATCTTTGATTTTTTTTGTGTAAGACAGAGGTAGATAGACTCCTAATAAGAAAGAGGGTGAAAGATTACTGGAGTTTGGCTGGAATGCGAATTTAAGATTATATTTAGGTATACATTGATTTTATCAAACAGTGGAGCTTGCTTGAAAAGTTGTGTGCTTTTAATTTGTATGTCTACATTTTTATGATTATGATTTTTGGCATAAGTCTACACCACAGCAATTGTCATTTAACATGATATGGGTTTTTGCTTTTTTGTCATCTAATGGCATTGCCGTCAAGGAGTCCCCTTCATTAAGACCATAAGGACACGTTACTAGAGCAGGACAGAGGCTGTGTATCTTGCTCGCCTCCTGGTATGTCACTTGCCTGAATTAGTATGGTTCCAGCAAATATCAGAAGGCTTGACACCATCCAGGACAAAGCAACTGCCCATGCACCACCCTAGATGTTCATTGCCTTCACTGCTGTCGTAGTGTGTATCGCCTACAAAATGAGCTGCTGTTTCTCAAGCAGGCCACTCTCCCGGCACCTTCCAAGCTAATAATCTCAACCACCAAGAAGCGGGCACACTGGAACACTAATGCTTGCTCACTACTCTGTCTTGAAAATATGCAAACAATCTTTCAGCATCACAGGATCTAAATCTTGAAACTCTGTTTCCCCCACAGCACGGTGGCAGCTAAAGGAGATAAGTCACCAGTGGGAACTTTGGAAGGGGCAAGGTGAGTGGCAGGCAAATCAGGATGTGAGTTAATAGCACCTGAGGAAATTGGGCTGCAGGGAAATCACTGAGGCAATGGAACTTATGGGATTGCTCTGAGAGGCAGCATAGAATCAGTGGGTCAAATAGCTTCCGCCTATGTCATATAAAACATGAAATGTTGGTGATACTTAAATCCAAAAATAAGAATGAATAAATGAACTGAAAAAATAGCTTGCAGAGTATTTCCTGTGACCCATCTCAGAACAGGCATTATTTATGCAATGTGAAACCAGCATCAATCAGTTCAATGCTGCTCAAAGACTTTCCAGGAAATTCCAAGCATCACATTACATAATTCAGTCAAAGGATGAGTGTTTCATTAATAGATACTTTGTTGAATTAATATTCAATGTGCGGATCCATGGATTGTCAAGCATATTTCACACTGGACCTTTGCCTTTTTGATGGCTAGCATTCTTAACGCCCTTCCTCAGAAGCAGCATCATAGATTTTCTTTGGCCTTATACTGAGGTATGCTGCTGATAGTAGCAGAAAGTGCACCTGCATTTGATACTCCTCTATTCAAAGGCTAGTCTTAGCAAGAACCATAGTCAAATGCAGTTGTCAGTATGATTCTGATTTGTTGCCTGAGCAACTATAATCCATAAATACCATTATATATCTAGTATCAGCATTCAATATTTCAGGCTTCAGTTTTGTTATTAATGTGATTGCTATTAGGTTTTCTAACAAAAAGCAGAGTTTCTTATATTCACACAATATGAAGTCAATATCTTAATGTATGGTGTGTATGAAATATTTTATTTCATTCAACTTTCCTTCACCTAATAGAAACAGAATTGGCCTGTATTAATTTATAGTGACTTTAACAATCTCAAGATTAACTGAAGTATTTTATGAGTAAAGTCACTGCTGTGATGTAGAAATTGCAGCAGGCTATCTGTGCACAATATAATATTGGAAACTTAGGGAAAAAAAGAAATGATCTACTGTTGGTTAAGATATATACATATTTTCAGGTATCTCCTCAAGAAGGCCTTAAAGCTCTCTGCTTCTTTGTTAACAGACCCGACCAGTTCCCCTCCACCATGATCCTCCTCTGTCTGGTGGAACTGGCCCTCACCTTCAACAATTTTTATTTTGGTTCCTCCCTCTTTCTCCAAGCTCAAGGTGTAATCATGGGCACCCGCATGGAACCCGGCTACACCTGCCTTTTTGTTGGCATGTGGAATAGTCCATGTTCCAAGCCTTCCCTGGTAATGTTCCCCAACTCTTTCTGCGCTACACTTGTATTGCTTCTTGCACCCACACTGAGCTCATTGATTTCATCAGCGAGGCCTCCAACTTTCACCCTGCCTTTAAATTCACTTGCTCCATTCCTGACACCTCTCCCCACTTTCTTGATTTCTCTGTCTCCATCTCTGGGGACAAACTGCCTAATGATACCTTTTATAAACCTACTGATTCCCACCGCTACCTTGACTATACCTCTTTATGCACTGTTTTCTGTAAAAATTCCATTCCTCTTTCTTAGTTCCTATGTCCTTTTGCCACCCACTGGATCACTTGGTCTGGCACGTAATGTCAGGATTGGTCTCCTTTCAGATTAACAGGGTCACGGTGTGAATGTTCCTGACTCTCCCTAGTAATCTGCTATGTACCTGCAGAATACTGTGTACCTGTGTGGGGCAGATCAGCCCATGCGAAGAAAATAGACCCATTTCTTAACGAAGCCTGCTGAATAATCACGGGCACACTGCGCCCCACACCCACTAACATCACTTACAGACTTGCAGGCATTGCTCCTCCAGAGATCCGAAGACACACTACAACAAAAATTGAAAAAGGTAAACAGAACTCGGATCCACGGCACCCACTACATCATCATGTGCCAGTTCCAAACGCCTAAAATCGAGGAAAAGCTTTGCTACAGTGGAGGAACTACTGCACGGAACATCCCCCCAAACATACAGAATTGACTCTGGCAACAAACAGAAGCCAGAACGCCACCAAACAATACAGTGCAAGACCCCACAGAAATGTTGCTAGACAGGGCACTGCTTGACAGACGGAAGTGGTGCACTCTCAACAGAGCGAGATCGGGAGTTTGTAGGACAGGAGACAATTTGGTGAAGTGGGGTTTAAAGACCAGCGAATCCTGTGAGTGTGGCGAAAGGGTGCAGAACATTGAACACATTCTGCGCAAATGCCCACTCTCACCTGATTTAGCTGACACTGACCTGCTCAATATCAACCAAACAACACTAGAGTGGCTGGCTGGCTGGTGTGACAAGCCATGATGATGAGTTCCTTTGTCTCTGCCACATCTGGTTCCAGGATGAGTCTTCATTTATAATCCATCAGAGATGGTCCTCCTTCTTCAAAGAATGGGGTTTCCCTTCCTCCACCATTATTGCTGCCCTCACCCACATCTCTTCTATTCCCTGAAAATCCGTACTCACCCAATCTTCCTGCTGCCTTAACAGGAAGAGTTTTTTCTTGTTCTCACCTACCACCCCTTGAGCCACCACATCCAACACATCATTCTCCACAACTTCCACCCTCTTCCACGGGACCCTACTGCCAAACACATCTTTACCTTTCCCCTTCTCTCTACTTTCCATTAGGATTGATCACTCCATGATTCCCTTGTCCTTTCGTCATTCCCCACTAATCTCCCTCCTGGCACACATCCCTGCAAGTGACAGAAGTGCTACACCTGCCCATTCACCTCCTCCTTCTCATCCATTAAGGGCCCCAAACAGTCCTCCCCGGTGAGGCAACATTTCACTTGTGAATCTATTGGGGTCATCTCCTGTACCTGGTGCTCCTGGTGTGACCTCCTCAACTTGGTAAAATGTAACATAGATCTGGGGACAACTTTATCATGCACCTTCACTCCATCCACTAAAAGCAGGATTTCCTGTTGGCCAACTGCTTCCATTCCAATCCCCATTCCCATTCTGATATGTCGGTTCATGACATCCTCTGCCCATGCTGAGGCCACTCTCAAGTTGAGGAGCAACGCCTTATATTCCTTCTAGATAGCCTCCATCCTAATGTCATGAACATCAGCTTATCCATCCAGGTAATTTTTCCCCCCTCTTACTTCTTCTCCTCACCCGCTTATCACCTCCTCCTAGTGCTCCTCCCCCTCTTTCCCTTTCTCCCATGGTCCACTCTCCTCTCCGAACAGAATCCTCCTTTTCCAGCTCTTTACCTCTTCTACCTATCTCCTTCCCCTCCCCCCACCTTCTGATTCTGGGATCTTCCATCTTTCTTTCCGGTCCTGATGAAGGGTCTTGGCCCAAAACATCAAGTGTATTCATTTCCATAGATGCTGCCTGACCTGCTGAGTTTCTCCAAAATTCTGTGTGTGTTGCTCTGGGTTTCCATCATCTGCAGAATGTCTTGTGTTTATGGTTTAAGATACTTGTTATTCATCTTGCAGCCCCTATGGACTTTTACCTTCCCCTGAGCAGGCAGATCGTACCTTGTGTCAGGGTTTCTTCTTTGATGTTACTGCTAAGGTGAATAAAATGACTTCTCTGTACTGTTAACTGCTGAGATAGTAGTTCTCTATAGCAGCATGTTTGGGTTATAATTAGTGATAACGGGACTTGTATTCATTTGCTACCAATTGGGATAGACGTTATTCTTTCTGTCTGTGTGAAAGCTGTTAGTTTGCGCAGGCTTGAGGGAGAAGGCACGAGGAGGATGAAGAGAGAAGACATGGCTTGCGGAGACTGTGGCCCGATCCACTGGGCCTGGGCTCGGGGCAGGAGCCCAGAGGCCGACTAGCAAAGGAGGATCAGCGAAAGGGAATCCGTGAGCTCCAACGTTTGTGCACTGGACATGCTTATGAGATTATTGGCACCTTTTATTTGTTTTTCTTTTCTTTTGTTTCTCTACTAACCCCATACTTAAATATAAAATCGTGATCGTTTAACCGCACATTGTGGACTGAATGTTATCTCGGGGTACTGATGTTACACAGGGGACACAACACGCAGCATCCACCCAAACAAGAGTGCTAAAGTTTGGCCGGGGAGGGAGTGCCACCCCCGAGATCATGCCATTAGACGCAGCGAGTATTACACTTGTTTCAGGATTGTATCTAAAGGTGGCACCTCTAAAAATGCTGCATTCTTTCAGCACTGCACCAGAACATTCTGTCTTGATTCAATGTTTGAGTTGCTGTAGTTAACCTTGAACATATAAACATTTCTCACAAAGAACAGAGCTCTCCAAAAGAGCCAACCCCCGAAGACTAAGTACCAGATCAAATGTAACTAGTCAGTGTGCTGGAGGCATTCATACACTAGCACTTCCAAACTGTACTATAGGATCGCTTGCTTTTCCTGCACTTCAATGTCCTGTTTATATTTATCCAACTGTGTCCAATGCATTACTTGAATCTGCCAAACACAGGTCATGGCCTGGCTACCTCATGGGATCGTGATGCATATTACTGAATAATTGGTAACCAAACCTGTGAGTCATGACTGAGTGAGTGTGATAGATTCAGAATTTCATTAACAAAAATTCAGGTACCTTTATAACTGGTACGGTAGCATATGGTTGTGTTCATCTTAATCCTATGGCTGGGTCCAATAATCTGGTGAGTTAAAATCAGTTGATTGCTTAAATTCAGCTTTTAACATCAAGGAATGAAGAGCCGGTAACAGCAAAATGGTCACAAAGATGCCGTATTATCAGAAAAACTTCAGTTCCTTTACAGAGGATTTTTTAAATGGCTTTATTCTGCTGGAAAATAATTGTGAATATTTATCATCCAGGATTTTCTATTTATTCTGTTTTGCCAATTTCCCCCTAAATGAAATAACATGTTCTATGAGGTAATGGGAGTGGGTGGAAGTGGAGAAGAGGGCATTTTATTCAATTGCTAATTCATGGTTGAGCCTGGAAGCTGCAGACTGGCAGAGTATTCTGACAATGGATGTCGAGTATCATCACTGATTCCAATCTAATTTGTCCAAGCAAAATGTACAGATTTATATATGCCTTTTGTTTTATTGAACTGTGTTTTGTTCCAATTCCTTCTCTTTTAATGCCCTTCTTCTTCACAAATTAGGTTCCTAGATCAGAGAAGGCCAGGCAATGCCATTCTGTTACTACCAGGTAAAGATCAAGTCCTTCACTTCTTCCCCATTTGACTTGTCATTGATCCAGGCATAAAAGCTGCCTTTATGCAGTTAAGCTTGCAACACTCACACGCTGCATTCTGCTACCCAGTTTCTCCAGAGCTCAGATGTGCTTCATGCATTTTTAATGACATCTGAGTAGGCTTTGCTCCCAAGCTGCTGCTGTCAAATCCACTGTATCTGCAATCATTACAGAGAGATTATAAACTCACTCATAGACTGCAGCTGTTTGTTCCCAATCAGAGAACATGAAGTAAGCTGATGAGATGAGGCAGGGCATGGTTATCTGAAAGGAATGTGATAAAATGGGCTTTGATTGATTTAGTTGTTCAAGAACAATAACTGTAAATTGATGCTAATGAAATATTTTAAAATTAACCAAGCCAATAATTTTATACAGATAAGGAAAAAAATACTTTTTGTTTATTAAATAATGATGGAATAATAGTTTGGAGCATATTAAGGTACATGATGGACTTTACAACTGTTTGAATGAAGTTGCTATTAATTTAGAAGGTTCAAAGTTCAAAGTAAATTTATTACCAAAGTACATATATGTCACCACAAACAATCCTGAGATTTGTTTCCTTGTGGGCATACTCAATAAATCTAAGAAACATAATAAAATTATTGAAAGACCACACACAACAGGATGGCCAAACAAACAATGTGCAAAAGAAAACAAACTGTTCAAATGCAAAAAAACACACAAAATAATATTAATTATTATTAATAAATGAATAAATAATGAATAAATATCAAGAACATGAGTTGAAGAGTTCTTGAAAGTGAGTCCATTGGTTGTGGGAACAGTTCAGTGTTGTGGTGAGTGGAGTGAAGTTATCCCCTTTGGTTCAAGAACCTAATGGTTGAGGCATAAAAACTGTTCCTGAAACTGGTGGTGTGTGTCCTGAAGCTCCTGCACCTTCCTGATGGCAACAGGGAGAAGAGGGAATTACCTGGGTGCTAATCTCCTGCGACAGCACTCCATTTCCCTCCTTCCTAGTGGCAGCAGTGAGAAGAGAGCATGGCCTGGCCTGCGATCCTCAATGATACCTTCCTGTGACAACACTCCGTATGGATGTGCTCAATGGTGGGGAGGGCTTTATCCATAATGGACTGGGCTACATCCACTACTTTTTGTAGGCTTTTCTATTCAAGGGTATTGATGTGTCTGTAGCAGGCTGTGATGCAACTAGTCAATATACTCCCCACTACACATGTGTAAGGGTTTGTCAGGATTTTAGATGACATGCCAAATCCTCACTAACATCTAAGAAAATAGAGACAATGCTTTCCTTATAATGGCACTAACATGTTGGACCCAGGACAGGTCCTCTGAAATGATAACGCTAAGAAGTTTAAAGCTGCTGACCCTCTCCAGCTTTGAAACCCAATGAGGACTGGCTCATAGAAATGAGTTCTCCTCTTCCTAAAGTCAATAATCAGCTCCTTGGTCTTGCTGACATTGAGTGAGTGAGTGTTGATGTGGCACCACTCAACCAGATTTTCAATCTCCCTCCTAACTGCTGATCTGTCACCGTCTTTGAATCAGCCAACTGTGGTGTCATCAGCAAACTTAAATATGGCAATGGAACTGTGCTTAACAGTCATAAGTATAAAGTGAGTAGAAAAGGGGGCTAAAGATGATTACTGAAGGATGGTCGACGAAGCACACAGCCTTGTGGTGCACCTGTGCTAATGGTGACTGTGGAGGAGATCTTGTTGCCAATCCGAACTGACTGGAACCTACAAATGAATAAATAGTAGATCTAATTACAGAAGGAAGTATTGAGGCCAAGGTCTTGAAGCTTATTGATTCATTTTGAGGGAACGATAGCATTAAGTGCCAAGCTGTAGTCAATAAAGCGTATCCTGATGTATTAGCTTTGCTGTCCAGATATTCTAGGGTTGAGAGCAATGGCTCCTGCTGTGGACCTATTGTGTTTTTAGGCAAATTGGAGCAGATCCAGGTTGGTTCGCAGGTAAGAGGTGACATGAATCATCACCAACCTCTCAAAGGACTTCATCACAGTGGATGTAAATGATACTGGATGAAAGTTATTGAGGCAGGTTACCACTGGTATAATTGAACCTTTCTTGAAGCCGGTGGGTATCTCAGACAGCCAAAGCAAGAGGTTAAAGGTATTAGTGAACATTCCAGCCGGTTGATTAGCACAGGACTTTAGTACTGAGTCAGGTACCCCACATGCGCCGGATGTTTTCCATGCATTCACACTCCTGAAGGATGCTCTCACATCAGCCTCAGAGAATGAAATCACAGGGTCATCAGAAGATGTGGAAATTTGTGAAGATGCCTCCATGCTTTGACAGTCAAAGTGAGTATAAAAGTCATTGAGCTCAAAGGGACAGAAGCCTTGTTGTCACATTTTTGGTTTCACTTTATAGGAGGAGATAGCATTCTAGCCCTGCCACATTTCCGATCAACCTTCAGTAATTCAATTTTGGTCTAGAACTGCCTTTTCGCATGTGAGTTGGCTTTGCAGAGGTCATACTTGACTTGTTGTATCTTACTTGGTTGCCACACCCTAACCCCATTGATCTGGCCCTCAGTAGATTGTGGATCTTTTGGTTCATCCAGGACTTCTGGTTCTGCTGGAGTGATTTTGTGAGGACACACTCATCCACGCTTTCTCTTATAAAGTCTGTGACAACCATGGGGTATTCGTTCAGATCCTCTGATGAGTCCTTGAACATGGCCCAGTATACTGTCTCAAAGCAATCCCATAGCCGCTGTTCTATCACCCATGTCATTACCTTTGGAGTCTTGCTCTTCAGCCTCTGCTTATATGCATGGAGAAGTTGCACAGACAGATAACCAGATTTCCCAAAATGCAGTTAAAGGGTGGAATGGTATTCATTCCTAATCATGGTATAACAGTGGTCTGGTGTGTTTGAACCTCTTGTGCTGCAAGTGATATGTTGATGATAACTGTCAGAGATTTCTTCAAACAAGCCTGATTGAACTCTTCCTGTTGTGTCTGTGCACACCTACATATATATTAAATAAAAGCACACACTTGGGAGATGGCCTTAACTGGTGCATTCACATTGCAGCAAGAGAGAGATAGAGCAATGCACATGCACAGACAACAGATCAATACGTAGTGCTAAGGGGAGGAGGGGTCATTGCTCTAAAAGAAATATATCCAAGCATTACACTTCCTCCCCCTTTACATTAATGCACCATAAAAATGTATATGTACAAAACATTCAATTTCCCTATCATAAACCCATATTCCAAATAAACATGCTTTCACAATAACAGTCCATAACAACTTCACAGTTCTAAAGGTTCAGTCTTCTGGGTGGCATTCTGGTTCTTTCAGAGTAGCACCTCTGGACCTGTGGGGATGCAAGAAGCTTGGTAGATGTCTTGTCAACAATAACATTCTCATCACTCCTGGACCTGTGGAGTGGCATCAGGTTTGGGAGGTGTCTCGTCTAAGACAATGTTCTGAGTTTCTGATGTCACATGGCTGTCACTGACATGATCATCACTGAGAGGTCTGTCCGGTGACTGTAACGTGTCTGAATTATTGGATGCAATTGACTCAGGTGTGTTCTTCAGTTGAGCATCCCACTTCTGGTCCGCATGACATCCCATGTCTGTACCCCAATATCCGCTATGTACATCAGTGGTCTGGTTCTTGTAGCTATCCTACAGAGTGTCTACTTTCTTCTCAATAATCATGCACTAGGACTTCCTGTCCAAACTCGATGCTCCTTACTGCTTCACTTACTCTTTTTTAATATACTTTATACTTTATTGTCGCCAAACAATTGGTACTAGAACATGCAATCGTCACAACGATATTTGATTCTGCGCTTCACACTCCCTGAATTACAAATATTAAATATTAAAGATATTTAAAATTAGTTAAAATTGGTAAATATTAAAAATTTAAATTATTTATCATAGATAGAAAATAGAAATATGGGAAGTAAGGTAACTTGGCAACTGGCTGAACTGTTTATTCTGCATATCCCTCCATAGATCTGGTTTCAGGAGGTCTATGCGAGATCTCAGAGACATATTCATGAAGAGCTTTATAGGTGTTTGATTTGTCATCGCATGGACAGAGTTCCAGTACACTGGTGGAAGTTTCAAGGTCAAAGCTATCCTCCTTGAGCTGTAGAGAAATGTCCTCCTTGTCCGTCACTTTAATGGACTTCCTGAAGGTTTGGATAAACGTTACAGCTCACCCATTAGTTGCTGGGTGGTGAGGAACTGACTTGAAATGACGGCTGCTATTTTTCTTCATGAACAGTCAGGATTCTTCTGATGTGTATTGTGGTCCGTTGTCATTCACAATTTGTTCTGTCTAGCCACTTCTGGCAAAGATAGTCTGCAGAGCAAAGACGTCTTTGCTGACATGGTTGACTTCATTGGTATAATCTCCGGCCACTTCGAATGAGCATCCACTGCAACCAGAAGCATGGAGTCCATGAATGGCCCAGCAAAGTCAATATGTACTCTTTGCCATGGTGACAACAGCCACTCCCACAGGTGTAATGGTGCCAGTGGGGCTGTATTTTCAGGTCTTTAGCATCCCGAACAGCTTTTGGCCAAGTTTTCAATCTGTTTATCTATTCTCTTCTCAAAGACCTTTTGATTAGCGTTAAGCAGCTGTGACACCCTCTGGTTAGTGCTACCATTTTGCTTGCAATTGTCTGTTAACAGAACACTAAGAGCTTTGATTGAGTACCAGTTTAGTCGGATTTTTCTCAACCATTCACATCCACAAAGTGCTGGTCCTCTTCTTTTCAATACATACCGATATAGCTGCTGTGTTTGGCCTCCATACATAACATTTACCTTCAGTTTGCCTTTGGGAGACATTTTTTCACCTGTGTAGGTCTTTAGCATCACTGAGGTCTTCTCTAATGGTATCTTAGAAAACAGTCTGTTGTAGTCAGCCTCTGAAATTAAAGACAAAGCTGGCCCTGTACCCAGCTCCATTTTCAGTTTTACACCATTCACACCTATTGTGATCCAGATTATTTTGTGATCTGCTTCAGTAATACTATCCAGTTCTAGGCATGACAACTCACCTTTGTCAAACTCTGTATTGTCTCATTCTATTTTACATTCAATCACTTTATGCACTTGCTTAGTTTTGTGTTTGAGATTTTTCACATGGTTGTGCTATTTGTTTGCCTTGCACATTCTCTCTATGTGACCTTGGCTGCAGGCTTTTTGTCATTTGCCTGTCACCTGTCATTTGCATCATGGGAGGATTTGCCACATTGATAGCATCTTTGGTTTTTCACACCATTAGGGACATTTTGTGCATTTCAAATTCTAACCTCTGTTTCTGTAGTTCTGTTGCATCCTTTGCTGCAGTCTCTGATGATATTGCAATGGTCAATGCCCATTCTAAAGTTAGGTCCCTTTCTGCCAATAGCCTCTTTTGAGTGCTTTGACTATGCATTCCACATACAAGCCTGTCCCTTTGCATTAGAAAGTCATCTCCAAATTCATAGTACTGGGAAAGTTTGTGCTGTTCTGCAATGTATTCAGAAACGCTTCAATCCTCTAACTGGCTCTTTTTGTAAAATCTAAATCTCCCAGCTATTGCCAGTGGTTTAGTGCTCAAGTGATTTTGTAAAATTGTAACAATTTCATTGAACGTTTTGCTTGCTGGATTTTCAGGAGTTTCCAAGTAGTTTTAGAGACTGCAAGTTCTTGCACCCATTAAACTAAGAAGCGTGTGGGCTTTCTTTTGTTCCTCCACGTTGTTCACATTACAATACAGTTCCACCCTCTCGATATATGACTCCCAGTCTTCATTAGTGCTATCAAATTCATCAACTTTCCCGACTGAAGCCTTCACCATGTTACTTTCACTTTAAATTCAGCAGCCCTTTCACTGTGTACTATGCTGTACTCATGCCTTTATTAGTATCCGTAATGGATTTCTCATGCTGTTTAACTCTTGCTGTTTCATCCTGAAACTCAGTGGAGTTTTTGATTTGTTCTGACATTCAGGTTTTGCACTCGTCGCCAATTTGTTTTGTCTGTGCACACCTACATATATATTAAGTAAAAGCACACACGTGAGAGATGGCTTTAACTAGTGTATTCACATTGCAGAAAGAGAGAGAGAGAGAGAGAGAGAGAGAGAGAGAGAGAGAGAGAGAGAGAGAGAGAGAGAGAGAGAGAGAGAGAGAGAGAGAGAGAGAGAGAGAGAGAGATAGAGAGAGAGAGAGAGGGCAATGCACATGCATAGGCAACAGCACATTCGCAGACAACAGATCAATACATAGTGCTAGCGGGGTCATTACTCTAAAAGAAATAGATCCAATTTAAAAATTGCTGGTGAACGCAGCAGGCCAGGCAGCATCTATAGGAAGAGGTATAGTCGACGTTCTAGGCCGAGACCCCCCTCCCATTTTCAAATCTCTTACTATCTCTTCTTTCAGTTATCCTGATGAAGGGTCTCGGCCTGAAACGTTGACTGTACCTCTTCCTATAGATGCTGCCTGGCCTGCGGTGTTCACCAGCAGTTTTTATGTGTGTTGCTTGAATTTCCAGCATCTGCAGATTTCCTCGTGTTTAGATCCAATTTAAGATGTGGTGCTGAATGCATGTGACAGCTCACTGGTAGTTCAAAAGGCAAGAAATTTGACTAAAAACATTACTATTAACACATTTTTTGAAGTAAATTGTGGTAAACTATCACCACAAACGATGATGAAGCAAGCGGTGGTGAAGTTGATTCGAAGGAAGGGCCATGCGGGTGCATCACAAAAGCGAAGCACAACGTGCTCAAGATGGGGTTGCAGACAGAGTTGGTATCGCTGTTGGAGTTGAAGTGAGGGATTTGGAGAAGAATCGATGTAGAAGAGTTTTGATGGCCATCCACCCAACCCGGGTGCAAGGTTGGATCACTCCGAGCGCTGAGCTGATTTGGTGAGATTGTGAACGGCTTCAGCCCGGGTGGCCCAAACGTATTGCTATGCCGGGGTCCTGGTCTTAGAGCAAGGCACGAATGGCACTTGGACAATTTAAACACTGGCCTAGATATACTGGAAAGCCCGAGTGTCAGAACCAGAGGCGAGGGTCGGGCTGATTTCACTCGCTGTCCCATGATGTTCATTCGCCTCTCAGCGATGAACTGCTCCAGTAACTGTGCCACTGAGACCGAGCCTTGGGCCTACACTAGCTGCTCTGGGAGTGGATTTAAGGGTTCAGTCTGGTTTGGAACACTGCTGCTTGCTTCTGTTGGTTGCATGATTGTGTTTTTTTCTTTCTCTTTCTCTGTGCAGTGGACTTGATCTTTCTTTTTTTTTAATTGGGTCCTTCAGGTTTCTTGCTTTGTGGCTGCCTGTAGGCAAACAAATCTCAGGGTGTATAATTTAAACATTCTTTGATAATAAGTTGTACTTTGAATCTTTGAAGTTCCCAACAAAAGACATCAGGGTAAGCTGTTTCTTCTTTGCTAATCGCTGCACTTGCTGGCTGACTGATGGTATAGCAGCATCAGCACTGGACTTCGAGGCAGATGATCCCGAGTTTGAATCTGGCTGACTCCATGCACATTTTCCATCTGCACTGGAGTGTTGAGCTAACAATTCGGCCTTGTAAGGAAACAGTCAAATGCTGTGGAAGCAACAAAAGTGCCGCCTGATGTGCCACGAGGCGTGAAAAGAAACAACTACAATCACTGCACTTAATACCTCGAGTACTTGCTGAATATTGGCCTTTGGCCATACATAATCTGTGGTTACGATAACAGAGGAGAAGCATCCTGGTAAGTAGAATGGTCAGCACTTAATCATTCGTCGTTCCAGGTCAGAGAAACAAGAGAGCAACAAGACCACTACATCTGAGGACCACAAAGAGTTTATCATCAAGCACAGGCAGGAGCCCCTTGCCCCTCTTCAAAACAGCAGTCCAGCCCATCTGGTGTAGAGAGCAGTCCATAATTCTTCCCGACATGTCTGAGGAATCAGGACTGTAAACTGCAATGAAATCTCAAGCATGCCCAAGTATTAGCACTCCAGAGACTCGCATCAGAATGCTACTGAGGGAGAGCCCAAGCTGCGTCAAAGCAAGTGTCAAATGCAATCATTCAATGAAGAAGGGAATTGATAGGGATGGTGGTGTGGCACTTACTCTGTGACTGAGCTATTTAGGCATTGGTTTAGGCTGAGAGTAGGAAGTTTAGAAGGGATCTGAGGGTGAGTTGTTTCATAAAGAGAGTGGGTGGAGCGTGCTGCCTGAGAGGCAGAAACTCTCACAGCATTTAAGCAGTATCTTGACTAACACTAGATTATAGAATGCTATGGACTTAATGTGGGAATTTGGGATTAGTATTGATACATATAGCAGAGAGCATGGATGTGGTGGGCCTATTTTTGCACAGTATGACCGTGACTCTGTAACATGTCAAGTTTGACACATACTGTATAACAAGTCCTTTGTTCCAATGGAACAGGAATCATCTATTGTCACAGTGGCAGAAATATACATTTATTCAGGCAGATTAGAGGATGTTGAGACTATTGTTCTTCTGTTGTCCTGGACACTCCTGGTAATTTGGCAACCACCACTCTCTCATTCAATATCATTAAGTTAAATCAGATAAAGAAAATATTCATTTTACTATTTGTGGTAATTTGTTGAACACCAACTGACCAGCACATTTTTCAAATAACAGTTAATAAGAATTTATTGATCTGAGGTTTTGGGGACAGGTGATAACTTGGTAAAGTGTGATATAAACATAGATTCCAATCGTCGAGAGTGGGAATGAGTATAATCCAGGGGATTTCATAGTTACTGATTATGTAAATACATGAAATTGATTGTGTGAAAAAAGAAATGTAGACAGAAAGAGCTATCCAGCAAAAGACAAACTATGAATCAATTGCAGCGGAAAAAACATTATATTTTATTATGTAGGCGGTTAGAGTTCTGTCACATGCTAATATTTAGTAATTCTGTTATTTTATGGCACATATTGGGTTAGGGAGGGTAGAAAATTGAACATAAAATGTAAATTTCCACTATTAATAAGCAATTTTAATCATTAAAACTAATGAAAAGGAAACTACTAACAAGATGCATTGATAAATTCAGATTATGCCTTCTGAATAGATGGTACATCATTGGAATGAGATTACTTAAATGTAAATTCTGGATGAAAAGCCTTCAACAATAAAAAAAACGGTGGCTCGACGGACCTTAAGCATGTAAAATGATAGACTTTGGCAGAATCACTCAAGCACAAGGAGTTTCTCAGCAGATGGTTAACTAGTGATTAAATTGTTAGCTTGCCACAGCATCCATCAGTGATAATAAACCACTTCTATGAATATGTAGGATCAAGTTGAAGATAATGGCTTAAATTAAACCACCAACAAAAAATCACTATTAAGGCAAGGGCTTCAGTACTTCATATCAAACATTAAAAATGGTTCAATTTCAGCTGGTCCTATGGATGTCATTTATCTGCATATGACATAATAAATAGATTAGGAAGGTAAAGTTTTCATTTATCTCTACTAACTATGTCATATTTGAACACACTGGCACATAAGTTCAAATGAAAAAACACAATATTGTGTGTTTTACAATGTCCATTGGCTGTTGGACCTTAGCTGGTAAAAGCATGATGGAGTCTGTAAGATTGGTCTATAGTCACTTGAGCTTCAAGGTATGAGAGAGATCTCGTTGAGACATACAACAAAGGCACTGAGGAGAGGTGCAGATGGGCTGCTTCCTCTCAGCCAGGAAGTCAAGAACTCAAAGCAAGGTGTTGGCTTCTTGGGTGTAAAATGAATGGTAATTTCTTTACACAAATGCTAAGTTGTTGAATGATCTTGTTGAATTATGTCAGCAGAAGTCAAAGGCTCACTATACTTTATATGCTGTTTCTTATGTTCCTATGTAGAATGACATATTTAAATGTTGTTGGTCCGTCCAAATCACCATTCAAGCAAGTCTTCTGTGAAACATGATATGAGCATCACAGAATCACCTTTATCATAAAATTGTGCAGCAGTCACTTCAGAAAATAATTAGTAGTCCCCACCCTTGGTTTCCAAAGTCTGTCTCCCCAAAGTATTGAGCAAAATACTCAAAGCCAAGAAAATCAGCAAGTTGGGCAGAAGTAAAGTTATAGTTTCAGGTCTTTTATCTTTCCTTAGAAGTTACTGAGATGTTCATTGGGTTAAATACTAAGCTGAGAACTCTGTTTCTCTCTCCACAGGTAAATCTGAAATGTTGAGCTGAATAAATCTGAGGGAGCAGGATATGAACGTACTTTTTGAAAACAAGAAAAGGAAAATTCACGAGTTCAGGAAATTTGATTACTTTAAAAATTGGGCAATAGGTGGAATGAATATGATGGTGAATGTAAAATGCTTAGAGTCGTTTAAGAATAAAATGATTGTTGAACTGAGAAATTGCTGGGATTTTTCCAGTTGAATAAAAAATCTACATACCCTTCTTCATCTCAAATATCTTCTGGTTCTGTACAATATTAACAATATTATAATTCTTCTTCACAGTGTTTTCAAGTGAAAAACTTCAAACATTAATACTTCAACAACAGGAAGTAATTCAAAATGCAATTAAATAATGAATGCAGCAAATCATTTTACTGTGACAACTAACCTTGCCAGAGGGCCAAGGTAAAATATTACAATTTTACAGCATGTTTCTCTCCTCAAAACGAAACTACATGTGCATCAGACCTCAATGACAGTCTTTAAATCATATTGATCTGTTGTGCAGCATATTGGAGAATTTTGCTTGCTTGAAAATACCGAAAGTCTGCTTTTGTCATCTTTAAAAATTATTCATATACCTTGATAAATTACCAAACCTTACCTTGTGCAGAGAAACATACTAACCCCATCCAACCATAGGATCAGCTCCAACATTGTTCTTAAATGCTGCCTAATTTTATTTCTCAATGAAATCTTATCAGGAATGATCTAGAACCAGATGTTTGGACAGGTTGAATGTTAACCTCACTCCCCAATAGGTTTCCATCCCACTCCATACCAACAGGTCTGAACTCGGTTTGTAATGTTATCAATACGCAAACACTGGACCTACAGCAAAATTGAAACTTTGTCAAGTCCACATGAACATATTTGAATATGGATGTCACTACATTATCGCCGGAAAATTAGCTAGATACATTGGAAAGATCAGCAGACTAATTATCAGCACTCTCCAATATCAATAACTGCCTGGTTGCACTCCATTAGTTACGTTGAGCAGGCCAGATCATTTGCATGTCCTGCACCAAACCCTCAAAACAGATATTCTATTCCAAGTTCTCTCATGGGAAAGGATTATCAGATGGATAGAGGAAAACACTTAAAGATATCTTAAAAATTCCTTGAGAAATATAATATCTCCTCTGGCTCCTGGGAATCTTTGGCCATGGCAGCTCAAAAGTGAACAAGCATTTGGGATGGTATGGAGAACCTGTCGACCAGTGATCTGGTACACACTGAAACCCTATTTAAGTGGAGAAAGGAGTGGACCGCCTCCAAGGGGTAGACTCCCTTGCCCATTTGTCCCTCCCCAATGATCTCCCTCCTGACACTTACCCTTACAAGTGGAACAAGTGCTAAACCTGCCCCTACACCTCCTCCCTCACTACCATTCAGAGCCCCAAACAGTCCTTCCAGGTGAGGAGACATTTCACCCGTGAGTCTGTTGGGGTCATATACTGAGTCCGGTGTGGCCTCTATATAGGCTAGATCCGACATAGATTAGGAGAATGCTTCATTGAGCACTCATAGATTAGGAGAATGCTTCATTGAGCACCCTAGTGGCCACCCATTTTAATTCCACTTCTCATTCCCATTCTCATTCCGATATGTCAATCCATGGCCCCTTGCTCTGTCGTGATGAGGCCACACTCAGGATGGAGGAACAACACCTTATATTCCATCTGGGTAGCTTCCAACCTGGTGGCATGAACATCAATTTCTCAAACTTCCAGTAATGCCCTCCCTCTTCACCATTTCACATCCCCTTTTCCCTTGTTTACCTTATCCCTTTGCCTGCCCATTGCCTCTTTCAGTTGCTCTTTCCCCTTCTTCTTCCTTCCATGGCCTTCTGTCCTCTCCAGTCAGACTCCCCTTTCTGCAGCCCTGTATCTCTTTCACCAAACAACTTCCCAGCTCTTTACTTCACCCCTCCCCCTCCTGGTTTCACCTATCACCTTGCTTTTCTTCCTCCCCTCCCCCCACCTTTTAACTATCGCTTATCTTTTTTTCTTCAGTCTTTCGGAAGGGTCTTGGCCTGAAATGGCGACTGTACTCTTTTCCATAGATGCTGCCTGGCCTGCTGAGTTCCTCCAGCATTCTGTGTGTGTGTTGCTTGGATTTCCAGCATCTGCAGATATTCTCTTGTTTGTGATTGGGTTACTCATTAACCTGGGACAGCCAGCTTACACCTGTGTATCCCAGAACTGGCGAGTCAGTTAAGAGTCAACCTCATTCATGGATTTGGAGTCCACACATAGCCCAGACTGGATAAGTAAGGCAGACCTCTTCTAATGAAGGATGTCAGTGGGCCAGTTGAGTGTTATGACAAACCGGCAACTTCATGGTTACCATGGTTACACTAACATGGCTTATAAACTCCAGCTTTATTGAATTATTTGAAACTCACAGGCTTCCAGGATGTTATGTGAAAGCATGCCTCTGGATCAATGGTAAGGGACTGTGGTTGTTGATGCGGCAACAAAACCACCATGTCATCATGCCCCTGAAGTATATTGGAATCCAAAAACTGTAATAGCTACTTAAGAGGCAGTCAACTGGTAAAATATTCTGTTGGAATAGTGTTCATCCTTGCACTTTTAAAGTGTACTATTTAAATAATGTTCATCTTTTGACTGGTAAAACATGCTGTTTAAATACTGTTTATCCTGAGCTCTTATTATGTTCTTCCAAAGAAATTGAAACTAAATTTACAATCATTTCACATTTATAAAGGCTCATTGTATTGACTAGAACAATCACCTCAATGAAGAGCAATTGTTCTCAGCAGTTCTGTTTCATACCTTGGGATTTCTTCATTACCTTTTCATAAACCCCTCTAAGCCAGCCTCCAAATGCTATGATCCCCTTAATAGCCTTGAGCCTAATCCTTTATTGATAAACAAGTTTACTTTGAGGAAGGTAAGAAAATAAGAAATCAAAGCAGCTGTGGACCATTCAGCCTCCCGTTCCTGCTCATCACTCAGCAAGTTCACGACATATTGATTTTTACCTCAGACCACTTTCTTGCAGTAAATCTATTTCCCTTGATTCAATTAATATCTAAAACATATTGATTTTCATCTTGAATAAACTCAGACTAAGCATTCTTGGATGCAAAAATCCTCAGACTCACTGTCCTCTGGGTGAAGAAACATCATCTGATTTCAGTCCTGAATATCTGACTTATATAGGGAATGTTAATCCATGGTTCGAGAATCCCCAGCCATGGTAATGGTAAAAATTATCCCTGCACTATTCTGTCAATTCCCACAAAATATTGTGTGCTTCAATGAGATCACCTCTTGTTCTTCCAAAGTAAATAGGCCTGTTCTATTGATTCTCTTATAAGAGGACAATTCTCCCACCCCCACCCCACTATCCTAGAAGTAACTTGGTGATCCTTAGTTGCATTCCCTCTAATGTCCGTATATTCTTATTTAGGCAGGTGACTAGACCACAGGACAATGCCCTTGGGTTTGTGTATCCAAGAGCTCTGTGGATGCTCAGTCTGAGTATATTCAAGATGAAAATCATGGCAGTCTCACCTGTGCCCTACCCAATTTCAGTAAGATACTTTAAATCTTACATTCATATCCACTTGCATGAAAGTCAATCGCTCGCTGTAACTGCATACAGACATTATGTAAATTGTGTACATTGTTTTCCAAGTCCCTCCAAACAGTAAAACATTCCAATTCTATTTTCAGCATTACATTCCATCTATAGTAGGCTTGTCCATTCATTAAATGTGTCTATATATTCTATTCACAATCTATACGGCATAGTCATGTTCCACCAGCGAACTTGAATATATTGCACATCGTACTCTTGTCCAGATCATAGATAATAGACCAAGTAGTTGGGACTTCAGCAATCCCTGTGGCACTCCACAACTCTCAACAAGGGGATGACACTGTTTTATGTCCATTAACTCTCTAAAATCATGCCAGTATATTATCCTCAATCTCAACAATTTCACTTTGTGTTCAATAACTTCAGAACAAATCTTGGTGAAAGGAAGACATGCCACGACCATTGGTTCGAGGTTTGGGTTGTCACAAAACACTCCAACAAACTTCTGCAGAAGGTCTAATTACACCACTGTGCAACTGGGTGTTCGACTTCCTAACCAGCAGACCTCAGTTAGTCACGATGCACAGCCACACCTCACTCCCCAACATTCTCAACATGGGTACCTCCCTAAGGCTGTATGTTGAACCCATTGTTGTACACTCTGCTCGCACATGACTGCACGACCAAACACCCCAGTGATCACGTTGTCAAGTTCACCAATGGCACAACAGTGGATGGGCTCATCACCAACAAAGATGAGGTGACCAACAGAGAGGAGGTAGAAGAGCTCAGGGACTGGTGCCAGGGAAATAATCTCTTCCTGTATGTCAACAAGACCATAAGACCATAAGGTATAAGAGAAGAATTAGGCCATTCGGTCCATCGAGTCTACTCCACTATTTCACCGTGGCTGATCCATTTTCCCTCTAAGTCCCAATCTCCTGCCTTTTCCCTGTATCCCTTCATGTCTTGATCAATCAAGAATCTATCATCCTCTGCCTTAAATATACATAATGACTTGGCCTCCACAGCTGCATGTGACAAAGAATTCCACAGATTCACCACTCTTTGACTCAAGGAATTCCTCTTCAGCTCTGCTCTAAAAGGACTCTCTTCTGTTCTGAAGCTGTGTCCTCAGGTCTTAGATACTCCCACCATTGTAATCGTGTTCTCCATATCCACTCCATTAAGGCCTTTCAGTATTCAATAGGTTTCAATGAGGTCACCCCTCATTCTTCTGAATCCTAATGAATACAGGCCCAGAGCCATCAAACACTCTTCATATGACAAGACATTCAATCCTGGAATAATTTCCATGAACCTCCTTTCAACATTCTCCAGTCTCAGCATATCCTGTCTAAGATAAGGGGCCCAAAACTGCTCACAATACTCCATGTGAGGCCTCACCAGTGCTTTACAAATCTCAACATTACATCCTCGCTTTTATATTCTCGTCCTCTTGAAATTAATGTCAACATCATATTTGCCTTCCTCACCACTGACTCAACCTGCAAATTAACCTTTAGGGAGTCCTGCACCTCATATTTTTGTATAGTTTACCCTTTCATTTCCTCTACCAAGCTGCATGACCATACACATCCTGACAATGTATTCTATGTGCCATTTCTTTGCCCATTCTCCTAATCTGTCTAAGTCCTTCTGTAGTCTCTCTACTACCTCAAAACTACCTGCCCTTCCAGCTATCTTCATATCATCTGCAAACATTTCAACAAAGCCATCAATTCCATCATCCAAATCATTGACATATAATGTAAAAAGAATCAGTCCCGACACACACCCCTGTGGAACACCACTAGTCACTGAAAGACAACCAGAAAAGAATTCCTTTATTCCCACTGTTTGCCTCCTGCCAATCAGCTACTGCTAGCATCTTTCATGTAATACCTTGGGCTCGTAGGTTGTTAAGCAGTCTCATGAGTGGCATCTTGCCAAAGGCCTTCTGAAAATCCAAGTACACAACATCAACCAAATCTCCTTTGTCTATTCTTCAAAGAATTCCAACAGATTTGTCAGGCAAGATTTTCCCTTGAGGAAACCATGCGGACTATGGCCTATTTTAGCATGTGCCTCCAAGCACCCCAAAACCACATCCTTAACAATCGACTCCAATATCTCCCCAAAACGCTGAGATCAGACTAACTGCCCTATAATTTCTTTTCTTCTGCCTCCCTCCCTTCTTGAAGAGTGGAGTGACATCTGCAATTTTTCATTCTTCCGGAACCACTCCAAAATCTAGTGATTCTTGAAAGCTCATGAGTAATGTCTCCACTAACTCTTCAGCCACCTCGTTCAGAACCCTGGGATGTACACCATCTGGTCCAGGTGGCTTATCTGCCTTCAGACCTTTCAGTTTCCCAAGAACCTTCTCGCTAGTAATGGTAGCCCTTCATAAGCCCTGACACCTGAAACTTCCACCATACTGCTAGCATCTTCCAAAGTGAAGACTGATGAAAAATACTTATTCAGTTCATCCACAATTTCCCTGTGCCGCATTATTACCTCTCCAGCATCGCTTTTCCAGAAGTCCAATATCCTCTCTCGTCTCTCTTTAACACTTTATGTATCTGAAGAAACGTTTGGTATCCTCTTTAATATTATTGGCTAGCTTACTTGCATATTCCATTTTTGGTTCTTAATGATTTTTTTTAGTTGGTATTTAAAAGCTTCCCAATCCTCTAACTTCCCATTAATTTTGCCCTATTATATGGCCTCACTTTGGCTTTTACGTTGGCTTTGACTTCCTTGTTGGCCACGGTTGTGTCATCTTGCCTTTAGACTACTTCTTCCTCTTTGGGATGTATATATCTTGTGCCTTCCAAATTGCCTCCAGAAATTCCAGCCATTGCTGCTCTGCCGTCATCCCTGCCAGTGTTCTTTTCCAATCAATTCTGGCCAGCTTCTTTCTCATGCCTCTGTAATTCTCTTTACCCCACTGTAATACTCTTACATCTGACTTTAGCTTCTCCTTCTCAAATTTCAGGGTGAATTTAATCATATTATGATCACTTTCCCCTAAGTATTCTCTTACCTGACCAATTCTATTTCATTGCACAACACCCAATCTGGAATAGCTGATCCTCTAGTGGGCTCAACCACATCTACTCTAAAAAGCCAACTCATAGGCATTCTAGAAATTCTCCCTCTTGAAATCCTGCGCCAAGCCAATTTTTCCAACCTACCTGCATATTGAAGTCCCCCATGACTATTGTAACTTTGCCCTTTTGGCATGCATTTCAATTTCCCGTTGTAACTTGTAGACCACATCCTTACTACTTTTTGAGGGGTATGTATATAACTCCCATCAGGGTCTTTTTACGCTTGCAGTTCCTTAGCTCTATCCACAATGATTCAACACTTTCCCTCCCTTTGTCTCCTCTTTCTAATGACTTAATTTCATTTTTTACCGACAGAGCCACTCCACCCCCTCTGCCTTCCTACCTATCCTTTTTATACAATGTGTATCCTTGGACATTAAGCTCCCAGCTATAATCCTCTTTCAGCCATGGTTCAGTGATGCCTTCAAAGAAGATGGTTATCGACTTCAGAAGAAGTCACACCACTCACACCCCTCTTTACATCAGCGGCACAGCAGTGGGTACTGTGAGCAATTCAAGCTCCAGGGGGTGTACATCTTACACAACCTCTCATGGTCCCAGAACACTTTCTACACAATCAGAAAGCTCACCAATGCCTCTACTTTCTGAGGAGGCTGAAGAGAGCTGGATGATGCACTTTAATCACATCATTCTACTGATGCACAGTAGAGGAAGGAACATCCAGCATCTGCAGAATTCCTGTTGTTTACCCTGCTCATGGACTGTTTTACCCACTTCCAACAGGGAGGAGGCAATGTATCATTCACACCAGGACCACTAGACTCAAAAATAGCTATTTTCCCCAAGCTGTAAGGCTAATCAATGCCTCCACCCATTAACCCACTCCTCCACACCCCAAACTACCATTACTTTACCATTTCCTGTCAGTCACCCTATGTACAGACACTCCTGTGTCTAGCATCACTTTATAGACATTCAATCAATCTATGTATATAAGCTATCTTATGTAATTTTATTTATTGTGTTTTTTTAAATTATTCCTGTCTTTATCTTATTGTGATTACTCCGGATCTTCAGCGATTCACCATATCATCAAAATCCTTCAATCTTCTGCAGATGTGTGGTGGAAAATATGCAGACTGGCTGCATTATGGCTTGGTATGGGAACCCCAATGCCTTTGAGCAGAAAATCTTACAAAAGTTAGTGGATTCAGCCCAGTACATTTTGGGTAAAACCCTCCCAACCTTTGACCACATCTACATGAAAAGTTGCCATAGAAAAGCAGCATCCATCAACGATCCTCACCACCCAGGCAATGCTCTTTTCTCACTGCTGCCATCAGGTAGAAGGTACAAGTGCCTCAGGATCACACCACCAGGTTCAAGAACAACTACTACCGTTCAACCGTCAGGCTCTTGAACAAAAGGGGATAACTACATTCATTTAGGACTCATTTTTGTCATGCTTGTTCTATATTGCTATATATTTAATATCTACATTTGCACAGTTTGCTCACTGTTTACAAATCCTGTTTATAGTTCTCTTCTATAGATTTGCTAAGTCTGCCCACAGAAAAAGAATCTCAGGGTTGTATGTGGTGACATGTATGTACTCTGATATTAAATTTTACTTTGAACTTAGAAATTCTGTACCACATTGGATCCAAAGCAACAATTATTTTGATCTCCTTTACACTTGTGTACTGGAAATGACATTGAACAATCTTGACTTTGACCACTTTGCACTAAAATGGATGTTGTTTTTTTTTGTTCTAATTGTATTCTTTCCTGTAAAAAAATTGTGCATAATTTATCTTTGTTTTTCTTTCTTGTTTGCTGCTTATATGATGCCATGTGCCTGTGATGTTGCTACAAGTTAGTTTTTCATTGCACCTGTGCATGCATGTACTTGTGCAGATGACAATCAACTGCACTTTGGCTTTCTCTATCTATTCTGCTGATTAAGATGTCAAAAATCCAAAGAGACTTGTCAAACATCATTTGCCTTTTATTCCATATAGTGCTCTGTTTCCACTTCCTTAATGACAGACTCTTAACACTTTCCTCCTACCAATATCAGACTAACTGGATGATAACTTCCTGTTTTCCCTTCTTGAAGCATTTGTGAACCTATGAAATTCAGGAAATGACAACCAATGCATCCATTACCTCATGATGCAACCATCCCTTAGTTATTCCAATATTACGCTTTTCTTAAACTAATGCTAATTCCTTTCAGCTTCACTCCAGACCACTCGTCCTTCACTCCTTCTGAGAGGTGAAAACAAAATATTTCTTTAATTTCCCTAAGATTTCCTTACTTCCCAACATATTCTCTCTTCACTGGGGATTTGTTTTTACCATTGCTAGACATTTTGTTTTTACACATCTCAAAGTTTTTACAGTCTGTTTCTCACTAGTTTGTACCTATATTTCCTCGTTCCCCTTTCCTATCCATTTCAATGAATTTAGATTTTTTTTCACAAAGCCCAGGTTTATTGCTTTTCCTCTTGCGACATTACTTTAGAAGATTCCATTGATCTCTCTGCGAACTTTCCCAGGCTTTTGAAAATGGTAAATATCAGAATAAACTCAATTCATAATCTTTCAAAGGGCTGGCCAGATTAAACTTTCTCCCTCATCAAAGCAACTTTGTTGTGCTAAAGGTTACATATCAAACATTTCTACTTTGGAATCTCATGTTATTTAGGAGAAAGATGATATAACCAGGATTATAACACAAAGAGAGCTCAGCAAATCCTTAAGTAACTTGCAGGAAGCTGTAGACTAAGGCTACGTCCACACAAGACTGAATAAATCCGTAACCGAAGCTTTTTCTCTTCGTTTTGACCCTCCGTCCACACTGAAATGGCGTTTTTCTCCCCCGAAAACGGAGCTTTTCTAAAACACCCTCCAGAGTGTGTAAATCTGAAAATGCCAGTTGGGCAGTGTAGTGTGTACGGGGTAACCGGAGCTTTTTAAAAAACGCTGTCATGACATGCCGGAACAGACAGCAGCTTTGATGACTTTGTAGTCATTTGTAACTCGCAGAACCTCATCATCTGTCCAAACGAAAAAGTCCGGTCTGCTTTTTCCAGCGGAGGTTTTCTTTGTATTTCTCGAAGACATTGTTGAAAACTTTCTTTCACTGTTGTTGTAGGGAGTCTAGTTTTTGACCAATGGAAATCGCACAGCGCCGCCGCAGAAACGGAAATAGTATACCGCTTCCTCTTCGCTCGTTTTCTGTAGATGTGTCCTGCACATGCCCAGTAGGAGGAGATTCGCCCAAATACCTGTTTTAATGTAGATGGAGGTATTTTCAAAAACGCCTGGTGTCGACGCCTATCGTTTTTACGCAAAACCGGCATTTTCAAAATTATCCGGTCTAGTGTGGACGTAGCCTAAAGTGTCTGCATCTTGAGTGATTACCAGACTGAGTTATGTCTCAAGTCATCTAGAGTTAACGACTGAATAGTGCTTAAACTTCAAGAGCGGTGTGCAGCAGAACCGCATCCAGGATTGGTTGCTTGTACAGCAGCAATGTGTAAATGTCATTGGTACAGCAGGGGCTAAAGATATGTAAGGTTCAGAATAGAGAGGTCACAGCAGTGGACATCAGTTTGCAGGTCACATCATTATCTTTGGTAATGTCACACACCATTCTATGTCATTTTATATCTAGCATCCATATTCATTATACTTGTGGTGTTAGCTCAGTATTAATAAATACTTTAAGTGTTCTGAAGACAACGGTGACTCATTGCTTGTTGAGAATGCAATTTCAGTTGATTTTGAGTAATTAAAAAGATTAAAATTACAGAAATTAATTAAAATAATTGAATATATTTTATCAATTCAGTTAAAATTAAAAACAATATAATGTAGTTCCTGCAACTATTTCTTCGTGTTAAAGTAAATACACTAATGGATTTGTGCAGTTGAGTGGACTGAGCTCCAGCAGCCTGTGCTGGGAGACCTGTGGAAGCTCACACACCTCAGTACATTGCAGTCGGTCCGAAAGCAGCAGAAGGCTCTGCAAAAGACCTTGGCTTCCACCTTGCTCTAGAGTTGCATCCAACTATGCAGATGAAAGACAGCATTGCTGTTGTGGATCAGCATCAGTTAAATAGTGGAATGAAATCAAATGGTGTTCAATGTCTTAGAGAGATGCAGCTCATAAACTGGCCCTTTGGCCTATCACTAATCCTACCCAAAGACATTTTATTGTCCCATCAACTCCTTCCAGGGTCTCCACCCACTAGGGGCAAATTACAGTTGCCAAACAACATGCACGTGTTTGGGACAAGGGAGGAAACCCACAGAGTCTCACAGACCCCACATAGACAGTACCAGAATTTCACCAGAACTCTGGTCACTGGACCCATCAAACAGCAGCTCTACAAGTTGCACTGCTGTGCTTCCTCGCTGAGAAAAAGGTAAAGATTACAGGACAAATTACCTGACCCAAAACTATGCATCACCATATGACAAGACACAAACTGACAATGGTGGAGGCCTGGCAGCTGCTGGTCTGATTATCTGTGAGGTCTCCAGGGGGAAAGGTCTTTGTAAAAGAAACAAAGTTTAAGGGTCTCAAATAATTCTTCTTTGCTACCCTATAAAAAGAATAAATCCTTTGTAATATTAACTGGTACAAGCAAGTCAACTTTAATAATAAATACCGTAAAGTATCATGGTCTCGAGAAGCATGTTAGCTTACAACAGTGATCAATACATTTCAGGCCTGAGACCTGTTATGTTTGTACATCCAGCAGAAGTGAAGATTGTGTTATAAATGATAATGTTACAAGCTAATGATCCTTTGACAATTAAATAGCTTTCTACTGTTCAAGCTTCATTCAGCTGGAAACAAGTTATTGTGTGACAAGGCAATAGATACTGAAAAGATATAGTTACAAGGAATATTTAATCTGAAGGAGCTGAATAAAACCAAACATGACACTAAAGAACTAAATCAAACAATGAGGACAATGGAGTTAATGTTGAATCATATTGTATTGTAGTCTATTGCAAACAGACTTGTTGCCACTTATTACACCAGCTGCAGACTAACAATTCACCAAACATGGTGACAGGAGAACCCAACATTCAACACTCCCTCTATTTTTTTTACAGCTGTGCAGACCAACCATTGCTCCGAGCAGGAAATTTTTACACTTCCTGAAAACTGCCCAACACTTTAAATGCTTATTTTTGTAATATGCATGCCATGAATATTTAGAATTTTAATAGCAAAATCACATGTATTTATTTTATTTATTAATTGAAGGGCATAAAGAAAAACAATACAACAAAAAATTCTTTGATATTTCATAAACTTTTCTAGCTGCATCTAATTCCAGCTGCGCAGCAGCAAAGGCTATGTGCACAGGAGCTTTTCAGCTGTTACTTGGTCGCGCACCTGCACAGCTTAGAGGGAATAATGCCAACGTTAGACATTCACTTATCACCTTACTCTTCTATCAGAAAAAGGATAGCATGCACACATTCAAATAAATATCATGAAAACCTTCAATAGTGGTGTGGAAAAATTACTGCGTTGCTCAATAGCCAGCTCCACATATGTAGGTTGCTCATGTTCTGCAGTAATATTCCATGCATCATTATAGCAAATCACCCAAAGCATTGCTCCTGCTGAGTTTAAGACTTATTATATGAAAGATGGATATGAAAAGCAAACACCAGGGACAATGCAGTAAATAAACTAGATTCCATTTTTACAACTACCATTGGGATCAAATTCTATGATTTTCCTCATTATTCTTGCATGATTTGTGAAAAATATAAATCAGTTTGTATGTACAGTATATTCTTTTGTTGTTTATTGTATTATCCCCTGCCATTTTTAATGGATGGCAGGATTGTGTTCAAAATCTACCAGCATTGATAAATGAGTTATTCTAGAGAGTGGAGTGTTATATTCTGTAAAGATATAAATGAACACCATTTAATTTAGATGGACAGTATATTCCTTTGGGGTTTATTGCATTATTCCTTGCCATTTTCAGTGGATGACAGGATTGTGTTCAAAATCTACCAGCATTGATGGAGGACTTATTCTAGAGAGAGGAGTGCTATGTTCTGTAACTCCAAAAACCCATCTATTGCCTTGTCACACATGATCTGGGTGTAACATGCCTACTTCACTTTGCTTTCAATGAGACCCTCACTTATGATGTGGTGGTGCAATGACGCATACCCTTCACATACTTTTTACAATAACCCTTAATGAATCATGAAAACAACAAAGAATGCTCAGTCAAACAACATATTTACAATATCACTCAGATATTAAATATATTACAGTCCTCCTTCCTTAGCTATAAACTCCAACTCAATATAGAATCCACTTCAGCTCAGATATGTAATGTATTGCTCTCTAGTCATCCATATATACACATACAGTATATTATATAATACAACTACTGTATAGACATTCACAGCATAGTAAATGTCCTACTCTTGCGGGATGACATCTCTCCTGACAATGGAGGGGGTGGGGGGTGTCACTCTGCTTGGAAAGAGAGACTTGTGGCTGTGAAACAATCTCAGGTTCTGGTGATTGTAGGACTTCACTCTGGGACTGCAGAAAGGGTTCTGACAGCCTTGGCACTTTTTGTCTCTAACAATTGACTCTGCTCTCCTGAACTGATCGATGGGTCTTCTCCAGATAACATCAGATGCAATCTCCACTGTGTAGGAAAGTGGTCCAGTTTAGCCCTTAATCTTTCCAAGCATCTACTTTTGATCACCTCCGTAGTCCCTCACCAGGACTGTTTGTCCAGGAGTGAAACATCGAACCTCCTTGTTTGAGGAGCCCTTAACTGATTTCAGCTGCTTTTACTGCACTCTCTTTCTGAGATTGGGTTTGAGAAGATCTGAGATTGAGTGCAAGGAAGACCCAGCAGCAGCATAGCTGGTGAGTTGCTGGTTGTGGAATGTGCTGCATTGTGATATGCAGAGAGGAAGTAGGCAAGCTTCTGATTCAGTGTTATTGTAGTGCCTACTGCTAATATTGCTGACAGTGCATTCTTTAGACCATGCACAAACCTTTCCACCAAACCATCTGCAGCTGGGTAGTATGCTACAGATGCAGTATATCTTATTCCATTCATTTTCAGGAATACCTGAAACTGTTCCAGAGCAAACTGTGGTTCAGGAACACCAGTCTTTGAGAAAAAGGCTTCTCAACACATCAACAGTTTGCGAGGTAGTATTGGAGACTACCTTGGCTACTTTGTAGTTGTCTCCACTACTATCAAGAAATTTATGCCATTGAATGGTCTGGCAAAATCCACATGAATCCTCTGCTAGAGTAATGCAGGCCATTCCCAGGGATAGAGTGGCACCGCTGTCTTACCATCTTCTGGACACATTGGCATCCCAAACAGTGCATGGCAAGCTGCTTGATCTGCTGATCTATCCCAGGCCACTAGACAAACCTTGCTTTCATTTTGGCCATGCGTAGGTTTTCAACATGCAGCCCGTCCAACACTTTAGCTCTCAGCTTCGGTGGTAAAACTCACAAATCCCACATAAGGAAACCCCCTGTCAAGGGAAAGTTCATCCCGATGCTGGTAACAATGGGGGAGCTGGAATTTCTGATACATATTCCAGCCATTTTTGGCTGCCATGTTGACCTGAGACAGTGTGGAATCTTCACTGGTTTCCCTTTGCATCATATCTGCCATAATAGACAGACTTCCAATTTCCAGTAAGGAGAATATGTCAAGATGAGTGTCCTCATTTGTAAATTTTTCGGGTGTTTTCTTTTCCGGGGGTAAATGAGACAATTTATCAGCATTTCCATGATTAGCTATCCTCTTGAATTTGATCTTGTAGTTGTGTCTTCCAAGAAACAGAGCCCCTTCTCAGCATTCATGCTTCTGCTGTAGTGGAATACCTTTCTGTGGATTGAAAATGGACACCAATGGATAACATTCAGTAATGGGGGTAAACTCTCTCCTATACAGATATTGGTTGAAACATTTTACACCCCAAGCCAGACTCAAGGCCTCTATGTCAATCTTTGCATAATTTTTCTCTGCAGTAATAAGACAATAGGATGCAAAGGCTATGGGGCGTTCACTTCCATCAACCATAACATGTGACATTACTGCACATATACCATAAGGCCAGGCATCACAGGCAAGCTTCACTGGATGATGTAGATCATAATGTGTGAGTACAATATCTGACGTCACAATTTCCTTTACCTATTGGAAAGCAACCTCACACTGCTTTATCTCTTCCTATTTCTTCCCAATCTGTAGAAATGAGTCCAAGAGTTGGACCACAGTGGATAGGTTTGGCAGGAACCTGATATAGTAATTAACAAATTCTAAAAAGGACTGCAATGGTAACACATCCTTTGGCCTTGAGGTATCCATCATTTCTTGAATTTTCTCAGCACACTTGTGTAATTCTTGTGCATCAATTGTGTGACCACAGTAAGTGATGCTTGGTTTAAAGAATTCACACTTGTCATTGTACTCTGAGCCATAATCTGCTAATATTTTAACACCGTCTTAAGGTTTTGGAGATGTTACATGCATTCCTCACCAGTAAGAGTGATGAAACCCAGGTAACGCTGAGTGCCTGGGCAGCCTTGCAGCACCTGTTCCATAGCTTTCTGTCAGAGTGCGGGAGTGCAGGTGCAGATGCTACTCCAAAAATAAGCCTATTATGGTAATAAAGCTCTTTGTGAGTGTTTATGGTTAGAAACACTTTGAACACTTCTTCCGTCTCCATCAGTAGGTAGGCCTTAGTTACTGTAAGTCCATTTTAATGAAGTGCTTCCCTCCGGAAAGGTTGCAAAGAAATCTTCTATTCTGGGCAGAGGGTGCTGATCTATTTTCAGTACTGGGTTGATGGTGACCTTAAAATAACCATAGATCCTGACAGACCCACCCTTCTTCATTACTGGCATTGCTCATGCACTCCAGTCACCCTTGGAAAGAATCCCTTCAGCCTCCCAGTGACCTAGCTCACTGGCTACTTGATCACGGTTGGTATAAGGAACCAGAAGAGCCTTGCAAAACTTGGGTGTGGGATTTCTACTTAACACTGTTTTACACTTGATATCTTTCAGTTTTCCAATGTGATCCTTGAATACTACTGTGACATCATCCAGTACCTCTCTTAATCCACTTTCAGTTAACTCTATTGCAGGGGATGTGGCATGCAGATGGTGAATGGATCTTCAATCAAGTTGTAGTTGTCTCAGCAAACTACAGCCCCTCAATACGGACCCTCCTGGCTTTACCACATACCAGTCCAATGTGGCTTGTTGTAGCGTGGATGAAATCACTGGAGAGACAGAGTCACTGGTAGATACAAAGCAGCTTCTTTATTCGACTCAAGGTATAGCAGGCATCATACCGACTGAGACGCTTTCCATAGAAAGGTCTGCTAGCTCAATGTGGGCTCGATATCTATATGCTAAACACAAAGGCAATCGCTACTTAAAAAGTTATAGACAATGCTTCCTTTTGAAGCTACATACAAAATATCACACCATCCTTTCCTTCTGACGCCAACGTGTCTGGGTTGGTATCCGCAGCCTTTAGGAAGCAAGTTAAGTCCACAATACATTTATTTGGCATTTCATGTGCTAACATAGAAGACAGTTAATATTTATAACGTATAGATAATACTGTCTTCGAAACTACAGCATCAGGTCAAACTACGGCGTCAGAAGCATCTGGTATTTACACCTTTTTAGGAAGCGCATTGTTGTGGACTCAATCCACAGTACTTTGTCCAATAGAAGTCTGGTGGCCAAAGTCATTTAAGTGTAAACAAATCATCTACCCAAAAACTCACTCTAACACGACTTATCGGTTGTTGTATTTCACTGTTACAAATTTCATTCCCACAAGAGTTATCTTTTCTCCAGTATAAGCTATTAGCTGCAGGCTTGAATTCAGTATTTTTGAAATGCTGCTCAAACTCATTTTGTGGAATAATTGGAACAGCTGAGCCAGTGCCCAATTCCTTTTAATTAGTTTGCCGTTCACTTCTGGTATAAGCTATTTTGCTTGATTCTTGTTAGTTTCCACATTCTTAATCTCAAGGCTACCAAGTCCTGAGGCATTCTCATCATTATCATATTTTTCATCAACTGCATACATATTAGTGCTCTTTCTGAAACTGCATCTTGACTTTTTATATTTTTCTCTTTCCTGTGCAGTCCATTTATTTTTGTCTGCCTGACATGCTCTTTGTATGTGGCTTACTTTGTTGTGTTTTCTGAAAGTTTCACCTTTAAACCTGCATTGGTCTGGTGTATGTTAGCCCCTATCACAATGGTAATACAGTGTGTTCAGCCAGGCAGGTTTCTGTTTGGACGTTGCCATTTTGCTCATGCTCACTTTCATTCCTGACTACAACTCAAATGCTTCTCTGGCTGCTGTTTCCATTGATACAGCAATTTCAACTGCTCTCTTAAATGTGAGTTGTGTTTTTGTTAGGAGCCATTTTTGAATGCTTTCTTGTAAGATTTCACAATCTAAATGATCTCTCAGTGCATTATTAAAACCATGATTGAACTGGCAATGCTGGGACAATTTCTTCAATTCAGCCACATAAACTGAAATCCTTTTCTTTTTGATTCCACTTATGAACCCTAAAGCATCCTGCAATCAATAGTTTCAGTTCCAAATATTACCGCATTATTTTCATGATATTAGCAAAGCTCATTTCAGATGGTTTGGTTGGAGCAAACTATGCAAACTGTATGCTTTTTAAAACACTCAGTAACAGTGGCACTTGCGCTTCATTGGTTATTTCATTTGCTTCAACATACTGCCCAATTCATTCAGTATATATCAACCAGTTGTCTGTTATGTAGTCAAATGTAACTATCTTCCCAATGTAGCCAGCCATTTCTGCTTTTCAAAAATGTCTTATTATTATCATCCCGTACTCATTTATGAACCCGTGAATTTTGTCCATTTTCTGCCTTTTTTTTAATTCAACCATCTTTCTTCCCTTATGAAGAAATATATGGGGCACTTCTTTTTAAACTCAAACGTCTCTCTCTCTCTCCCCCTTCCAAAGAAGAAAATGTGCTGCTCTTCAACAGGTAGGTAGCCATCTTGGATTCATTTTAAAACTTCCTCATCACCGCTGTAATGTTTTGTAACTCCAAAAACTCATCGAAAGGAAATACACGGCACCCAGGGATAACATGTCTACTTCCTTTTACTTTTAGTGAGATGCTCAGTTATGAAGTGGTGGCGTAATGACGTATGCCATTCCTATACTTCATACATATAATCTGTAGTGAATGATATAAACAACATAGAATGCTTAATCAAACAAAGCAGTACAGTGCAAAAGTGTGAGGCACATATATATAGCTAGGGTGCCAGAGACCTTTGCACACTTCTGTATATTTACAATATTACTCAAATATTACTGAAATATTAAATACATTACATGGAGAATGGATGAACTTCCCATCTGCTGGAATTTGAAGCAGAATCTAATTCTTGTTAAATGTCTTGTAAATTATTTCACCAGGTGCTGGAAACAAAGTTATGGTGGGCAAGTTCCTGGGCTATCCCAGGAATCCTTCCAAATTGCCTCTAACTTTATACAATCTCTACAGTTTATCATGGGCAATTGATGTTCATGCAGCTTATCAAATATAAAACTTGGATAGAAAATTATGAGAGACCCTTATATTATATGTCTCTGTAACTGAACCTGTAGGTATTCCAGAGAAAACTTCATGTCTTTTATTCAGATATGCTGGAGAAATATAAAAATAAATGTCATCATCCACCGAATGTGGCAGGACTAAGCACTGTTTCCCACTTTGGCTATTAATTCTAATATGAAAACAATGATAAATTTTTGTTCTATGTCAGTTGTAATAAATCTGATTCTGTGAACAATCTGCTCTGTTCAGTCAGTCTATTAAATGCTCCAAGTGGCACATCTTTTAGTGGCATCATTAATAACAAATGACCAGGACTCTTTGCTTGATATAATCAACTGTCCATGATAACATCAAGGGTACTTGGAAGTGGTGAAAGCAGTTATGTTAAATTGCCTTTGAGTGTGCCAGTCAACTAAAATTAGAACGAGCCTTCCAAAAATGGCTGAGCAAAGGTATCTGAACAGAGCCTGTTTTTATAAGATGATGTTTGACTAAGTAAATTAAAAATGTATCTTGATAATTGGGAGAAAAGTTTAAGAACAATAAATGGATTTTCAATAACAAGGAAATAGACTCAACTTTGAATACATGGCTCATGACTGAATTAAGGCTCTTAGGAAGTTCAATATAGAAAAACTGTGTCCAACCATCAACCTTGTAAGTCAGTTTACGTTCTCCCCAGCTCATAAATTAATCCCTTTAGTGAAAACGTTGGATGTAAACGTTGGATCTTCAAAGGGATGTGTATCATTCATTACCATGCACCTTAGAACTTTTTTAAAAAGCATTTTTATGAATTAGTCATTAAAAAAGCTGTTAGATCTCATAAAAATTGCAGTATGTGACTAAATCTTATTTTATGAGGACATATAATAATCTTGTGAAAGGCATAACCCAGCAGCAAAATGTCATTTTTAACCTTAGTAGTTAAACTGTCTAAGGCAATGACAAGTACAATTCATGATTTTGCATTAAATACATTTAATTTGAATAAATAGAAGGCAAGGGTATTTCAAGGTAAATCAGCACCTACTGCATGCCACCCATAAGAACATAATGAATACAGGTAACAGTAGACCATACAGGCCCTCATGTCTTCTCAGCTATTTAATAATCATGGCAGATCATTTAATTTAGTTCCAGTTTCTAGTACTACCTCTATATCCCCTGATTCCTCCAATAGTTAAAATCAACTGCTTTGCAAATTAAATAGCTCTCTTGGCTAGAGAATTCTAAAAAAAAATTCAATACACACTGGGCAAAGAATTGTCTTCTCAGCTCTGTCCTAAATGGCCACCCATTTATTTTTGATATTGCCTGTCCAGTTCTATAGATGAAGGATCTCAACCCGAACACATCAATTGTCCATTTCTTTCCATAAACATTGCTGCTCCTCCAGCATTTTGTGTGATGCTCCAGATTCCAGCATCTGTGGTCTCTTGTGTCTCCAGCTCTAGAGACCTCTGCTGAGGAAACATCTACTCTGTCTCTATCCTGTCAAACCCCTTAGAAATTCTGTATGCTTCAATGAGATCACCTCTCATTCTTTTTAACTCTGGAGAGTACTGGCCCAGTCTACTTAATTCTTCTTCAAACGACAAACTCACCACCCCAGAAATTAATCTAGTGAACATTTTTTGCACTCCCCTCTGGTACAAGCCTATACTTCCCTATCTAGAAAGAACATACCTCTTCACAAGGGACAGCCCCACCAAAGTTCTCTGTAATTAGAGTAAGAACTTGATACTCTTGTACACAATTCATCTTGTAGTAAAGGGCAAAATACCATCTGCCTCCCTAATTATTTCTTTACCTGCATATCAACTTTCAGTATTCATGGGTAAGGAATCTAAGGTCTCTGAACACCAACACCATCTGAACCTCTACATTTTTAAATGACTCACAATGTAAACAATACTTTCTTGAAAGGAATTAAATAACCTATTTTTTTTCCAAATTACATTCCATCTACTGCACCTTTGCTCGTTCTCCTCACCTCCATCCAGCCCTCTGAAGCCTCCCAGTGTCCTTCTCACAGCCTACACTATCAGCAGACTTTGATACGTTACAACTCATGACTTCATTCTGAATCAATGACATAGACTACGAACAGCAGGGGTCCCATAACTCCTATGACACACTAGTTGCCAGAATTTAAATTTATTGTTCCACAGAAGCAGGCTATTCTCCCCATTGAGTCCATTCTGCCTTCTATTGAGCAAATTCCTTTATCCCTATTCTCTCTCTCTTATTTCCTACTAATCTACAACTGATTATCTCTCACACTTACCCATCAGCTTCCTTTTGATTCCTTCCACCATAATCTTACACGAAGCAGTAATTTATAGTGGCCATTTAATCTCAATCTCTCCTTGCAGAACAATCACAAACAGTTCAGGAAATAGCCAAGTGAATATTCCTTAATATATATAGATTAATTTTCGTGTATTTACTTCAGCTATCTGTATGATGTGGTCTACACCAGCAGGCCAGTAATTCTGGTGAACGTGTGCTTCCACAGTGAAGTTGGAGTGAGGTACAAGCTTTAAAACCAGTAACAAACAAGAGACAATGGCACATTTCCGTAATTGTTATTTGTGTACTTTGAATGAGAAACTGCAAATGGTGTAGTTACCATACCTTCCCTGTCTATTCCTTGTCCACCACAAGGTTGCGTGCTTGGCCCCCTGCCCTACTGACTTTACACCTATAACTGTGTGGTTTAGCACTGCTCCAAAGTCATATTCAAATTCGCTGTTGCATGCCGAATAAATGGTGGTGATAAATCAGCATACAGGAGAGAGACTGAAAATCTGGCTGAGTGGTGTCATAACAACAACTTCTTACTCAATGTCAGCAAGACCAAAGAGCTGATTATTGACTTCAGGAGAAGGAAACCACAGGTCCATGAGCCAGTCCCTATCACAGGATTTGAGTTGGAGAGGGCCAGCAACTTCAAATTCCTCAGCGTTATTATTTCAGAGGATGTGTCCTGGACCCATCACATAAGTGCAATTATGAAGAAAGCATGGCAGCGCCTCTGCTTCCTTAGGAGTTTGCGAAGATTCAGCATGACATCTAAAACACTGACAAACTTCTATAGATGTGTAGTGGAGAGTATATTGACTGGCTGTAACACAGCCTGGTATGGAAACATAATGCATAAAGTATTGGATAGAGCCCAGTCCATCACGGGTAAAGCACTTCCCAGTATTGAGCACATCTTCATGAAAACTTGTCACAGGAAAGCAGTATCCATCATCAGGGATTCCCACCACCCAGGATATGTTCTCCTCTCACTGCTGCAATCAGGAAGGTGGTAGAGGAACCTCAGGACTCACCCAACCAGGTCCAGGAACAGTTACTATCCCTCAGCCATCAGGCTCTTTAACCAAATGGATAACTTCACTCAACTTCACTTGCCCCATCATTGAAATATTCCCACAACCTATGGACTCACTTTCAAGGACTCTTCATCTTATGTTCTCAGTATTTATTGCTTGCTTATTTATTTATTTATTTATTTATTACTGCTTTCTTTTAGTCTTTGTATAGTTTGTTCTCTTTTGCACACTGCTCGAACATCCAAGTCAGGGTGGTTTTTCATTGATTCTATTCTGGTTATTATTCTATTATGAATTTATTGAGTATGCCCACAAGAAAATGAATTTCTGGGTTGTATATGCTGACATAAATGTACTTTGATAATAAATTTATGAATTTTATTCATACTTGGAAGGATCAAAAAAAATGACGATAGCCAATAATTTGGGTATTCTTTAGATTCTTCTGAAGATCTCAAATTCCATGGAGGCTCCTTGATGTGCTGTCCATGGTCCAAAGCAGAGACCTGTGATCCTCAAGGCTTTACTATATTTATGTATTCAGTTTTACTCTTAACAATAAAACAATTTCATTGGTGATCAGACGTTAAGAGTTAATATTGTCGAGATTCATCGTCACCGAGGAAGATGTTAGAAGGGCCTTCCTGAAGATAAATCCAAGGAAGGTGATGGGCCCAGATGGCGTCCAGCGATGGGTTCTCCGGGCCTGTGCAAGCGAGCTAGCTGGAGTGTTTGCTGACATCTTCAACTGCTCCTTGCATCAGTCTGAGATCCCCTCATGTTTTAAGAAGGCAACAATAATCCCAGTGCCGAAGAAGAGCAGGGTGGCATGCCTGAGTGACTATCGACCTGTGGCTCTGACATCAATTGCCATGAAGTGCTTCGAGTGATTGGTTATGACACACATCAACCACAGCCTACCGGTCAACTTCGACGTTTTGCAATTCGCCTACCGGAGCAACAGGTCAACAGCAGATGCCATCTCTCTGGCCCTACATTCCTCCTTAGAACACCTGGAGAATAAAGATGCATACGTAAGGCTCCTTTTCATAGACTACAGCTTTGCCTTTAATACCATCATTCCAAATAAACTGATTCCTAAACTCCGGAACCTGGGCCTGAGCACTCAGATCTGCAGCTGGATCTTCAACTTCCTCACAGACAGGACCCAGGCTGTAAAAATAGGGGACAAGCTCTCCTCTGCAATCACTCTGAGCACCGGTGCCCCACAAGGCTGTGTACTCAGTGCCCTGCTGTACTCACTGTACACCCATGATTGTGTAGCTAAGTTTCCATCAAAATCAATATATAACTTTGCTGATGACACAACAGTTGTAGGCCGTACCTCGGGTAATGATGAGTTTGAGTACAGAGAGGAAATTAAGAACCTGGTGGCATGGTGCAAAGACAATAACCTATCCCTCAACGTCAGCAAGACGAAGGAATTGGTTGTTGACTTCAGAAGGAGTAGCGGACCACACAACCCAATTTACATCGGTGGTGCGCAAGTGGAACAGGTCAAAGGCTCTAAGTTCGCTGGGGTCAATATCACAAATGACCTGACTTGGTCCAACCAAGCAGAGTCCACTGCCAAGAAGGCCCACCAGCGCCTTTTCTTCCTGAGGAAACTAAAGAAATTTGGCCTGTTCCCTAAAACCCTCACTAATTTTTATAGTTACACCATAGAAAGCATTCTTCTAGGGTGCATCACAACCTGGTATGGAAGTTGTTCTGTCCTAGACCAAAAGAAGCTGCAGAAGTTAATGAACACAGTGCAGCACATCACACAAACCAATCTTCCGTCCTTGGACTCACTTTACACCGCACGCTGTCGGAGCAGTGCTGCCAGGATAATCAAGGACACGACCCACCCAGCCAACACACTTTTCGTCCCTCTTCCCTCCGGGAGAAGGCTCAGGAGCTTGAAGACTCGTATGGCCAGATTTACGAACAGCTTCTTTCCAACTGTGATAAGACTGCTGAACAGATCCTGACCCGGATCTGGGCCGTACCCTCCAAATATCCAGATCTGCCTCTCAGTTTTTTTGCACTACCTCACTTTCCATTTTTCTATTTTCTATCTATGATTTATAATTTAATTTTTTAATATTTACTATCGATTTGTAATCCAGGGAGTGGGAAGCACAGAATCAAATATCACCGTGATGATTGTACGTTCTAGTATCAATTGTTTGGCGACAATAAAGTATAAAGTATAAAGTAATATTAACTATCCCAAAAACTCAGTCAGATGATAGGTTAACTCTGGCCATCTGATGGCTACGTCACCAAACACAAATACGAATGCTCATAGTTAAGTTGAAATATCTAATTCTGGAGATAATATTATAATACTTTAGAGCAAGAATGAATCCAGATTGGGTGTGTGACACAAGTGCACTTTTCTGCCTAACTGGGAATGGATCGTTAGAAGAGTTCCTCAACACCCCAGCAGGAATAATTTCTGCTAAAAACTGCTGACAGAGATTGCCCACCATTGGATTCATGCTGTGAAAAGTTAAAGGCAATAGGAAGGACTCGTGTGTGTCACTAAGGCCTCACTCTTACAAACCCCCTACCACTTACCTCATCAGATTCCAGCTTGCACAATTTAATGAGGTTTGGAAGGGTTAGGTCAGTTTTACACTGGATGCGTTTAGTGTGGCTGTTAATATGAGACCAGATAGAAATGAATAAGTGATGAATTCAGTGAAGTACTATTTATAACCCGTGGTGATATAATTGGGACTCCCCATAGTCATGAAGTTTCTATGTGTAAGCACATGCTGTGGCACAGCACAACTCTGAATTGCCCACATTTGCAGTTTTGGAATAAAATATTCTTTTTCTGTTATTCCTTAAAAAAAAAGAATGCTTTCACGAATACTTTGCTTGAGCAGGAATGATTTAACAACCAGTTCAGCCAGGGGCTCTATTCCTTCTCAAGTTGGCACAACGGCATATTCCCAAGTTCCAAGTATGCAGAGAACTTCAGTAGAGCCTGAATCACTGTAAGAGGAGGGCATCCACTCTTGCACTGACCTGAAGACTGGGTTTCCAGAGTGAAGTGAGAGATCTACAAACGTTTGTACTTTTCCAGCAAATTGTTCGGATGTGGAATGCTCACTAGTCTTGTTGGATTTCATTACTCTGGAAAATCTCCCCCTGGAAGGAAGTGAAGTCCCCACAGGTCTATCCATTGACAGCCGGTTGATGACCCAGAACATATGATTGAATTGACCTTACTGTTTGGCTGAATGATAGTTCCTGTGCTTTTTTGTTTAAATGGGAAGTAGAGACATATCAATTATAAACAACACTCACCAAATGCTGGAGGAGCTCAGCAGGTCAGGCAGCATCTACGGAAATAAATAAACAATCGGTGTTTCAGGCCGACACCCTTCTTCAGGACTGGAAAGGAAGGCAGGAAATGTCAGAATAAAAAGGTGCGGGGAGGGTACGAGGACTAACTTGTAGGTGATAGGTGAAGCCAGGTGAGCAGGAAAGGTGAAGGGTTGGAGAGGAAGGAATCTGATAGGAGAAGAGAGTGGACCATAGGAGAAAGGGAAGGAGGAGGGGTCCCTAGAGGAGGAGATAGGCAGGTGAAAAGGGGTAAGAGGCCAGAGTGGGGAAAAGAAGAAGAGGGAAGAGGGAGGGAGTTTTTTTTACCAGAGGAGAAATCAATATTCATGCCATCAGGCTGCACTCTACTCCACCCTGAGGTTGGCTTCATCGTGGCACAAGAGGAGGCCATGGACTGACATGTCAGAATGGGAATGGGAATCAAAATTAAAGTGTTTGGCCACCAGGAAGTTCCATTTTTGGCCATTGGTGCAGAAGTGCTCGACGAAGCGGTCCCGTAATTTGCGACAGGTCTCACCAATGTAGAGAAGGCCAAATTGGGAGCACCGGACACCATAAATGACCCCAGAGGGTTCACAGGTGAGGTGTAGCCTCACCTGGAAGGACTGTTTGGTACCATGAGTGGAGGTGAGGGTGGAGGTGGAAGAAGAGATGCAGCATTTTGGCTGCTTGCAGGGATAAATGCCGGAAGGAGATTAGTAGGGAGAGTGAATGGACAAGGAAACCATGGAGGGAGTAATTCCTGCAGAAAGCAGAGGGACGGGGGAGGTAAAGATAAGTTTGGTGGTAGGAACCTTTCAAGATGACAGAAGTGTTGGATGTGGAGGCTCATGGGGTGGTAGGTAAGGACAAGAGGAACATTATCACTGTTCAAGTGGCGGAAAGGTGAAGGCAGATGTTCAAGAAGTGGAGGAGGTGCAGGTGAAGGCAGCGTCAATGGTAGAGGAAAGGAAACCCTGTTGTTTGAAGGAAAACATCTCTGATGTTCTGGAAAGGAAAGCCTCATCCTGGGGACAGATACAGCAGCGACAAAAGAACTGAAAAAGGGGAATAGTGTTTTTATAGGAGATAGGGTGGGAAGAGGTTTACTCAAGATAATTGCGGGAATCAGTAGGTTAATAAAAGATGCCAGTTGACAGCTTGTCTCTAGAGATAGAAACAGAGAGATCAAGAAAGGGAGGTGTCAGAAGTGGACCAAGTGAATTTAAGGGCAGGGTGGAAGTTGGAGACAAAGTTGATAAAATTGATGAGCTCAGCATGGATGTATAAATCACCACCAATGAAGTCACCAATGTAGCACAGAAAGAGTTGGGGAGCATTACTGGGGGACAGCTTGGAACATGGTCTGTTCTACAAAGCCAACAAAAAGACAGGAATGGCTGGGGCCCATACAGGTACCCATGGCTAACCCTCAAGTCTGGTGAAAGTTAGAGGAGCCAAAGGAAAAATTGCTAAGGGTGAGGACCAGTTCTGCCAGATGGAGGAGTGTGGTGGTGCAGGGGAACTGGTTGGTTTTCTTATTGAGAAAGAAGTGGAGAGCTTTAAGGCATTCTTGATGAGGAATAGAAGTGAATAGGGAATGGACATCTATCTTTACCTCACCCCCTCCCCACCCAAATATTCTGCAGGGATCACTCCCTCCATGATTCCCTTGACTATTCATTCCTCCCCACCAGGGGTTCCTAACCTTGGGCCCACAGGCCCCTTACTTAATAGTATTTGTCTATGGTATAAAAAAGGTTGGGAACCCCTACTCCTTACTAATCTCCCTCTCAGCATCCATTTCTGCCAGTAGCCAAAGTAATGTACCCACCTGTTTACCTCCTCCCTCACCTCCATTCAGGGCTCCAAACAGTCTCTCCAAGTGAGGTTACACTTCACCTGTGAACCTTTTGGCATTGTCTATTGTGTCCCGTTTTCCAGAAGCGGCCTCCTTTACATTGGTGAAACCTGTCGTAAATCGGGGAACCACTTCGTCACGCACCTCCACTCTATCCACCAAAAGGAGGACTTCCCAGTGGCCAAACATTGTAATTCTGATTTCCTTTCCCGTTCTGTGGCCTCCTCTTGTGTCATGATGAGGCCACCCTCAGGGTGGGGGAGCAACGCTTTATATTCCGTCTGAGTAGTCTCCAATCTGATGGCATGAATTTTGATTTCTCTTCCTGGTAAAAAAAAAATCCCTGCCCCTCCCCTGTTCTTCAATTCCCCATTCTGGCCTCTTCCAACCTGCCTATCCCCTCCTCCTTCCCTTTCTCCTATAGTCCACTTTCCTCTCCTATCAAACTCCTTCCTCGTCAGCCCTTTAGCTTTCCTACCCACCTGGCTTCACCTATCACATTTCAGCTATCCTCCTTCCCTCCTGTCCCCACTTTTTTATTCTGACATCTTCCCCCTTCCTTTCCAATCCTGATGAAGGGCCTTGGCCCAAAATGTTGACTGTTTATTCAATTCCATAAATGCTGTCAGGCCCGCTGAGTTCCTCCAGCATTTTGTGTGTGTTGCTTTGGATCTTCAGCATCTGTAAAAGTTCTTGTGTTTGTGAATTACAAGCAGGTGTTATTCACTTGGCCTTTAACCCTGTTTCACCACTCAGTAAGGTTAGGGCTATTAGATTATATGGACAAGGGAGTACCGGGGGTGGGGGGTGGGGGCTGGGGGGAACGGACACGGGAGTTCCTCCACCATTAACGCTGCTGTCAACCGAATCTCTTCCATTTCACATTTCACGCACATCTGCTCTGACCCTATCCTCCCGCCACCCTACCAGGGATAGGGTTTCACTTCTCCTCACCTACCACCCCACCAGCACATAATTCTCCAAAACTTCTGCCACCTCCGATGGAATCCTACCACCTAGCAAACCTTTCCCACCCCTCCGCTCTGCCCCCCCCCACCACTTCCGGCTTTCCACAGGGATCGCTCCCTACGCGACTCCCTTCTCCATTTGTCCCTCCCGACTGATCTCCCTCCTGGTACTTATCCTTGCAAATGGAACAAGTGCTACACCTGCCCCCACACTTCCTCCCTCACTACGATCCAGAGCCCTAAAAAGTCCTTCCAGATGAGGCGACACTTCACTTGGAAATCTGTTGGGGTCATTTACTATGTTCAGTGCTACCGGTGTGGCCTCCTGTACATCAGTGAGACCCGACGTAGGTTGGGAGACCGCTTCATCGAGCACCTACGCTCCGTCAGCCAGAACAAGCCAGTAGCCACCCATTTTAATTCCACTTCCCATTCCCATTCCGATATGTCCATCCATGGCCTCCTCCACTGTAGTGATGAGGCTACACTTAGGTTGGAGGAACAACACCTTATATTCCGTTTGGGTAGCCTCTAACCTGATAGCATGAACATCGATTTCTCATATTTCCAGTAATGACCCCCAACCCACTCCCCCCTCCATTTTCCATTCCCTTATCCTTCTCTCATGTCATCTCCTTGCCCACCTATTGCCTCTCTCTGGTGCTCCTTCCCTCGTTAATCTTTCTTCAATTGCCTTTTGTCTCTTTCACCAATCAACCTCCCAGCTCTTTACTTCATCCCTCTCCCTCCAGGTTTCATATCATCTGGTAGTTCTCTCTCCCCTCTCTCCACCTCTTCAATCTACTCCTCAGCTTTTTTTCTCCAGTCCTGCCAAAGGGTTTCAGCCCAAAACGTCAACTGTACTTTTTCCATGGATGCTGCCTGGCCTGCTGAGTTCCTCCAGCATTTTATGTGCGTTTTTAGCACATACATAGTATCTTTTCATCCCCTTGCTTACCAAGTGGCCTAGAGAGAAAGGGGGGAGAAGATGCAAGGTATAGTGATAGGGGATTCTTTGGTTAAAGGAACAGAAAGGAGATTCTGCGGGTGAGAATGAGATATCCAAATGGTTTGTTGCCTCCTGGGTCCCAGCGCCAGGGGCATCTCAGATCGAGTCCAAGAATTCTTAAGTGGGAGGACGAGCAGCCAGAGCTCGTGCTTAACATTAGCACTAATGATATGGGTAGGATGCTTGATGAGGTCTTGCAAAGTGAGTTCAGGGAGTTAAATGCTAAGTTAAAGGGCAGGAAATCCAGGGTTGTGATCTCAGCATATCTGTCCATGCCTTGTGCAAGTGGGGCCAGAAATAGGAAGATCATACAGTTCAACACATGGCTAAAGAGTTGGCATAGGAGAAAGAGTTTCAGATTTTTGGATCATTGGGCTCTCTTCCAGAGAAAGTGGGACCTGTACAGAAGAGACAGTTTGCACTGGAACTGGAGGGGGACGAATATCCTAGCAGGATGGTCTGCTAGTGTTGCTTGGAGGGGTTGGAGTTGCAGGGGGATGGGAACCAGGGCGCTGGAACAGATAGTGGAGTGGTTGTAGAGAAAGATGTAGATAAGTCTATATTGAAGGTTAGGAATCAAAAGGTTGAGTATAGTGGGACTAATGTTCTGATCTACATATACTTCAATGTTCGGAATATTGTAGGAAAGGCGGATGAGCTTAGGGCAAGGATCAGCACGTGGAACAATGACATTGTAGCCATTAGTGAGATTTGGTTGCAGGAGGGGTGGGACTGACAGCTCAATGTTCCAGGATTCTGTTGTTTTAGACAAGAGGGTTTAAATGGGGAGGGGGTGGTATTACTAGACAGGGAAACTTTCACAGCAGCACTCAGTCAGGGCAGACTGGAGAGCTCGTGTAGTGAGGCTTTATGCGTGGAACTGAGGAATAAGAAAGGTAAGACCGTATCATAGACTACCCAACAGTCTGCAGCATTTAGAGGAACAAATTTAGAGAGAGGTCACAGACTTTTGCAAGAAACATAAGGTAGTTATAGTAGGTGATTATAACTTTCAACATATTGACTGGGACTCCCATACTGTAAAAAGTCTGAATGGAAAAGAATTTCTCAAATATGTTCAGAAAAGTTTCCTTAATCAGTACATAGAAGTCCCAACTAGAGAGTGAAATACTAGATGTTTGGTTAGGGAATGGGACAGGGTAGGCGACAGAAGTTTGTGTAGGAGAACACTTTACACTTCATCTACCTACAGAAAAGATATGAATAAGATTGAAAGAGTGGAGAGAAAATTTACAATGATGTTGCCGGGCCTCGAGGACCTTGAGTTATAGGGGAAGGTTGAATAGGTTAGGATTTTATTCTCTAGAGCATAAAAGATTGAAGGGGAGATTTAATAGAGATATACAGAATTATGAGTGGTATAGATAGGGCAAGTATATGCAGGCTTTTTTCCACTAAGGTTGGATGAGACTACATCTAGAGGTCATATGTTAACAGTGAAAGGTGAAATGTTTAAGGGGAATCTTCTTCATTCAGAGGGTGATGAGGTTGTGGTGTGAGCTGCCAGCACATGTAGTGGATGTGCGGTCGATTTCAACATTTAAGAGAAATTTGAATAGGTACATGGATGAGAGGAGGGTGGAGGGCTATGGTCCAGGTGCAGGTGCAGGATGATGAGGTTAGGCAGGTTAATAGTTCAGCTGAGACCAGATGGACTGAAGGGCCTTGTTCTGTGCTGTAGAGTTCTATGATTCTATGACTCTAAGAATCTATTAAAAATATTCAGCACCTTTGTTTCCACCCACCCCTGAAGAAGAAAGTTGGAAAGACATAATCCCTTGAGAAGAACAAAGCTTTACCTCATTTATCAAAAGGCTAACCTTTTATTTGTAAACAGTGACCTCCTAGTTCTGGCTCTCCTACAAGGGGAATCATCCTTTCCACATCCAGCCTGTCACGTTCTCTAGGAATCTGATAAGGTCACCACTCACATTTCTACCCAGTGGATTCTCAAAAGATCATCATCCATTCCAAGCATTAGTCTGGTAACCCTTTCCTGAACTACTTCCAGTGCATTAAAGTTCTCCCTCTGTGCCTTGGGGTACTTTAATCCACTTGAGGGAAGAGACAGGGCTTCACTTTAGTGGATCATCCAGAAGATGACGCCATCAATAATACAATGTACTGCACCGGAGTGTCACTCTTGATTTGTCAGTTTGCCTCTCGAGAGCATTTCCCTTAACCGTCAATACAAAGCCAAGTGTGCCACTAAACCTCGGCTAACATCAGTTTTCTATAGCAAGCATGTGGCAGCTAGAATCCATATTAGTAACTTAAAGTAATCAGATGAACAAAGTCTACCTGATAATTTATCTTTCATGTGTTGACAGGTTATACATTTTCAGGTCATTCTGTTTTCATTTTAGATTCCTGGTGCAAAGAAGGTAATTGCAATAAAAGTTTTTCCTATGACTGCCATTATTCAGACTTGAAAGAGCATAAAGAAACTGTAAAGAAAATGGCACTTAGGATTAGCAGTATATAAATGATTATTTATCATTCATTCACAGGACATAGGCATTCAAGTAATCTGCATATTTATTACCCATCCTGATAAGGCTTTTAAGAAAGTGGTGGACCATAGACTAGATTATATCTATAAAATTTATTCACAGACGCAGCAATGAAATCATTCTATTTCCCTTTAGCACTTTTTTTCTGTGATACAATCTGCTTTATCTTGAGCAATTCAAATAAATATAGCAGAATTTTGGACTGGAAAAAATATTAAAGAATCAGAAATATTTAATTGCAGTGAATTCTGAATGAATTCCTTTTAATATGAAACTATTTTGTTATTACACCATAAAATTTAAATAAATCAAGTCAAGTGACTTCAAATTATCAAGAATATGTTGTACACTCTGTGGACCTGTTTCAGACACAGAATCTATTTGTTTTGCATTATCTAATTGCTGCAACTTTACAAATCAGGGAGCTAAAAGAAATTACGTTTCAGTCCTCCGATGGTTCTAAATGTCAAAGAAAAATTTCTTGCAGAAATTGAAAAAAATTATACATTTAAAAACCTCAGGAGCTGTCCCTTGGGATGCCATTAGTCTGAAGTAATAAGTCTTGTCAAGCTTGGAGCTAAATTGCAAGCCTGGTTTTAAAGCAAGTTGAATGACTATTATTGGAAAATGAGGGCACTTAAAACACTAATGTTTGCTCAGCATGGGTTGCAATGCACAATTAAAGGGGAATGTGATAATAGTATCAACAATCAGCTATTAAAAATTTATCACATTCGCATTGATGTTTGGATTACTAATAGTTGGTTCTAATGTAAGTGTGAAATAAAGGCAGGGCTACTGTTTTGGATCATAATCTTCATAATGAGGTAAATTCTTTACTGATTTTCCAGTTTACCACTGGTCACATTCAAAAAGGGTAAAGAAAATGGCACATTTTCAAACTGTGCTTGTCTACCAAGGTATCTATCCTTTCTTTGCCTAATGAGGACTTGCAACAAAGGAGCTTTTTCTCCCCTCTTTTTCTCTCAGACGGATGATCTCATAAGAAATGGTATAACGGTTGTCATGGTCACAAGTCTGCCAGGTTTTTTTTCCAGGCGGTTTCTGGGCTGCAGTGGTACATTACCACATAGTGCATATCAATTGGGAAGGTTTATCATTAAAAGGATATTGGCTCCTGACAAAATTTGAGTTTGTTTCATGCCCTGTTCATTGAATGCTGCTCTAATCCAGTTATCATGATAAACAATCACGGTAACATGTTAGCAAAATACAGAAAGATAACAATGGCATCTTATTTTCAGCCGTTAAATATGTGTCAGTGTATTCTGCAAACTGCTCTGTGAAACAAGGGTGGAGCTTGGTTAGCCTACACTATGATGTTTAATCTGTAGCATAGGTGTTGGTGGGGGAGGATGGCAGTAGTGGGGGTGGTGGTGGGTTGTGGTAAGCATTAAGCACGATGTAGCGGATACAACACTCTGGAAGAACCTCCAGTAAGTTAGGCAGCACTTATGGAGGGCAATGGGCAGACAGCATTTCAAGTTGAGACCCTTCATCTGGACTATGCTGTGGATGCATCAGTAGTTGTGGGATTTCAACGATGAACAAACGCAGAAAGACTCCGAAATTGATTTTTTTTTAATCTTACATACAAATTGATTGCTTTCCATATCACAGGAGCAACTTGTCAACCAGGACAAACATTGATATGAAATTTGCCATCAGTTCCAAAGCACCATTGGAGAAGGGTGCATGAAGATTTTAAAAAACTTGAATTCTACTGGGCTTCCATAATCCCTGCCTTCCCAAAAGTTTTTGAGGCTTGAATAACCAAAGCAGGCACCTCGAAACACTGGATCTCAGCAAAATCCACACTGAATTCACTGAAAGGATAAATTAACCAACATCAATACCCTCTCCACGGCCCATGTCCTTTGCATGACTGACAACAGATCCTGAAATGCAGACATTCTACTTCAAGCTTTGCCATGGGAAGATAGAACCAGGTAAACAGGAGAAAAGGTTTAAGGATGCTTACAACCCCTACTTGTAGAAATGTAACATCCCCATTAACAGCTAGGAAATTATGGTCCAGGATGCTCAAAGCAGAGAAGGAGCACTGCCTCTGACATAGTGAGCCTCAGGCTGGTGTGTCAGGAGCACAAGGAGATCCCACAAGGAGAAAGTAACCACCACCTCAGAGACTTCGCCCCTGCTCATTCCTTCCCCAAGACCATTCTGGATGACGGTGTCATCTCTAGTTCTGCCCAGACACCTGAAGGCTAACTTCACCATACCTAATGCTTGTTCAGTGACAACCCTGTAGTCACATTAATTGCATGATGTCTATACCCCAGTCTGCAGAATTCTTTCAACAAGGATACAGTGTTTTTCTTCCCCAACCTTATTCGTAAACTGAGACCGAGATCTCATTAATGCAACATGTGCAAAATAAATGTAATTATTGTGCCTCACTGCAAAAATGGGCTTAAGAGATTTTTTAGTGCTCCTTTTTAAATGTCTTCATCGCACAGTTGAAAAACATCTCTCCTTAGCCTTTAACTACCCTAATTAAGATCTACGTACTACTTTACTTTTGATTTTTCTAATGTGTTTTAACATGTTTTGCTTACCTCAACGTCAAATTTAAATGATCAGCATCAGTTGTTTTCTGCAGATAAATATATAGATTCTTAAAAACAGGGGAAGAATACAACTTCCAAGACAGTATTTTCTTTCTTTAGCAACTTTGGTGAATAAATGTAAAAGTTAAAAATCTCTGGTTTTCACAGTGAAGTATGATTTTAATGTTTGTGCCAAAAGAAGTGAAATAAAATAGCATCTCTGACATTTGCACTACCTCAGTAATAGTTACCTTGACATGAAAGATCATGGAATTGAGGGTTATAGGAACCAGCAGAGACAAGGAGTTAAGTCTAGCCATTATCATATTGAATAGCAGAACAAGCTGTGAGAACAAGTGGTCTCCTCATGTTCCAATTTTCATGTGTTTCCCTGAGTGTGGATGTTGATCAAGCAAACATCCCTGAAATCTGTTCTTATTACTAAACACTGGTCACTTAACATCATCTACAGTGCCAAATGTAAGGCCTGAATGGTTCTTGACAAGCAGGATGAACTGCAATCAGTGGACAAGATTGAGAAGTTATTAATTTATTAATTAATAAATCCCACACTGAGCAGTGGGTTATAGTTGTAGCCTACAGCCTTTGTTTGCTGGAGTCTGTTGGACACAATTCACCTTATATTTTGCCAGTTGTACTTTCCCTATTGCTCCTAAGTTAATGTCGATATTTCTTCTACATGATTAGCCTTATCCTTCAATCACTGCCTATCAGCTTGCACTTGATTTTGTTGACTCTGTAGCTGCTGAGGAGCCCTGGTGATTTTTTTATTGTGCGTGTGTGCATCTATAATTTGCACTATGTGGTTGATTGACCGCAGCTTACAATTACCTCTGCCTCGCAGGTCACCCTCACCCCGTCCTTCCCACAGGCTTCAAATCCCTCATGTTTTTGTCCCCATCAACAAACAGATTCAGACCAGCTTGTCTTTGCTCACAATCTTTCTGAGTAACAAGCAGGCTTTGCAGCATCTCCTCATGTAATTACAAAACCAAAGGGAACATTCATTTTTTATATGTTAGCTACATAATTTCTTAATTCTTATTCAACTCAGCTACACTTCCCATTGATTTATGATTGACTTATAAATGTCCAACAGTTGACATGCAGAAGGGTTGCTCAATGGAAAAAGATAATGAGAATGAATCAAATATAGATTCAGTTAGATGCTTTAGAAGATGGTTGCATTGTGAAGTGGAGGCAGCTCAAGACTGCAGAACATCCAAAGAGGGATATCACAGTAGGTACAGAATTTGTAAGGTCAAGCCAAAAAGATTCACCAGAGTGCAGCAAGACAGATGGAGAACTGTTATGGCAGAACTAGGAGCCTTGGAGATGTTCAGGAAGGGAGAGTCAAAGGAGATAAATTTGTGACTCCAATCAAGACATCAAGAGGGAGGAACTGTCAGATGCCTCCAGGGAATTTGGATGAGAATTCAAATGTAGAACAGTGAAACGTAGTTATAAAACTGGAAAGCCAAAAAAAGTTTTCAAAGTTCAGATATTTGTGATTGTTCATGGTATCTCATAGTAGACCAAGAAGTATGAATAATTACAAAGACTGGAGTAATTATTTCTGCCTAAGTCAACATTTATATGAACAGTTCATTACATACGTGGAATCCACAGAAGACAATGATCAAGAACATTTATTACACTATCTATTGCTATTAAATCCAAAATATTGAAGTAAATATTGCACAACAAGATATGAGACCAGATGTGTAAAAGCTCAGTGCGATCAATACTTAACCATAACCCTAACTATCAGTTTGTGAGATGGATACGACAGAGATGTCCACTACAACTTGTAGTGACGAGCTCTATGGGTGAAGAGTCAAAGTGATCAGTCAGTTCAAATTACAATTGAAAATAGATGTGAATAGTTAACATTGTGGTGTATGTAAATATCTATCTTAAAGAACTAAGAATCCCTGTGGTACGTACTTGAACTCACTGATGTACCAGATACGGCCAATAGTTTCTGACATCTATTTGCTAACTCCACCTTCTAATATTACAAATATGCTTATTAACCTTTTTCATTCAATCCTGGTTAGATTATAACCTTAAAATTAGTATAATTTAAGATCACCCCAGAGTAAAACCTTGCATGGTACTTTCAACATGACTGGATTTTAATTTAATTCCAAATATGTCCTGTCAGAGTCCAGAAAGTAATAAGAAGCGAATGCATATCAATTTTATACACCCAATATCCTCAGCCAAATACCCAAGCAATCACATTGTCCAGTTTGCTGATGACACGATAATGGTGAGGCTCATCTCGAACAATGATGAGATGGCCTACAGAGAGGAAGTGGAAGAACTCGAGGCCTGGTGCCAGGTAAATAATCTCTTTCTCAATGTCAACAAGACAAAGGAGACGGTTATCAATTTCAGGGGAATTCACACCACTCATACCCGTCTTTATGATGGTGGCAAACAGAGGAAACTGCAAGCAGTTTCAAACCCATGGGAGTGAAGATCTTACACAACCTCTCTTGGTTCCAGAACACATCCTACACAGACAAGAACTCTCACTAACACCTCTACTTCCTTAGGAGGCTGAAGAGAGCTGGACTTTGCACATCCATACTCATGTCATTCTACAGCTGTACAGTAGAGAGCATGCTAAGAAGCTCCATTACTGCTTGGTACAAAAATTGCACTGCAGTGGACTGGGTGGCTGTTCAAGAGTTTGTCAAAGCTGCCCAACACAACACTGGCACCAGCCTACCCTCCATTAAGGACACCTTGCTCATGGACTGTTTGTTCAACTCCCATCAGGGAGGAGGTTATGTAGCATCTATGCCAGGATCTCCAGTCTCAAAACTTTACACCAAGCAGCAAGGCTTATCAACAGCTCCACCCACTAACTCCACCACTATTTTATTACTTATCATTAGTCACTTTTTGTACAGCCATGTGTCATTTTACAATCAATCTTTGTATATAAGCTCTCTTACATAGTACTTACATTTTATTGTGTGCTTATTGTTATTATTGTGTTTTTTATCTTTTGTGTTTTTCTTTGTGCCGCATCAGATCCGGAGTAACAATTACTTTGTTCTCCTTACACTGTACAGGAAATGGCATTAAACAGTTTTGAATCTTGAATGTGAAAACTTCTTTTCCTTGAAATTGACTGTGAGATTATTCAAACCATTGTTTTCAGGAAATCATTCTTCTCTGTGGCCTCCTTGGATATTTCTGGCTTTGGGCCTAGAATTTGAAATTCTGGTTCATTGGGTTTAGAAAATGATCAAATTTTATTTGGTATTTCTTTTTGGAGCAGAATCAAAGATTAATTGCCATAAATGGGATATAGCACTTGGCTGCAAGACATTAACTTGTCAACTGGTTCTTTAGCTATGTTCAAAAAAATTTAAGTACAGAATTTCTCTGATGAGGATTTTTATTTTGGCTTAAATTGTTTCAACAATAATAAGCTACAAATAAATTGGTAAGTGCAATTTTTTAAAAATCCAAATTGAATATAGTTGACTGGGACACAAAAGGCTCTTTATCACAGAATTGTAATAATCATTGGGCAATGGTTGACAGTACTTTTTTTCACCTGTTTTAGGATATAATAAATAATATCCTAATTTACAGTGCTATGGCAACAGATAGAGAAAAGGCAAACAACTATTTACATGAAGTGAATGCTATTTAGATTCAACCTAATAGAAGGGATAACTTTACCATATCCATGCTCACATAACTTTCGAAAAACTAATTATAAAGTTTACTATTAACTGAAGTATGGTGCATAACTATAAAGAAGAAAGTAATGAAATATCGAGAAAAGCTGCTCCTCTTAAAATTCATAAACACGGATTCTTCAGATACTGGAAATCCAGAGCAACACACATCAAATGCTTGAGGAACTCAGCAGTGCAGGCAGCATCTATCGAAAGAAATAAACAATTGATATTTAGGGTCAAGACTCTTCATCGAGACTCTAGATATTCACATAAGCAAGAAATGAACTGATCAAATGCAATTGATAATTAAGGCTGAAAGAAAAGTCTTTGCCTGTGAAAAAGAAATAACTATCATACAGAGGAGAGTAATGCAGCTTGAAAGAATTATTGAAGAGTCAAGGTAATATAGTCTTCAACTTCAAAACTTCACAAATAAGGTGAAGAGGGAAGTGAGAGGAAATGTCTTCATTTAAGAAATATTTAGCCAAGACCCTTGCATATTCATGCAAGGCTCCTTCAGAAAGTAAGGAGGCATGGGATCCAAGGAGGCTTTGCTTTGTGAATCCAGAATTGGTTTGCCCACAGAAGGCAAGGATGGTTATAGATGGTTCATAGTTTGCATGGAAGTTGGTGACCAGTGGTGTTCCACAGGGATCTGTTCTGGCACCCCTCCTCTTTGTGATTTTTATAAATGAACTGGATGAAGAAGTAGAATGGTGGGTTAGTAAGTTTGCTGATGACACAAAGGTTAGAGGTGTTGTGGATAGTCTGGAGGGTTATCAGAGGTTACAGCAGGACATCGACAGGATGCAGAACTGGGCTGAGAAGTGGCAGATGGACTTCAGCCCAGATAAGTGTGAACTAGTTCATTTTGGTAGGTCCAATTTTAAGACAGAATATAATATTAGTGGTAAGACTCTTGGCAGTGTGGAGGATCTGAGAGATCTTGGGGTCCATGTCCATAGGACACTCAAAGCTGCTATGCAGGTTGACAGCATTGTTAAGAAGGTGTATGGTGTGTTGGCATTTATCAACCATGGGAATGAGTTCAAGAGCCAAGAGGTAATGTTACAGCTATGTAAGACCTTGGTCAGACCCCACTTGGAGTACTGTATTCAGTTCTGGTCACCTCACTACAGGAAGGATGTGGATACTATAGAGAGAGTGCAGAGGAGATTTACAAGGATGTTGCCTGAATTGGAGGGTGTACCTTATGAAAATAGGTTGAGTGAATTTGGCCTTTTCTCCTTGGAGCGATGGAGGATGAGAGGTGACCTGATAGAGGTGTATAAGATGATGAGGGACATTGATCATGTGGATAGTCAGAGGCTTTTTCCCAGGGCTGAAATTACTAACACGAGGGGGCATAGTTTTAAGGTGCTTGGAAATAGGTACTGAGGGGTACCTAATTCAAGGGTAAGTTTTTCACACAGAGAGTTGTGGGTGCATGGAATTCACTGCCGGCAGCGGTGGTGGAAGTGGATACAATAGGGTCTTTTAAGAGCCTCTTAGATAGGTACATGGAACTTAGAAAAATAGAGGGCTATGCGCTAGGGAAATTCTAGGCAGTTTCTAGAGTAGGTTACATGGTCGGCACAACATTGTGGGCTGAAGTTCTGTAATGTGCTGTAGGTTTCTATGTTCTGATAAAAAGGGTCATCAACTGCCAAGGCACAAAAAGCTGCAGAGTAAATGCTGGTAAGCAGGATTGTTGTGGTTACTGATGCTCAGCACTGAACAGTCTGCTTCTGCACCATACATCTCTAGTGTACTGAAGATTTTGACATAAAATAAATAGTACCCAAATATCCAAATGGTGGGAGAAAACAAGCGAATAGAATTAGTTCCTCCAAGTATAGTCCAGGATGATTCAGAATCCAGGAACTAAACAAGTTCAATAATGTGGCTATCCATAATAATATACGGATATTAAAAAGAGAAATATTGGCCAATGGCCTGGTGACCAAAACCTTTGCATGTTATCACATAATAGCAATGAAAAATATTCCTTAAGTTCTGCAAAAAGCATAAACTGCAGTCATATTGTAGATGAACTGATGAAACAATCAGAAATCTAACACCAATGGATATTGAAATACAAACAGAAAATACTCTGCAAATGAGGTAGCATCTGTGGAAAGTGAAGATAAACAACTATAAAAACCATACCGGACCACATAGGGCCTGCAGAAAGCCAGGTGGAGTAATCGTCAGTATTAAAGTTAATGAACTATGGACATCTGAAGAATGAAAACCATGGGTCAAGCTTCTAACCATTGAGGCTGTAAGTGGACAAGTCCCAAGCATAGCATAGACTGGAGTGGAGCCTTCAACTGAGTGGAGGGACAACTCCAGGGCTCCTGCTCTTCTCAAGTTTGCTCCTTTTGGAGTCTAGCAAGTTAGTCCCAACTTCAGCAGTTTTACCAGTTCTCAGGCTGGGAAATCTGCCCACCAAACCAGTGCCAATTTAGAGCTGGCACAAGTATTGTGAGTCTATTGAAATGGCTGGGAGAGACTGACAGTTGAAAGAAAGGTAAGGAAAGCTTTTCATTTGATTTAATTTAATTAAGTTTCTTTGATTGCTTATAGATATTGTATATATAGTATATGCCGATTTTTATGTTTTGTAAGGAAAATGTCATAGCTTTAGTACTTTAGAATTATATGTCAATATTTTTAACAGGTCATGAATAATTTTGAATATTTGCAAACCTTAAACATGACCATAAGGATTCAACAACTGCCTCCGTTTTGACAGTGAGTGTGCCAGGTATGGACACTCCTCAACTTTAAAAGTTCCTCCTGTCAGTCAAGTCAGTCACTCAGCTGGTTAAGGTGGGAGAGGCCTCTGACTGCACTGAGCTTCTCCATTATTAGGAAGCCAGGCTCCCAGTGGATGATAGCTCCTCAAGCAAATTTATGAGGAACAGTGTGGTCGAGCAGCAAGTGGCCAGTGACAAAGCAGCAGCAGAAATCCATCCTAACGTGACAGGCAAGAGCTCGCTGAGGCAGCTCAGCCCCACACTTGGACAAGTCATTTGACCACCATTGTCTACAATGGACGAGAGCCAGCTTGAAGAAAAATTATGCTGTGAAACACAAAGTAAATTTATTTATTAAGCAGGTTTCAATAGAATTTAATGATCGCTTCTTTTAACACCACAAGTTTTTGAATTAAATAAATGAATATGATAAATAATAAGAACATAGAGAATTGGGTGACACAAAAGAGGAACAATTTTCACATTGACACATACATATCACTGTTCCAAAAGAATAGAACAATCTGAACGACAGATCAAATTTTGGTTTTCACTAAGTAACTGGAAATGAAGGTCTTCATGTTCCTTTGGCTCTTATCATCCCGTGCAAAACAGTTAACTGTTTCCTGAAGACAACATTCTCTGAGATCAAATGGGGAGTTTCACTTACAAACCAGGAATCCGCTGATCTGGGACTAGAGGAAGATGACCACTTCCTTGGATTAATCATGTTCATAATTTTAAAAAAAAACAGGAAGTTCTGGATATCCTCAGCAGATGGTTTCAATTCACCTAGAACTCTTACCTCTTTCAAATTGCGGCATTTGTGGTATTTTTCTTTGGTTTTCAAGACAAACTAGTTCCCTCAGAAGAATCTCAGAATGTTAATTTTGCCACAGCTAAATGGACGTTTAAAAATGTGAGTTAATCAGAAACAAATTCTCAAGTTTGAAGTAATTGCATCCATTTTCTTTTTCTTCTTTGCTCCAGTCTTTATAGAACATGGAACAGTACAGCACAGTACGGGCTCTTTGGCCCATGATGTTGTGCCAAACTATGTACACATACCCCATGATCAATCTAACCCCTCCCTCCTACGTAGCCTGTAACCTTCCATTTTCACTTTCATCCTTATGTCTAAATGTCCCTAATGTATCAGTCTCAACCACCTCCCCTGACAGTGCATTCCAGGCATTCACTATTCTGTGTGAAAACCTCCCTCTGACTTCTCCCCTAAACTTTCCTCCATTCATCTTAAAAGGATGTCCTCTGGTATTAGCAATTGTTGCCCTGTGAAAAAAGTTTTGGCTGTCCATTTTACCTATCATTCTGTACACCTCTATCTAGTCAGCTCTCGTCTTCCTTTGCACCAAAGAGAAAAAGCATTGCTCACTCAACCCTTCCTCATAAAGACATTTTTTCTAATCCAGGTGTATCCCAGTTTATCTCCTTACACCCTCTCTAAGGATTCCACATCCTTCCTATAATGAGGCGACCAGAACCATTCACAATACCCCTCAAGTTCTACTAACTGGTTCAAGGACAAAAATAAGGTCAACATCAACACTATCTTGGAGCTCAATATGCAGATGACAATGCCATCGTAGCATGCTCTGCAGAAGACCTCCGATGTATCCTGGACACCTTTACCAAGGCATATAGGGTGCTGGGTCTTGTCTTAATGTAAGAAAAGACACAGGTCCTATATCAGCCACCACCTAACCAGCCATTTATCCATAAAAGATCCTGATATCACCCTTGAAAATTAGACCACTTTCTCCACCTTGGTTCCATTCTCTCTTCAACAGCAGAAATCAACTCAGAGATCAACCACTACCTGCGTAGTGCTGGTGGAGCCTACGCAAGATTAAGAAAAGGAGGCTTTGAAGTTTGCAGCCTATAGGTCTATAGAGCAATCACCCTTCCTACATTACTGTATGCAGCTGAATCATGGACCACTTATAGTAGACACCTGAAAGACCTGGAACAATATCACCAAAGTGCCAGATGAAAGATTCTGAGTATCAGCTGAAAGGAAATACACACAAACACCAGCATACTGGAGGAGGCTAACATGCACCTCCACCATGATAAAGCAACACCAACTCCGATGGTAGGTCACGTTTTCTGGAAGCCTAACTCACGTCTCCCTAAGCAGATCCTTTACTCCCAGTTGAAGGATGGCCGCTGAGCCACTGGTGGACAAAGGAAATGTTTCAAAGATAACACCAAAATCAGCCTGGAGAAATTTAACCTGACATCTAAGAACTGGGAAGACATTGCATTCAATAGGTGCACCTGGAGAAAATCTGTTCAAGAGGGAGCTGTGCTACATGAGAGTAACCTCCACAGAGAACAAGCAGCAGCTATGAAAGGAAACACTGAATAACCAAAAGACCCAAACACCATGCACAGCCACCATGGCCACGTTGCACCAGAGTATGTACATCCCAGATTAGCAGCTGCAGCCACCTGAGGTCACTTTAATAGATAAACCCTCAGCAGAACATTCTACCCAAATTAAGTGGCCAGACTACACATAAACTCGAGAACTATCAGGAATTTTCTTAGGGCTGCCCACCATATTGAAAATACAATGGAGACCCTATAAATCCACTTAAGTGTGTTTTTGTCAAATTTCCTGTAAAATAAGCGGGAACAGATCGTTGGTAAATCCCATCTTATGTCAGAAAGTCATTAACACATCAACACATTGCTAATCGAATTCCTGCAATGAAGCAGGAGGGAAATTTCAGGCACTGAAAGCAGGTGATTGGAACAAAGTTTAACAATTTAGATTTTAATGAACAATAAAACAATAGATAGGGCTGACTAATCAGTTAAGGAGGCCATTTATCCCCCGAGAATAGACATTGGGAGAAAAGTTACTTAGCTACAGCATCAGATAGCAGACTAGTACCCAGAGGACTAGACTAATGATCTCTACCTTATATTAGTCATACAGTCTAAACTTGGATCCCAAATCAACTGCAAATCTGAACAGAGAAGCTGCCTCGGTCAATTCAGAGGGCAGCTGAGAATAATATGGAATGACATACACTGTGGGTCAAAGTAACTGTTGTTGACAGCTTCACAGCCACTGCTACTGCTTCCATCTTTCTTTTACATATTTAACTTATTGCTTGTATTTAAATCCAGCAGTGAAATTCAAGTCCTATCTCTGCATCCAGCGTTGTGGGTTCCAAATACTATGCAGTAATTTTTCCATAAAATTACCCTGTCTGTTCATTTTCAGTAGCAAGTTCAAGATAGCAATCACAACTAGAAATACTGGCTATATTTTTATTTCTTTTAATAGTCACACAGAGCTGAGCTTAAGAGAAGCATTTTTACTATTATTAAAGCCAAGACTAATTTGTAGTTTTTGATTCCTGAGTAGTCTATTGATAAAAGCTGTTTGATAGGACCATTGACACTCTTTCTATCACTTTCCTAATATTATAAATAGACTGACTGGGTGATAGTCATAGAGTCATTAACCAATATAGCACAGATATAGACCCTCCAGCCCAACAAGTTCATGTTGATCACAGCTAGTCCCAACTTCCTGCATTCAGCCCATTATTCACTAAGCTCCGCCCCTTCACGTATCCATCAAAGTGCTTCTTAAATAATATCATTGTATCTTTTTTTGACAGCTCGTTTCACATACTCACCACCCTATGTGTTGAAAAAGTCGCCCCTCAGGCCTCTTTCAAAACTTTTTCTCACCATAAATCTATGCCCTCTTGTTTTGCTCTTCTCCACTCCAAGGGAAAAGACTGCTACTATCCACCATCTTGCCTCTCATAATTTTGATCACTTCTATAAGGTCACACCTCATTCTCCTACATTCCAAGGAATAAATACCTAGCCTGACCAACCACTCCCTATAACTGAGGCCCTCTAATCCAGGATGTATCGTTGTAAGATTTTTCTTTGCTCTTTTGAGATTAAGCACATCTTTCCTAACCAAAAAAGTACACAGTACTTCAAATGAAGATTCAGCATAGAATTAATACTCCTCAAGGGATTTGGTCAATCCTGCCTTCAGATCCAATGAGTAGATTAATTAGGTTATTTGTCCTGTGCTTCTGTAGGCATTTGTGCCCAGGTTCTCATTTGGTTATGTTTAATGTCTACTTTTTGTTTCAAATCGAGTTTAAGAGAGCAGCACAAAACTTAAGTAAAACTATTCACTTAGTATCCAGGATGCACTACAGTCTCCGCAGTGACATTGGCCCAGAGAGTGGGCCCATTGGCCCATTCACACAGAGAGTGATGAATCTGTGGAATTCTCTGCCACAGGAAACAGTTGAGGCCAGTTCATTGGCTATATAAGAGGGAGTTAGATGTGGCCCTTGTGGCTAAAGGGATCAGGGGGTATGGAGAGAAGGCAGGTACAGGGTTCTGAGTTGGATGATCAGCCATGATCGTACTGATTGGCGGTGCAGGCTCGAAGGGCCAAATGGCCTATTCCTGCACCTATTTTCTATGTTTCTATGTCTCTAAGAAGGCCATTTGTAAGTAATAGAAACAGCTTCCGCTGTGCCACAGAAAACAAGCTGCAGCTGCGAAAGGAGAACCTGAGAAACTAAAAGACACAACCACGAACCACAGCCACCACCGAGACTTGCCCATACTTCACCAGAATATTAGATCCTGGATCGACATCTACAGCCACCTGAGGACCCACCAATAAACAATCCCCCAGAAGAACATCAAACTTGACTCGAGTGATTGCTGTGCTTCCTCATGATACTCAAAGTATGGCAGATGCACAGCTGCAAAAATGCTTATCTCCTGCACTCTCATCACCCAATGAACAAGCAGAAAAATCACTTCATGCAGCAATATAACTGGAATAACTTGTACGCTCAGTTCTGGTTTGAAGTTCCACCAAGAAAATGCATGTTTTGAATTTTAATTCATGGGCAAGGGATACAGTTGGTAGTGAGGGAATTATTCCCATTAATGATGTTTAAAATTGACCCACTGTTAATTCATAGTATTAAAGCAAAAACAAATATATATAGTTTCTTTATAGTTTCATGAGCAATGAGTACCATTAATTATAACCATTACATTATGACTCTCATATTAAGTAGATGGCTTTGATACTGATGCAGCTTTGATACAGCTTTGCAATGTCCGTCCTAAAGCAATAATAATTATGTTATGGCTCCCTACCTTAATGTGCAATGAATCATGTCCAATTATTTTATTTCTTTTTGGCACTTAATGTTGCACTGATTGAATATGCTTGGTTCCTCTGCCACTGGATCCTTGACTTCCTCACCAGGAAACCAGAGTCTGTGTGGATTGGAAAGAACAACTCCTCCTCACTGACAATCAACAGTGGCGCACCTCAAGGATGCTTGCTTAGCCCACTGCTCTACTCTCTCCACACCCATGACTGTGTGGGTAGGCACACCTCAAATGACATCTATAAATATGATGACACCACAATTATTGTTGTCACAATTTCAGATGGCGAAGGGAGGCATACAAGAGTGAGATAGATCAGCTGGTTGAGTGGTGTCACAACAACAACCTTGCATTCAATGTCAGTAAGACCTAGCAATTGATTGTGGACTTCAAAAAGATAATTAATGCAGGAGGAGATGTTATTTCTGATCGCTACAGACTGCGGTCTCCCAATGAGGAAGTCAAAGATCCAGTTGCAGAACGACACACTAGTCCTCATCAAGGGATCAGAAGTGGAGAGGGTGAACAGCTTCAAGTTCCTGGGAGTCGACATCTCTGAGAATCTATTTATCCTGGTCTGAACATATTGATGCAATTACAAAGAAGGTCCAAGAGCAGCTCTATTTCATAAGAAGTTTGAGGAGAAGTAATATATCACCAAAGACACTCGTAAATTTCTCCTGGTCTACCGTGGAGAGCATTCTAACTGGTTGCATCACCATCTGATATGGGAAGGAGCCATTGCACAGGATCAGAAAAAGCTGCAGGAAGTTGCAAACTTGCCAGCTCCATCACGGGCACTGGCCTTCCCAGCATCGAGGACACCTTCAAAAGGCATTGCTTCAAAATGCGGCATCCATCATTAAGGATCCCCATCACCCAAGACATGTGCTCTTCTCATTGCTACCATCAAGGAGGAGGTAGAGGAGGCTGAAGACACAGACTCAACATTTCAGGAACAGCTTCTTTCCTGCTGCCATCAGATTTCTGAATGGGCAATGAATCCATGAACACTTCCTCAGTATTTCTTCACCCCTCTCTTTTTTGCACTTCATATTTAACTATGCTTATTGTAATTTATAGAGTTTATTACTATATATTGCAATGTGCCGCTGCCACAAAACAACAAATTTCATGACCTATGCTGGTGATATTAAACCTGTTTCTGATTCAGAGAAGACGACTGAAATAAATGCCTCTACTTGAAAGTGATGAGGTTGGCCATAGCACAAGAAACATTCAGAGTTACAGACATACTACTGTACAGGACAACAACACTAACTAAAACCTAGATCAAACTTCCTGAAATGTCTGAACACTTTGCAAACTTCCCTCAGTGGATTCAGTTCTTGAGAAAACTTATGAAAGGTATTAAGTCTTATAATACAGTATAAAGTAGGATAACAATATTTGGGGTGATCTGACAGATATATCAGATCATGAGGGCCATAGACTGGGTGAAAGAACAGTCTTTTTCCCAGCAAGGGGACGCTAAAAGGGTACACGTTAAAGATCAGAGGCAAGAGATTTAAAAGGGACAGCAGGAACAGCTTCTCCACACAAAGGGTGATGCATATTTGGAACGAACTGCCTGAAATAGTAGTTGAGGTGGACATATTAGCAAAATGTAACAGGTATTTAGATATGAACATCTAGAAAATAGAATAGTACAACATATTACAGGCCCTTCGGCCCACAATGTGGTGCCGACCCTCAAACCCTACCTCCCATATAACCCCCCAACTTAAATTCCTCCATATACCTGTCTAGTAGTCTCTTAAATTTCACTAGTGTATCTACGCACCAACCACTCTCTGAGTAAAAAAACCTTCCTCTAATATCCCCCTTGAACTTCCCACCCCTTACCTTAAAGCCATGTCCTCTTATATTGAGCAGTGGTGCCCTGGGGAAGAGGCGCTGGCTATCCACTCTATCTATTCCTCTTAATATCTTGTACACCTCTATCATGTCTCCTCTCATCCTCCTTCTCTCCAAAGAGTAAAGCCCTAGTTCCCTTAATCGCTGATCATAATCCATACTCTCTAAACCAGGCAGCATCCTGGTAAATCTCCTCTGTATCCCTTCCAATGCTTCCACATCCTTCCTATAGTGAGGCGACCAGAACTGGACACAGTACTTCAAGCGTGGCCTAACCAGAGTTTTATAGAGCTGCATCATTACATCGTGACTCTTAAACTCTATCCCTCGACTTATGAAAGCTAACACCCCATAAGCTTTCTTAATTACCCTATCTACCTGTGAGGCAATTTTCAGGGATCTGTGGACATGTACCCCCAGATCCCTCTGCTCCTCCACACTACCAAGTATCCCACCATTTACTTTGTACTCTGCCTTGGAGTTTGTCCTTCCAATGTGTACCACCTCACACTTCTCCAGGTTGAACTCCATCTGCCACTTCTCAGCCCACTTCTGCATCCTATCAATGTCTCTCTGCAATCTTCGACAATCCTCTACACTATCTACAACACCACCAACCTTTGAGTCGTCTGCAATCTTAACAACCCACCCTTCTATCCTCACATCCAGGTCGTTAATAAAAATCATGAAAGTAGAGGTCCCAGAACAGATCCTTGTGGGACACCACTAGTCCACAACCCTCCAATCCGAAGGTACTCCCTCCACCATGATCCTCTGCCTTCTGCAGGCAAGCCAATTCTGAATCCACCTGGCCAAACCTCCCTGGATCCCATGCCTTCTGACTTTCTGAATAAGCCTACAGTGTGGAACCTTGTCAAGTGCCTTACTAAAATCCATGTAGATCATATCCACTGCACTATGTACATGGATAGGGGAAGTTTAGTGGGCAGGTGGTACCAGCTCACCAGCCAACGTAGTTGGCATGGACAAGTTGGGCCAATGGGCCTGCTTCCATGCTGTGCAACTCTAAAAAGGTGCTGAAAACAATTTTGATTTCCTTAATTAAAAAAAGTATATAATAGCTTTTGAAACAGCCCAAAAGAGATTCCCCAGACTAATACTTGAGATAAGAGCATTGTCATATTAAGGGAAGCTAAGGAGGTTTGGTCTGTAAAGTTTAGAAGAAGGTGACCTCATTGAGACATGTAAGATCCAGAGTGCGAATAACACAGATGTTTTCACCAGTGGGAGAGTCTCAAATGAAGGATCAGTCATTTAAAACAAAGGTGCATAGAAATCTCTTTTTGCAAAGAGCAGTGAGTCACTGGAATTTTCTCTCCTAGAGGATTGTGGAGGCTAAATCTTTACAAATATTTAAGATGAAGGCGATGTGAATTCTCCTCCGCTAAAGCTGCTCACATTAATAGTCCCAGCTGTCAGTATCAAATTCTAATCCACTGAATCACACAAATTCTGTTTGAAAGATTGGGGAATGGAGGGCACTGAAGAACTGACACAGAAGGGGAGCTCAGGCCAATGTTGATCAGTTATGATCACACTGAACGGTGGGTGGTCTAAATCATGTTCTTACTTTCATGTATTTTTGTGTTCACCTGCTAGATAACTGAAATAAAAATCATGATTGCCAGAAATGTTCAACAGGGCAGGCAGTGTCTGTGAGGAGAAAAAATGATTAATGTTTCAGGTTGATGGCCTGTTGCATCTTATTGCATGTCTCCAAATACAGGTGCAGTTTGATCACTGGCATTTTCTGATAATTGTTCATGACTCTCAACAAATTCTGCCACAAAACGTGAACAATTAAAACTGTGGAGTCTTCTTTTATTTAGGGAGTATGTGAAAGATCAGATTTTAGGTCAATTATTAAAATGTTAGATTTCCTTTTTCACACTTTCCTTCACTTCTCTCTCCCACCTTATTAATCAAATCTGTCCCTCATTTCAGAATGGGCTCACATTTCTGTTTCCCTGGTTATTAGTCCATTGCATTGTTTAAGGTGAAAATTGTTCCATTGACTTATCAAAGGCTTCGATCTCTTCTCTTCATGGTTGCCCCTCAGCCACCAATTCATGTGACAAATATAATTAGAAATGAAGTGTGCAGAACAAAGTCTAAGCAAGTGGGACTGAAGCAGATTACCCTACTCAGTCATGGAGTCATTCTGGAATTTTGTGGCAAACCCTACCAATAATGCTACCTTCTAATAATTGTAATACAAAATGTACTTCATTGCTCAGAAAATTGTGCAAATTTAGACTTATAACATCTCCCACGAGAGAATGAAGAGAAATGGGAAGTCAAAACCACATCCCCATCCAGATACACTTGCGGGAAAGAAGCATGATTGAAGCATTGAATCGTTTAACTGCACTCAAAATTAAAAGAACAGCAGCAAGAAATGAGAGAAAACGTTCCTTGTGCTGCTTTTTTGATTTCCTGCTAAAATATCAAAACCTTGCAAAAATCCATTGAAATGCATAATTACATACAAAAAATGTTGGAGGAACTCAGCAGGCCGGGCAGCATCCATGGAAAAAAGTACAGTCGAAGTTTTGGGCTGAGACATAATTTTTTCACTGAGAGCCTTGCATTAAGGTGGGACTTATGAAGTTACCTGTGGAAGCTGCATCAGGAGTTTCTGCTCTCTTGTCTTGCTACACCTACTGCTGGAAAACATAGCAGTTTTATTTCCAGAACCCTCCACATGGCAGTCTTCGAACAGCAAGATGGATTGCTGTGGACTGGGGGTGACTAGGGCATAATTCCCCATTAAACTCACCCCACTCCATCGCCTAGTCCAATTCACTCCTGTGCTGTGAATGGCTGATCGAAGGGCCTGGGACAAGCAACATGCAGTTCAAAAGTGAAGTGTGCAAGGAGGCAGCGGTCAGTAAAACCAGCATCACTAATTCATGTTGCATAAAATCTGCTCATTGAAAACTGAGGCAGACGCATGCTGTGTACAAGATATCAATGTCACAGTGCAGACCCTTCAAATGTCATCTCCTTCCTGATTCTGGGAGGATTTGCTCTTCGTCTTTCTCTAAAAGAATACTGAAGGCGAGACGTTGCCCACAAAATCTCCAAGTTATGTTACTGTTGGAGGAAGCATGCTCTTGTGAGCTGTGACATCAATAGCTTCCTGACTGGGACAGAGCTAACAATGACCTTGCTAAAGATGGAAATGCCCAGGAAAATTTTCCAGTGGAGATTACTTCACCCTGGAGTAACTACTAAAGCAAACTACCATGGGTAAAACCATTCTTTGATCATTATAACCATGCTGAATGTATAAGTAAACTAGTATATTTAAAATAAGACTATGAATTAAATTAAAATAGATATAGCTTTTGTTCAATTCTAGTTATGTCATAACAGTGGTGCAAATGCAAGAACTGGCAACACTTATTAAATATTGGTTACCTTTAGTAAACCGCTACTGCTAGACCACAGTCTGATTTTAACTCAGCTGATTTCTCCTGCTTACATATTTTAAAAGGACATCATCAGATGGCTTCAAGCAAAGCAAGCTAGTTGATGAATTTATATATCCACCCAGATCCTTAGTCCAAATATTTAAAATAACATTCACTAGAATTCAGATGTTTGTCTGTCAATAGCCAGCTTGTGTGTGTTTTAAATTTGGAGCAACACAGACACACAGGAAATAAAACTGCTGCCCCACAACTCCTAGTTCAATCCTGACCAAAAGACATAGGAGCCAAACTGGGTCATTTGGCCCATCGAGTCTTCACTGATCCAATTTTCCTCTCAGCCTCAATCTCCTGCCTTCTCCCCATATTCCTTCATGCCCTGACCAATCAAGAATCTATCAACCTCTGCCTTAAATATACATAAAGACATGGCTTCCACAGCTGCCTGTGGCAAAGAATTCCACGGCTTCACCACTCTCTGGCTAAAGAAATTCCTCCACATCCCTGTTCTAAAAGGATGCCCCTCATCCACATCCACTCTATAAAAGTCTTTCCCCATTGAGTAGGTTTCAATTAGATCACCCCTCATTCTTCTGAATCCTAGTGAATACAAGCTGAGACCAATCAAACACTCTTCATATGACAAGCTGTTCAATCCTGGAATCATTTTTGTGAATCTCCTTTGTACCCTCTCCAGTTTCAGCACATCCTTTCTAAGATAAGGGGCTCACAATACTCCAAGTGAGCCCTCACCCCTGCTTTACAAGAACCCAACATTACATTCTTGCTTTTGTATCTTAGTCCTCCAGAACTGTGTGTGGAATTTGCTTGTTTTCACTGCGACCCTGTGGATTTCCTCCAGGTGCACTCGCTTCCTCCCACATCCAGAAATGTGCTGGTGGGACAATTTGCTGGTGTCAAGTTATCCCTTTGCATAGTCAAGTAGCAAAAGGGAATATATAGGCATGGGTGGGGGGGTTGGGGGGTGGAGGGTAGATGCTGAAATACTGGGGGAAATGGATAGAGGGAATGGGACTGATAGGTTTGCTGGATGGGGAGCAGGCATGATGTGGTAGGCTGAATGTCCTCCATCTGTATCATATAGTAACAAGTATTGATAATGCAAGTACTTTCCATTAATACTATTATCATTCACCACAACTGCTCACCCCCAATTCCCTCATCTGATGAGTGACAGCACTATTTGGTTATAGATCACGTATAAAGAATTAAAATGCAAAATGTGCACAGAGTACAACAGGAACTTTCCTATCAAGACAGTTCACTCCAACAATGGTTCAGAGTCCATGTGGTCTACAGAGAATGATGAATGAGTACAATCAGATGAGGCAAACTACCTATTGGGTCTTTCCATTCTCCAGGAATGTTTCCACGGTAATATAACATTATCAGTGTTCGGAAGTGACACTAAAACCAAGGGACATAAATAAATTCAGTTTAATCCCTGTGAGGTTGTTACAGCAAGGAAAAGTTTACTTATTCATATCAAACTCTTTTGAGATCGAAGTTACTAAAGAGTACAGCTGTCAGACAGTTCCAACCACTGAGTGGTCAGAAACAGAGGTGGAGTTTCACTTTGAACAATAGAGCAGAGAAGGTGGGTTCAGATCAGCCCTCCATTATATTGGTACAATAGGCCACTCCAGACCTAATTGTGGGGTGCAGTAGATCACATCCTACAACACAGGGTTTTTTTTTTACTGATGCTTAGGATGAACCTTATAACTTCAGAAACATACTGTTACCACGTTCGGATATGGCCCAAGTGCGGAGTGAGAGACACTGAAGCAGGTCGATGGTTCACAGACTTTATTACGAACAGCGTTAAAGGGAAAATAAAACAATAAGCTCTAGGCTAAACAGGGCCATTAACTAAAAACCTCAAAAGGAAAATGAAGCCTACACTGCAGCTCAAAAGAACGTCTAAACATTAAACGAATACCACTAGTCTCCTGAGTCAGTTGACTTGAAAGTTCAATCTCTCAGGGAAGGCCGAATGCAAACACCGTTGCTATGCTCTGACTAAGTCTCGACAAGTACTACGACAACAAGTATGGAGTTAAATACTATCATGATTAAATAACAATTAGCTGACACGTGCAAATTCACAAGCGCAATTGCCGTATCTACTGCGCTGCCGAATCCATGGTTGTGACACATACTTGCCATTCCAAGGTCAGTCATGGAAAGAGATTACCAGACAAACAGAGGAAAAGATGCAAGAATGTACTCAATTTCCTTGGGGGAGAAAAGCGTCACCTCTTGAGAGCCACTGATCGATGGGAGCTCAAAGCGGATCAGGAGAAATTGTGAGTTAATTAAGAGGCTAAGATCTATGTATCACCACCCTGTCTACCTGTGACATCACTTTCAAAATGCAAGTGCACTTGTACTGCTGGGTCGTTCTGTTCTATTATACTCACTAGAGCCCGACTTTTCATAGTATAAGTCCTAAGCTGGCTTGACCTTCAAAAAATGCATCACCTCACACTTATCTGTATTAAAATTCACTTGTCCCTCTTCAACCCACTTTCCTAACTGATCAAAATCCATTGTAATCTACAATAACCTTCTGCACTATCAGCAATACCTACTAATTTCATATCATCCACCAATTACTGATCAAGCCTTGTGCATTTGCATCCAGATCATTTATATAAATAACAAATAGGTCCAAACACTGACTCCTGTGGCACATACTAATCAGCAGCCTCCATTCCGAAAAACAACCTTCATCCACCACTCTCCGCTTCCTACCTCTGAGCTAATTTTGAATCCAACTAACTAACTCTCTCTGAATTCCATGGGACCTAACCTTCCAGAATAGCCTAATATGCAGGATATTTTCAAAGGCTTTGAAAAAATTCAGTCAAGCAACATCCTTTGCCCTAACATCATCTACAGTTTGAGTCACTATTTTCAAACTTTAAAAGTTCATCAAGCACAACTTCCCACACACAAAGTCATGCCGACTCCTCCTAATCAGACTCTGTGTAAATTCTGATCAATATCACCCTTTAGGGTGTCCTCTAGTGAATTCCCTACTACTCATGTCAAGCGGACAAGCCTGTAGTTCCCTAACTTGTCCTTGCTCCTACTTACAAACAACAGAACAACTAGCACCTTCCAGTCTTCATCACTGGCTAATGATGAAGTAAATATATCCACAAGAGTTTCCGAAATTTCCTCTCCAGCCTCCCTCAAGGTTGCACTCACTTATGCACTGACCATTTATCCACTTTAGTTCACTGTAATTCTGTAAATACTTCCTCCCTAATAATATGAATGTCCTCCCAAACATCTTCACTTGTTTCCCTTACCTCTTGAGCAACAATTATTTTCTTCTCATTAACACTGAGGATAAATATTCATTAAAAGCCCCACCCATCTCCCACAACTCGGGACATAGGCAGTCAAGTTGGGACCTACCAGAGGCTCCATATCTCTCATCAGCCAAGGTTCCCTGAACGTGCCAGTTTTTACCCCTTCACTCTACCAGAAACATGCTGCTCCTGAACACTTGATATCAAACTCTTAAAAGCCGCGCACTTGTCATTCATTCTTTACCCTTCAAGCAGGCTCACAAAATCGACCTCTGCTAGACCTTGCCTAATTCCCCCAATTTGCCTTGCTCCAGTTTAGGATCCTAAACTGTGCACCTGTCCTAGCATTTCCCATCACTTTCTTAAAACTAATTAAATTATGGTCACTAGAGCCAAAGTGCTCCAATATCAGTATTATAATAACGTGCACTAATGCACAAATTCCAAAAATAATTTTATAAATTCAGAGCTATTAAAGGTCAAAACATTACTAAGCTTTATTATTTTTAAGTATGATCATAGTACTGGAATTCTTTATTGATACCACTTTGCCTGCTATTAAAAATAAGAGAGGCTGTAATGTGGAGTAAATGCCAGCATATATGCAAGAAAAGCCTCGATGAATGAATTTTGTCCATTACCACCACAACTAGATATAAAGCAGTCTTGTTATGCTTTCACTACTGAGATGGAGCACGAATTAGCCATACCTTTGACATCAGCCATCAGAAAACTGTTGTTTAAAGATCCTGCACAGATGGCAAAATCCAAACAAATTACACGCAGATTGAGAAAGATGAACTGGTGGATATATTTGAAGTTACAAGACTTCAGCATTTCTTGCTGACACCCGCATCCTGATCTCCTTTTGTGGCTGATAACTGATGAAATTTGCTCATTTGGCATGTTGTCCAAGTCTTCCTACACACAGACATGGACTGGTCCTTTAGTAAATTGAGTAAACATTTTACAAAGATCACTGAGCAATCCTTACAAAGGAAAGTAAATTATTGATGATCACCAATGTCTTGCAACATCTTCCATATCTTGCATTGGTCTTATGTGTGCTTTGTCACCGCAACATTTTGAGCTCTTAATGGTGTCCAGTGTTTGCAGTTCCAGGTGTAGTGGGTGCAGGTCAGACCTTCTTTTGCATGTCCTACTACTGACACTTACACTTCTGGTTTGAGCCAGTTTTCTGTTGTTTGGAATAGAGTGCTAGTTCATATGTCCATTACATCTTGCACTGAGCTGCTCATTATCCCTTCCTTGTGAGTATCAGGGAAGGCTAAACACTCAAATCAGAGAGAGATCATTTATTCTTCCGGAGCAATTCATTGACCATATTCACAGTGCTTACTGCCTTTTAACTATTTGGTGGAAAGCGATGTGATGATTACTAGTGATCAATTTATCAATCCTTGGAGAACCTCACAAAGTTGTCCTATTATCTGAGACTAAGATCAAGGGTGCTCTGTCCAGCAAATTTTCCTTGTACTCACAAATGACTGCTGATGAATATATATTCATCCAAGAAATTTGAGAAATATTCCTTCATCGCCAAATACATTTACAGTAGCTGACCAGATGAAGGAGATCTGACTCAGTTTATGTCCAGGGTCTGCATGGAACTTGATAGGACAAAAGTATATCCTTTGGTTTGAGATTTGCTCTTGTCACATTTCTGCACATGGTACCTGACCTACACATTCATCCCTGGTTAGCTGCTTCTCTTGCTTTAAACAGAGTAGTGTTCACCCTCAGAAGTGAGGAGTGATTGATCACACCTTACTATGTTGGGATAAATTATTGCTTAATCCCTGAAGCTCATATTACCTTGAGGGCCAAGATTGTCTTTCACATTGATGTGTAGTGAGAGAAGAGGTCAAATCTCACACGACTACTCTTTTCATCCCATCTAAATCACTCACTTCAAGAACAACAGTATCTCATCTCACTTGGGAGCCTCCTCAGTCACCTGAATAACTGGCTAGGAGAGTAGAAAGTGTCTCACATTCAGAGTGCTTCAGGATCGATCTCTTAAGGATCTGTTGGGAATGTAAATACTGGGACCTTCAATGTTTTTCTTAATTTCTGGTTTTTCGCCTCGATCATCTTCAAACAATTCCTGAGTATACTCAGCCCATCTGTTCATAATCTCATTTTTTTCCATGATAATTATGTAATTCCATCGTAATGCAATAAATAAGATGGAGAAAGGAAAGGCAGCAGGCCCTGATGAATTAGTAATAGAACAAATTATCGCCCTTGAAGATTATGGAATTGAAAAACTTACTGATTTAATCAATGACATTTATGAGACTGGAGTAATACCAGAAGAGATGAAAAAAATCAGTATTTATCATTCTTCCTAAGAAACCTGGAGCAATAGAATGTGAATTACATAGTAATTCCATAAGTTTAATGAGTCATATCACCAAGATATTTCTAAGAATTTTGATGACAAGAGCTTAAAGTAAGATACAAGCTGAAATAATAAAGAATAATGTGGTTTTGCGAAAGACAAAGGTAAAAGAAACGCAATATTGATGTTAAGGATACTATCAGAACGAGCTATTCAAGTGCAAAAAGATTTGTTTTATTGACTACGCAAAAGCGTTTGATAAAGTGAAGCACAGTAAGTTATTTGAAATATTACAGAACACTCTAGATCTAGATTCGAAAGACCTCCAACTAATCAGAAATCTGTACTGGGAACAAACTGTCGCTGTAAGAATAAATGGAGAAGTGAGTCACTTTATGAAAATCAAGAGAGGCGTTAGACAAGGGTGTGTTTTCTCCCCTGATTTATTTAATGTGTACTGTGAAACAATATTACAAAAAATAAGAGACAGCTTGGGAATCAAAGTCGGTGGTGAAAATATCAATAATTTCGGATATTCAGATGACACTGTGTTATTTGCCAGTACGCAGGAAGAACTACAAAACTTAATTGATATAGTTGTTGAAGTGCAAAAATGGGTCTATCTATCAATTGCAAAAAGACAAAATGTATGGTAATATCCAAAAAGAAGGAGAATCCTATCTGCAGGCTGAGAATAAATGGGGAAGACATAAAACAAGTACAGAACTTTTGCTACTTAGGAAGCTGGGTGACATCAGATGGCAGGTGCGACATGGACATCAAAAGAAGAATAGGGATGGCAAAAGACACCTTTACGAGAATGAAGACTATACTGACCAATACTAAACTAGGCATGACAACCCACCTCAGAGTACTGAAATGTTACGTTTATCCAGTTATGTTATATGGCTCAGAATGTTGGACAATATCTAATAACATGAGGAAATGAATTGAAGCAGCAGAGATGTGGTTTTTGAGGAGGATGGAAAGGATATCATGGACGAAATGAATATCTAACAAGGATGTCATGAACAGAGCAAACACAAAAAGAGAAATAACGTATGAGATCATGAAAAGGCAACATAACTTCATTGGACATGTGATTAGGAAAGAGGAGTTAGCATGCACGGTAATTATGTGAAAGATTGAAGGGAAGAAAGCAAGAGGAAGACAAAGACAAATGATGATGGAGACAGCAGCCAGAGAACTGGAAATGAATACCAATAAATTGATCCACTTGACACGAAACAGGAGTGTGTGGGCCATGGCGGTCAAAGCTCAAACTGGGCATGGCACCTGATGATGATGATGAGTATGTAAGATACACTCAAGTGTGATTTCTAAGTGTACTGGGCAGAACCAAACCTTCACATTATATGGCTGCACCCTCGTGAGTATCCACAGGAAACTCTATGGAGCTTCATAAAACAGCTTAACAGCAATGATCTTGCTCCATGTAATTATTCTGCATATATACTGTTCCCCAGTATGTGTTCTGGTGAAGCTTCTACACAGTGAGATCTCCTCCTCTGTTAAAGCCTCATCCATCTCCATGTTTGTCCGAGCTCTGCCTGTGAATGCCACTGACTGACCCTTCTGAAAAGTCTATTGAATCCAGAACCTTTTCTGAGACTTCTTTCTGTAGTGTAAGCTCCTTTCTGACAAAAAAAAACAGTATTTTAACACAGACTGCTTGATTCCTTGATTTCTTTGACCATTTGCTCGTGAGTGGCCAACACATATTATGTCCTCCTCGGTCCTTTGACAAACTTTCACATGGAAGATCCTAGAAGCACTGTTCCCTTACGGCATCTGTGGGTCTCACCATCTCCTTCACTGTCTTTGGTTTCAGATCATCTCTGATCAATTGGCCCATGAAGGAACCTTCCTTCATTTTCAACTTTCATTTCAGGAATGTGTCTGACCTTCTGACATGTGTTTACCATAATGTAATCCATATTATAGCTTTATTGATTCTTTGGTTCATCTGCTCTGAGGGAGCATCTCCCATCAGGATTGGGTGTATTCCTATTGTACATCATCAGCACTTGATGGGATGGCTTCATCTGCACCACCTCAAGATTCAAATTAGAAAGCTTCTCGCCAGTCCCACACCAAAATGATGCACAACAACACAGCAGTCCATCATATGCTGCAGTTCTTAAAGGGATACCTACCTAATATTAAACATGCCACAAACTTTATATACCTGGAGTGTGCCATCCACTGTATGGCACAGGGACTGGCACCACCATGGTAGCAGGATGGGAGGTGGGCCCCCACTGGCTTAGGCCCCTATAAAACTAAGTACAGGGTCTTCAATGGGGTTAACTGGTTAAGTTTTAATATAAGGACTGGCATCAAAATGCAGGAACTGCCTGTTGTGCCAGGCTAGGCCTGCAGAGGCCAGGGTGCCAGCTGGAAGCACTATAAAGCCTTGTTAATATACTGAAGTAATACTTGCAGTAAGTTGCCTGTTACACATGGAAAATAGTATTTTATATCAGCCATTATTCCCACTACAGACTCCCACCATATTTCCTGTGTGGACCAGCCTGCCACTAGGAGAACAGGCAGACTCCAGGGGGCTTGCTTTTAGCCTCTAATCCACAACCGTGCAGGATCAAGTTTTTAGACCCTAATATGCTTAGAGAAAAATAAGCTACAATATGGACCAATGCCAATGCCATTAAAATGGAACTCTGATTAGACTCCTGCATCAATGGGATGTTTCCGATCTTTCAGGAGACCCCACTGAGCAATTTGCATTGCAAATATTACTGGCATTCTGCTTTTCAAAATAGCACAGCAAAATAATGCTAATTTATAAATTTCAACATACTCTGACATTCTGTTTGACCTTTACCTGTAAGTAGCTCACTAGAAAAATAAAAGCATAGATGTCTCAGAAGATGTTTGATCCTTTGAGCAGATACAGTATCTGTTTCATGATGTTTTTACAGAAGTTTCAGCCAAGGACCATTTTCATAGAGTACTGAATGAAGCTACTTGGCCTGTTATTCCTGAGCTAGTTTTTTTGATGCCTCCATCCCACTTCATCCAGATTTCCACACAGTCCTACATTACTTGTTCTTCGCGTATTTTGCTAAAACTTGTTAAATCCTCTTCACCAACCTTTTAGCAACTGAATGTCGATCTTGGTAAGCAATTAAAGTCCCCTGACTTCATCATATCATCAGCCCTGAGGCCTGACATGGTCATTCTGACAGAAACCTCAAAGCAGGTGGTCGTGGTAGAATTGACAGTTCCTTGGGAAGACCAGATTGAAGAGTTGCTTAAACGTATGAAGGCCAAATACCCCGAGCTCCAGAGCAGTGCCAGAGACTGTGGAGGGCACGACGCAAGTCTGTAGGGGTGGGGTGTAGAGGTTTTTCTGGTTGCTCGCCATGCAGAACCTACTCTCTCCTTGGCATTACAGGGCCTGTAAAGGAAAGAGCCATCAGGACCATCACACAGGCTTCTGAGCAAGCCTCCTGATGGCTATGGATCAAGAGGTATGACCCGTGGACCAGTGCTGCTGGGTCACAAGCCAGGGCCTGACCAACCCTGGCTGGGGTTGCCTAGGTGACAGTATCCGGTGTTGAAATACCCAAAACACCTGATGACCCCAGGTTACATCACTGATGATATGCCTCAGTACATCCTAGGATGTAGGTGTATCTCAACATCAGGAGGTCCTTTCTGGATCACAATATGCCATGTAAACAAAATATTTTTCTCAAGTCACCTGGCATTCATTAGCTAATCAGCACCAACCACCATCACTCTGCATTGCCTCAAATTCACACGATTTTGAATGCTTGTTTCATATCTCCTATTAACCTCCTGCATGCTCAGAAAAATCTCAGCATCTTAAGTCTCAGCTCATAACCAAGATCCTGGTAAGAGCTCAGCAATTAATATCCAACCATCTCCAAAATCTTGCACAGCTGCCTAAAATGTGATACAAAGTTTCCTTGTTTTTTTAGCTCAATTCCTCTATCAGTAAGATCTTGGATTCAATATCCTTAAAAAACTATTCAGTTTGTGTTTAGATCTTTTCAGAATTCTGTACATCTGCTTCTAGGCCTCTGTTTCCTTCATCCCTTTTAAAATTGTAACGTTAAGTTCATTTATCAATCCAACTAAATTGTATCACTTGACACTTCTCTACATTAAATTTCATTGGCCTTGTGCCTTCCCAGTTCACTCTGTCTAAATCCTCTGCAAGTCTGCTTCTGTCTCCCAAATGGTTACTTATTATACCTCAAGGTTTCATACCTATTGCAAGCTTTAAAATTATGCCTTATGAATGCAATTCCAAACCAGCAATATACATCAAAAAGAACAGTGACTCTAATATCAAGCATCACTGAAGACATCATATATCTCCCCCCATTGTGCAAAGCATTTTAATTTCAGTACAACAAACAAAATATACTCATGTAGCATCTTTAGCATTGGTGTTCCTGCACCAGGCCATGATGCAACCGGTCAGGATGCTCGCCACTGTGCATCTATAGAAGTTTGTCAAAGTTTTAGATGGCATGACGAATCTACGCAAACTTCTATGAAAGTAGAGACGCTGTTATGCCTTCTTTGAAATGGCACTTACGCACTGGTCCCAGGAAAGATCCTCTGGCAAGATAGCGCCAAGGAATTGAAAGTTACTGACCCTCTCCAACTCTGATCCCCTAATGAGGACTGGTTCATGGACGTCCGGTTTCTTCCTCCTACGGTTAATAATCAACCTTTAGTTTGCTGATACTGAGTAAGAGGTTGTTGTTGTGGCACCATTCAATCAATCTCCCTCCTATATGCCGATAATATATATCCTATATACAGTACATCCTTATCATCATTTATAGCATCTTTTATGTACTGCACTGTACTGCTGCCGCAAAACAATTAATTTCATGACATATGTAGTGGTAATAAACCTGATTCTGATTTTAGATATCTAAGCTTTCCTACTGTCTATCCCACCTATCATTTTAATTACATTTTCATGTATTATTAATCATGCTTAATTATTTACACTATTTTATGTTTACAGACTGTTTCACTGCTGACGTAAGGCCAGCCAGCTGACCTGAGAGTGGGTCTTTGTTCCTGTCATCGGTCTCCTGCTCACTGAACCCTTTCTGTCACTTTGTGGGGGTGTCACTGTGAGCTGCAGCCAGCATCAAGGGCACTCCAACCAATTATTTCAAAGAAGCGTGGAGAACTTTGCTTTGCTATCTCTCAATCAGTAAGTGTGCAACAGATTATCCAGTCATTACTATAAAGCCGGATGAACATTGGCTGGCATTATCCCGGCATTAAAGAGATTTGGGACATTCTGAAAGTACAACAGAAATGTGTCTCCTTAACCAGAATTTATCGTTAAATTCAATAAAGTACACTGATAAATTAGGACGATGCCATTTTGCCTCAGTTGCAGTTTTGACTTTAAATGAAGCATTCGCTGCAGACAAAGCAACATACCCCTATTGCAGTTGTATTTTTAGGCCAGTGATTAGCTCAGTGTATTGGAATGGAGAGGAGGTATTGATCTGAGATGTCTCGGAATACAAAGTGGAAGTGCAGTAGAAATCTGATCTGGTCCTCTCTGGTCCCTGTCACCATAATCCTGACTGGAGTCCATCGGCCAGCTGGGACAGGTCAACATAATGGCAGCCAACATGTTCAGGAAAAGTTGAGAGGAAGGGAATTGGTAAGGCGGTGAGTGGCAGAGATGTGAGCCCAGGTGAACAGAATCAGCAATTTGGCACGATAATCTGTGCATAACAGCTTTACTAAGCTCCACATTAGAGCAAAGTAAAGGCAATATTTGTTGATGGCTCCAGACTACAGATTTAGTGACAGAAACAATGGAAAAATGTTAAACAAATGTGCCCGGAAGCAGAGATTTTGAATACTTCAAGGCAGTGGAAGGTGGTTTCTTGATAAGCATGGAAGAAAATGGTTACCGGAAATAGACAGGAATGTGAAGCTGAGGTTGCAGTCAGACCAGCCATGACCTTTTCAAGCAGCATCTATAGCGGGGAATAAACAATTGAGACCCTTCAAGGCTGAGAGCCTTCGTCAAGAATGAAAGATCTCAGTTTGAAACATCAACTATTTATTCCTCTCCATAGCTGCTGCCTGATCTGCTGAGTTCCTTCAGCATTTTGTGCATGTTACTCAGGATTAACAACATTTGCAGAATCTCTTGTGTTCATGGTCTTCCCAAATGGCTGAGTGGTCTTGAGGGAACAAGAGGCCTATGCCTGCTCCGAATTGGAATATCCATTGCCAGATTCCACAGAGAGATCATGAAGTAGGTAGCAGGCTTCTTTTCAGAATTATAAGGGGGTTAATGCTTGTTTGACGTAAGTGATATGGCTACATAATCAGGTTGGTACCATCATCAACACACTGTCCTTGACAAGGGGGATTTTATAGGAATGCACAGCACTGGATAGATCACAAGATCACAAGACAAAGGAGCAGAAGTAGGCCATTTGGCCCATCGAGTGTGCTCCATAGCTCCCCCATGAGCTAAACTATTCACTCATATCCCTTGATACCCTGACTAATTAGATACCTGTCAATCTCCTTCTTAAACACCCTCAATGATCGGGCCTCCACAGCTGTATGCGGCAATGAATTCCACAAATCCATGACTCTCTGGCTAAAAAAATTTCTCCTCATCTCTGTTTTAACTGGGTACCTTCTAATTCTAAGACTATGGTCTCTTGTCCTGGACTCACCCACCAAGGGAAACAATCTTTCCACATCTACTCCGTCCAACCCTTTCAACATTTGAAATGTTTCTATAAGATCCCCTCTCATTCTTCTATACTTTCAATGAGGTAGATCTGGTAGATCTGGTTCAATACAGGTAGATCTGTCTGCATACCAAAGAAAATAGCTGAGTTCATAAACAGGACAGAAATTGAGCTCCACTTAATTTTCCAGTCACTAACCAGCAAACAGTCCAGACAGAGATGTCAGATCTAGGTGTCAGGAAAAAGGCGGGTAAGATGAGAACTCAGAGGGCTGAATGTTATTGTTGTTTAAATAGAACGAGATTTATAATCGAGGGGCAAAGACAGACCATTAGAGGTTAATGCTTAGAAATATATATTATGTTTTGGATCAGTGTTTGCAATAATAAGGCAGAAATTGGCAAATTTAGCCCTCGTCTGGCCAGTGTTAGGAATTAAATATCCTCATCAATATTTAAAATATAGCATAGATAAGGCACTGGCAATCAAAAATTGTTCAGGACTGGATAGAACTATGTCTTCTCATTGTTCTGGGTGTCAAATGTTATTTTCACTCAAAATCAGATGAAGTCAGCATAGACAGCACAAGCAAACATTTTGCCTAGTGCTAGTAACAAAACCTTATGAACTCAATTCAAAAATGGCTTCCTATAGATGACCATGATTTGATGATTTTTTTTCAAAAATGCATCTTGCACAGTTACTTCAAATCTAATTATCACATCCCCCAGCACAGCAGTTATCCCATCCAAAAACAACATCAGAAATCCAAGTCTTGTCTATGAGATCCTGGAATCTATGGTCCCAGGATCTCTCATTACCTGTCAAAATAAAAGGAGCCAGGGTTATTCACTTCTTTGGCAGATTCATTAATTTCAGCTGCTACACACAATTCCTTGCTGATTCATGATGGTCAATGTCACTGATTCCACCAGGGAGAGTGGCAATGGAACCTTCTCTGTCCAGGTGTAACCTTACTCATTTTTAAATGTAAGATAAGTCAACTGAGGAAAAATATCTCAATGAGGATATTTAGCTTCACTACTTATGAAAGTGTGAATCAACTCACTGAAAATATTTCATTTAATTGAAGCTACTGTTTATTTCAAATGAGCAAAAATAAAAAGCCAGATTTTGATGCATTCATTTCAGATGCTTCGTGATGTGATTCCACTCCAGACAAATAATAATTTCAACAAGCTCTCCAGCTTCACACTGTAGGAAGCAGGGAAGGGCAGTGTTTATTGATGTGGTATGCATCAGTATCATCAGGCAATGAGATAAATATCTGCAGGGTTCCCGAATCTACCCTATCAATGCCTCTTTCCCCTCAAGGTGGTATCATCATCATCACCATAAGACCATAAGTCCAAAAGACCATAAGATATAGGAGCAAAATTAGGCCATTTGACCCATTGAGTCTGCTCTGCCATTTCATCATGGCTGATCTAATTTTCCTCTCGGCCCCAATCTCTTGGATTTCCCCTGTATCCCTTCATGCTCTGACCAATCAAGAATCTATCAACCTCTGCCTTAAATATACATAAAGATTTGACCTCCACAGCTGCATAGGGAACATAGAAAATAGATGCAGGAGTAGGCCATTCAGTCCTTCGAGCCTGCATCGCCATTCAGTACGATCATGGCTGATCATCCAACTCAGAACCCTGTACCAGCCTTCCCTCCATACCCCCTGATCCCTTTAGCCACAAGCGCCATATCTAACTCCCTCTTAAATATAGCCAACGAACTGGCCTCAACTGTTCCCTGTGACAGAGAATTCCACAGATTCATGACTCTCTGTGTGAAGAATTTTCTCATCTCGGTCCTAAAAGGCTTCCCCTTTATCCTCAAACTGTGACCCCTCGTTCTGGACTTCCCCAACATCGGGAACAATCTTCCTGCATCTAGCCTGTCCAATCCCTTTAGGATTTTATACGTTTCAATAAGATCCCCCCTCAATCTTCTAAATTCCAATGAATATAAGCCTAGTCGATCCAGTCTTTCATCATATGAAAGTCCTGCCATCCCAGGAATCAATCTGGTGAACCTTCTTTGTACTCCCTCTATGGCAAGGATGTCTTTCCTCAGATTAGGGGACCAAAACTGCACACAATACTCCAGGTGTGGTCACACCAAGGCCTTGTACAACTGCAGTAGTACCTCCCTGCTCCTGTACTCGAGTCCTCTTGTTATGAATGCCAGCATACCATTCGCCTTTTTCACTGCCTGCTGTACCTGCATGCCCACTTTCAATGACTGGTGTATAATGACACCCAGGTCTCACTGCACCTCCCCTTTTCCTAATCGGCCATCATTCAAATAATAATCTGTTTTCCTGTTTTTGCCACCAAAGTGGATAACCTCACATTCATCCACATTAAATTGCATCTGCCATGAATTTGCCCACTCACCTAACCTATCCAAGTCACCCTGCATCCTCTTAGCATCCTCCTCACAGCTAACACTGCCGCCCAGCTTTGTGTCATCCACAAACTTGGAGATGCTGCATTTAATTCCCTCGTCTAAGTCATTAATATATATTGTAAACAACTGGGATCCCAGCACTCAGCCTTGCGGTACCTCACTAGTCACTGCCTGCCATTCTGAAAAGGTTCCGTTTATTCCCACTCTTTGCTTCCTGTCTGCCAACCAATTCTCCATCCACGTCAATACCTTACCCCCAATACCATGTGCTTTAAATTTGCACACTAATCTCCCGTGTGGGACCTTGTCAAAAGCCTTTTGAAAATCCAAATGTACCACATCCACTGGTTCTCCCCTATCCACTCTACTAGTTACATCCTCAAAAAATTCTATGTGATTCGTCAGACATGATTTTCCTTTCACAAATCCATGCTGACTTTGTCCGATGATTTCACCGCTTTCCAAATGTGCTGTATTCACATCTTTGATAACTGACTCTAGTATTTTCCTCACCACCGATGTTAGGCTAACTGGCCTATAATTCCTTGGTTTCTCTCTCCCTCCTTTTTTGAAAAGCGGAGTTACATTAGCCACCCTCCAATCCTCAGGAACTAGTCCAGAATATAAAGAGTTTTGAAAAATTATCACTAATGTATCCACTATTTCTTGGGCTACTTCCTTAAGCACTCTGGGATGCAGACCATCTGGTCCTGGGGATTTATCTGCCTTTAATCTCTTCAATTTACCTAATACCACTTCCCTACTAACATGTATTTCGCTCAGTTCCTCCATCTCAGTGGACCCTCTGTCCCCTACTATTTCTGGAAGATTATTTATGTCCTCCTTAGTGAAGACAGAACCAAAGTAGTTATTCAATTGGTCCTTGCTCCCCATAATCAATTCACCTGTTTCTGTCTGTAGGGGACCTACATTTGTCTTAACCAATCTTTTTCTTTTCACATATCTATAAAAGCTTTTACGGTCAGTTTTTATGTTCCCTGCCAGTTTTCTCTCATAATCTTTTTTCCCTTTCCTAATTAAGCCCTTTGACCTCCTCTGCTGGACTCTGAATTTCTCTCAGTCCTCAGGTGAGCCGCTCTTTCTGGCTAATTTATATGCTTCTTCTTTGAAATTGATACTATCCCTAATTTCCCTTGTCAGCTACGGGTGCACTACCTTCCTTGATTTATTCTTTTGCCAAACTGGAATGAACAATTGTTGTAGTTCATCCATGCGATCTTTAAATGCTTGCCATTGCATGTCCACCGTCAACCCCTTAAGTGTCATTTGCCAGTCTATCTTAGCTAATTCACATCTCATACCTTCAAAGTTACCCTCCTTTAAGTTCAGAACCTTTGTTTCTGAATTAACTATGTCACTTTCTATCTTAATGAAGAATTCCACCATATTATGATCACTCTTACCCAAGGGGCCTCTCACGACAAGATAGCTAATTAACTCTTCCTCATTGCTCAATACCCAGTCTAGAATAGCCTGCTCTCTAGTTGGTTCCTCGACATGTTGGTTCAAAAAACCATCCCGCATACATTCCAAGAAATCATCTTCCTCAGCACCCTTACCAATTTGGTTCACCCAATCTATATGTAGATTGAAGTTACCCATTATAACTGCTGTTCCTTTATTGCACGCATTTCTAATTTCCTGTTTAATACCATCCCCAACCTCACTACTACTGTTAGGTGGCCTGTACACAACTCCCACCAAAATTTTATGGCCCTTAGTGTTATGCAGCTCTACCCATATCGATTCCACATCCTCCCGGCTAATGTCCTTCCTTTCTATTGCGTTAATCCCCTCTCTAACCAGCAATGCTACCCCACCTCCTTTTCTTTCATGTCTATCCCTCCTGAATATTGAATATCCCTGAACGTTGAGCTCCCATCCTTGGTCACCCTGGAGCCATGTCTCTGTGATCCCAACTACATCATATTCATTAATAACAATCTACACTTTTAATTCACCCACCTTGTTACGAATGCTCCTTGCATTGACACTCAAAGCCTTCAGGCTTTCTTTTACAACACTCTTAGCCCTTATACAATTATGTTGAAAAGCGGTCCTTTTTGATTTTTGCCCTGGATTTTCCAGCCTGCCACTTTTACTTTTCACCTTACTACTTTTTGCTTCTACCCTCATTTTACACCCCTCTGTCTCTCTGCACTTGTTCCCATCCCCCTGTTGTGAACTAACCTCCTCTCTCCTAGTCTCTTTAATTTGATTCCCACCCCCCCAACCATTCTAGTTTAAAGTCACCTCAGTAGCCCTCGCAAATCTCCCCGCCAGGATATTGGTCCCCCTAGGATTCAAGTGTAACCCGTCCTTTTTGTACAGGTCACACCTGCGCCAAAAGAGGTCCCAATGATCCAAAAACTTGAATCCCTGCCCCCTGCTCCAATCCCTCAGCCACACATTTATCCTCCACCTCATTGCATTCCTACTCTCACTGTCGCATGGCACAGGCAGTAATCCTGAGATTACTACCTTTGCAGTCCTTTTTCTCAACTCCCTTCCTAGCTCCCTGTATTCTCCTTTCAGGACCTCTTCCCTTTTCCTACCTATGTCATTTGTACCTATATGTACCACGACCTCTGGCTCCTCACCCTCCCACTTCAGGATATCTTGGACGCAATCAGAAATATCCCGGACCCTGCGCACCAAGGAGGCAAACTATCATCCGGGTCCCTGGACTGCGTCCACAGAATCGCCTATCTGACCCCCTTACTGTCGAGTCCCGTATTACAACTGCCCTCCTCTTCCTTTCCCTACCACTCTGAGCTACAGGGCCGGACTCTGTGCCGGAGGCACGGCCGCTGTCGCTTCCTCCAGGTAAGCTGTCCCCCCCAACAGTACTCAAACAGGAGTACTTATTGTCAAGGGGCACAGCCACCAGGGTACTCTCTATTACCTGACTCTTCCCCTTCCCCCTCCTAACCGTGACCCACTTGTCTGCCTTCCGTGGCCCCGGTGTGACCACCTGCCTGTAACTCCTCTCTATCAACTCCTCACTCTCCCTGACCAGACGAAGGTCATCAAGCTGCAGCTCCAGTTCCCTAACGTGGTCCCTTAGGAGCTGCATCACGGCGCACCTGGCAAAGAATTCTACAATTTCACCACTAAAGAAATTCCTCCTTAACTTCATTCTAAAAGCCCCTCTGAGGCTGTGTCCTCTGGTCTTAAACTCTCCCACCCTAGGAAGAATCTAGGTGTTTCACCATTCAAAAGGTTTCAATGAAATCACACCTCATTCTTCTAAATTCTAGCGAACACAGGCCCAGAGGCATCAAACACTCTTCATATAACAGGTCGATCAATCCTGGAATCATGTTCATGAACCTCCTTTGAACCCTCTCCAATTTCAGCACATCCTTTCTAAGACGTGGGTCTAAAATTGCTCACAATACTCCAAGTGAGGTCTCAACAGTGCTTTATAAAGTCTCAACATTACATCCTTGCTTTTATATTCTAGTCCTCTTGAAATTAATGCTAACATTACATTTGCCTTCCTCACCACGGATTTAACCTGAAAATTAACCTTTAGGGAATCCTGCACAAGGACTCCCATGTCCCTTTGCACCTCAGTTTTTTTTTTGTATTTTCTCTCCATTTAGAAAATAGTCAACTCTTTCATTTCTTCTACCAGAGTGGATGACCATACACTTCCATCTGGCAATTGGTATTCCACCTGCCATTTCTTTGCCCATTCTCCTAATCTTTCTCAGTCCTTCTGTAGCCCCTCTGCTTCCTCAAAACTACCTGCCCCTCCACCTATCTTTGCATCATCTGCAAAACTTTGCAACAAAGCCATAAATTCCATCATCCAAATCACTGACATATAACATAAAAAGAATCATCCCAACACAGATACCTGTGGAACATCACCAGCAGCATCCACCAGAAAAGGCTCCCTTTATTCCTATTCTTTGCCTCCTGCCAATCAGCTGCTGCTTTATCCATGATAGATACTTTCTTGTAATACCATAGGCTAGTAGCTTGTTGAGCAGCCTCATCTGTGGCATCTTGTCAAAGGCCTTCTGAAAATCCAAGTACACAACATCAACAGAATCTCCTTTGTCTATTCTGCTTGTTATTTCTTCAAATAATTACAACAAATTTATCAGGCAAGATGTTCTCTTGAGGAAACCATGCTGACTACAGCCTATTTTATCATGTGCCTCCAAGTATTCTGAGACCTCATCCCTAATAATCATCTCTAACATCTTCCCAACCACTGAGGTTAGACTAACTGGTCTATAGTTTCCTTTCTTCTGTCTCTCTCCTTCTTGTAGAGTGGAGTGCCATTTGCAATTTGCCAGTATTCTGGAACCATTCCAGAATCTAGTGACATTTGAAAGATCATTACTAATGCCTCAAAGATCTCTTCAACTACCTCTTTCAGAACCCAGGTGTGTAAAACAACTGGTCCAGGTAACCTATCTACTTTCAGACCTTTCAGCATCCCAAAATCCTCCTCTCTGGTTATGGTAACTTCACACACTTCATGACCCCGACACATGGAAATTCCACCATACTGCTAGTGTCTTCCATAGTGAAGACTGACGCAAAATACTTATTCAATTCATTCGCCATTTCCTTGTGTCCCATTACTACCTCTCCTGCATCATTCTCCAGTGGTCTGATATCCACTCTCATCTCTCTTTTACACTTTATGTATCTGAAGAAACTTTTGGTATCCTCTTTAATATTATTGGCTAACTTAGTTTCATATTCTATCTTTACCATCTTATTGATTTTTTTAGTTGCCTTCTGATGGTTTTTGATAGCTTTCTAATCCTCTAATTTCTCACTAATTTTTGCTCTCTAATATGACCTCTCTTTGGCTTTTATGTTGGCTTTGGCTTCTCTTGCTTGTCATGGTTGTGTCATCTTGCCTGTTAAATACCTCTTCCTCTTTGGGATGTATACATCCTGTGCCTTCCAAATTGCTTCCAGAAATTCCAGCCATTGCTGCTCTGATGTCACCCCTGCCAGTATACTTTTCCATTCAATTCTGGGCAACTCTTCTCTCATTCCTCTGTAATTCTCTTTACCCAACTGTAATACTGATACATCTGACTTTAAATTCTCCTTCTCAAATTCAGGGTGAATTCGATCATATTATGATCACTTTCCCCTGAGGGTTCTTTTACCTTAAGTTCTCTAATCCATTCTGATTCATTGCACAACACCCAATCCAGAATAGCTGAGCCCCTCATGGGCTCAACCACAAGCTATTCTAAAAAGCGATCTCATCGCCACTCTAGAAATTCCTCTTCCTGTAATCTAGCAGCAAACTGATTTTCCCAATCTACCTGCATCTTAAGTCCCCCATGACTATTACAACATTGTCCTTTTGGCATGCATTTTCTGTCTCCCATTGTAATTTGTAGGCCACATCCTTACTACTGTTTGGGGTCTGTGTACAACTCCCATCAGGGTCTTTTTACCCTTGCAGTTCCTCAGCTCTATTCACAATTATTCAACACCTTCCAACCCTATGTCACCTCTTTCGAAAGATTTGATTTCTTCTTTTACCAATGGAGCAATTCCGTCCCCTCTGCCTTCCTGCCTGTCCTCTTGATACGATGTGTATCCTTGGACATTAAGCTCCCAGCTATAATCTTCTTTCAGCCACTATTCAGTGATGCCCACAACATCATAGCTGCCGGTCTGCGACTGTGCTGCAAGTTCATCTACCTTATTCCATATACTGCACACATTCAAACATAACACCTTCAGTCCTGAATTCACTGTTTTCGATTTTGTCTGCCTTTTACATTGCAACTCATACTGTTGACTGCAATTTTGCCCTTTCAGCATCCTCTCCTCACTACACATTGCCTCTGTTTGTAAACCAGCTGCCTCATCTTCAGCACTATTATTTGCCTTTCCAACGATACTGCTTACATTTAAATATAGGCAGCTCAGGACACGAGTCGCACCATGCTCAATCTTTTGAGTCCTAACTTTGTCTGTCTTACTGACATCTGCCTCCACAATCTCTCCAATAACTGTTCTAGATTTCCATTGCAAATCTAGTTTAAACTCCAGCGTGCAGCATTGACAAACTTTCCCACTAGGATATTAGTCCACCTCCAGTTCAGGTGCAAACCAGCCCTTCTGTACAGATCTCATCTTCCCTGGAAGAGAGCCCAATGATCTATAAATTTTCCCTCCTACGCCAACATCTTTGAAGCCTCGAAGAGCTGAAGCCTCAAGGTCACCACTCTGAATCTGTCCACTCAGAAGATGGCCATTGCACTTGCCCCTGCCTTCCTTTAATTTGCTGTTGCTATCAATCGCAAACACCAATTGGTCGCTGATCAAAGCTCATTTTTTTCTGTATCAACCCATTGCTGCCACCTTTTGTACTTGGGCAGTAGACCTGATTGAGTTCTCCTCCCCTCAAAACTTCCAATGTCCAGATTGGCTGCTGGTCAAAGATATGTGTATTTTTATATGCTGTGTCATATGACATAGGTGATTATGGTGACTATTATTGATCTTGGCAAATTTTTCTACAGAAGTGGTTTTCCATTGCTTTTTTTGAGCAGTGTCTTTACAAGACAAGTGACCCCAGGTATTATCAATACTCTTCAGAGCTTGTCTGCCTGGTGTCAGAGATGGCATAACTAGGACTTGTGACCTTGTGACATCCACCACCTGCTCGCATAGCTTCATGTGACCCTGATTCGGGGGAGGGGGGAAGGGGGTGCTATAGGTGCTCCTTGCATTGGGAAGATGGTATGCAGTATCTATTTGGACCTTAGTAAAGCACTTAACAAGGTCCCACACGGTAGACTGATCCAAAACGTTGAGGCACATCAGACCCAAGGTGAGCTGGTTAACTGGATCCAAAATTGGCTTTGTGCTGGTGAAAGATACTTTTCTGATTGAAAGTCTGTGACCAGTGAATTACTGCTGGGATCAGTACAGGGACCCTTGCTGTGTGCAATATATACTGAAAACTTGAATGTGAATAATTAGTAAAGTTACAGGTGGCAAAGAAGGTTGTCTAATGCAGGTGGAAAACTTAGGGGAGCAAATGCTAAAAAGCAGCAACTAAGCAAGTATATTGGCTGTTATTTCTGCTGCTCTTCTGTCATCCTTATGGTTCTAAGAATAAGGAACTCCGTTAGAAATGATGGACTTTCCCATCCTGCACGGTCCTACCTGTGTCACTTTCCTCTTCTCTTATCTTCACTTTCTCTTACACTGGGATTAGCCACCCCTCCTGCAATCCTACCTGCTGAGGGCCTTGCAGTCTTCCTTGCTTTGATTCTTCTCTATCAACATCCTCCACTTCTCTGCTGCAGTGCCATAAACTTAAAGAGAAAAATCTATCACTGACTACATTCAAAGTTGTGCGTAATGCACCTCTTAAGCTAATGTGTTTCATTTCATTTTACCAGGTTATAGTTCCTATCATTTGACCACGCACACAGAGATTAACGCAGTAGATCAGTACTGAGCCTTTACTCAATCTTGCTGAAAGCAATTCAGACTTGTGACTGAGTTGCACAATTTAAGTTTATAATTCACTTTCTTACGATAAATGCAGATTTTTCTTTAAGTGAGACCCTTGATCTCTCCTCAGACATGATGGTGGAATGAATTAGAACAGAGAAAACACAGATGGGAAGAGCATATGAATAAAGTTGGTTCCAACATTGTGTCCATCAGTAACTGGGTTGTTGATTAATCGAACATGGCCTAAATAACACTGACAGTCTGATTAAAAAAGTGGGACTGGGTTCAAAGTCTTTCATTGATGCATTAGAATGTGGAAAAATAGTCCTCTTCTAACAAGTCGATGCTCATTATTTTGACATCAAGCCTTGACCCTTTGTAAATTGAATTATCTATTATTCAGCCTATATTTTTCCATTTCCTGAAAACTATGGAGCCCTTTTAATTATAGTTCAGTGTGGTCATATCAAGGATTTCTTTCTTTAAAATCTTGCACTGTCACCACATCAAAATTAAATTGGGAATCGGTTGTAATATTACCAGCAGTTATTGAAGTTATTTACAAGCGTCTTTTATTCTCACATGCAATTGAAGATTGGGTGTAACAACATACAGATCCTCAAATTTCGATTTTAGACCTTTCAAAGTGCTCCCCTTTCTGGCAACTTCACTGAAACTTAAATTCAAACAATCACAATCCATTTCACCACTTTGCAAAAAGGAAGCATTCACTTCTTTGCAAAAAGAAAGCATTAACTTTGGAATCAATTGTTGTTGATCCCATAATGTTTGCCCTGGCAAGCAAAGAGGTGAACATTTGCAACTGGTTTATGACATATTGGTGTCATCCAGGGCACATTGTCAAGTAAAGTCAGAAATCCGTCTGCCGTAATGGATACATTTCATATCAGAACAGGGTCAGTTCTGTTACTGGGAATAGTGTGGAAAAGTTCATCTCTATAGTTTTATTGTTTCTCACCTCCTTTACAGCCTTACTTCCCACAGACCAACGCTCTGATGTACCTTTCACCCTATAATTTGCTGGTAAGCTTGTTTTTGTAGATTTTCTCCTTCTTTTTAGGTAATTGTTCGCTATTCGCCACTCCTCTTCTGAAGTTATTGATTTCTGGTAGTAATCCAGGTTCCTTGATATCTCCTGATACCATGACTGAAAGGCCATCCTTCCTCTGTGTTTCATTATTCAGAATATGGACGAAGTTGGCACTCACTGCCTGCCCCTACTATCCAATGTTGAGTAATATTCAAAGGCCATGAGATACAGGCGGGAGGTTAAAATTACTTAATAATTTAGTTAAAACATGCACTCTTCCACATCATTCCACAATACACAACATTGAAATAGCCGGCTTTCAAGAATTCAGCATTTCTGCTTTGCTGCTAGCTGTCTAGACATGTGTGAGAATGGCCTTCCTATACCTTCCCATTCTCACACAGTAAGAACATGTGGACAGTTGCGAACAACTTCCTCCACTGGGATCCTACAAGGATTGGGTTTCTGAATATGAAACTATCTTTCATCACGGCAAAGAAGGTCGCACATCAAGGCACATTAGCCTGGAAAGTCAATTACTCAAAGCCCTTCCATTTCATTGTTATACTACTGACAATTGATTATTTTTCCTAGAGTGAAAGTATGACGGCAGCCATCTTCTGGGTGGTTTCATGACTCTCCTAAGACTTCACTGGGTGTTCCTAGGTTTCAGTCATGCTTTCAATGTCCAAGCACAGCGATTAATTGTCTGGGGCACTTCTTGGTAGGGATTCAGAAACAATGTGGTCATTCTTGGCTACTACCAGTTAGAAAATCAAGTAACTTCATCCAAGTGGCTTTCTGGTATTGAAGCAACTTTCCATTGCCTTGTGATTTCTAGTCTGCTTCCAACTGTACACCCATCGCCTGCTTCATCAACCCCCATTCTGTGCTTCTTCCAACATTGCCACATCCAGTCCCCCCACCATTTGAAAAACTGGTTCCATTCCAGTTCTTATGAGCCTCCTGCCCCAATCCTGAACCCTATATCCTCATCACCAGCCAACAATCATCCTATCTACTCACCCCGCTCAAGACTCAGTCCCAAACTTCCGGTAAGGTGGCATTGTTTTCGAATGCAGTTGGCTCTTGGGGGCCAAGCAAAGGTGTTTTTTCCTTCATTAAATGTCTTTTTTATGGTCACAAGACAATGTTGGACTCCAAGAGCTTTAAGTACTGCAGATCTACCCTATCAGTGAGCTGCTCAATAATCAGAGTAGCTGGACTGGGGTCTGAGGGAACTGGACTGGGTTTGGAAGAGTGAGATTGGGTGTTGGAGGTGCTGGACAGGGTGAAGACTATGTTGCTGCCTGCTACTGGAAGGCATCAGAGTCAGCGTGCAAAGGCAGTGTAGAGTAACCATGGGTGATTTTCTTGGACATTTCTCTTGCAATCACAAGATCCTGTTGGACATTGTTAATGTAAGATGTTGCAGGTCTGGTTCCCCTGTTTGGTGGCGCAACAAATGGTGGAAGACTAGGCCTCTAGCGATGGGTTGCCTGCTGCTGCAGTCCAGGAGAGGAGACATCGGAGGTGGTGTAGCGTGGCATCCGTGCTCCCTTGAGGCAGGCCTCTCCCTTTAGTAATGCCCTACTGTGTTCGATTAGTGGAATGACAGGCTGCATATGCTTGTCTGCACCCTGCTAGGAACTGCACCATCAGTTTGCGAGACATGTCGCTCAGGGACTTGGGTGATATATATGTTTTTTTTTTGCTTGACCGCGTGTGTGCTCACTATTTTGAATTTGCTGTGACACACACAAAATGCTGGAAGAACTCAGCAGGCCAGGCAGCTGAGACATTTCTGGTCGAGACCCTTCAGCAGCAGATGCTGCCTGGCCTGCTGAGTTCCTCCAGCATTTTGTGTGTGTTGCTTGGATTTCCAGCATCTGTGGATTTCCTCTTGTTTGTGATTGAATTTGCTGTGTATCTTGGCCCCAGAGGAATGTTGTTTCATTCGGCTGTATTCAAGTATGGCTGAATGATGATTAAACTTGAATGTAACTTGATTTGATTTGAAAGCCTTGCCTCCATACCCATTGCTGGTGTTCTTCCCATCCCCATCAGTCCAACAAATGCTGAATCCTCTCTCTCAATCCTCTGCTCACCCTGATACCGCAGCTCCTAAATCTTCCACCTCACAACCTCAAAATCCTGGACTCTGATGTCAGACACCCAACCCCTCCCTTGGCCACAGCCCAGGAACAATCAGGCTAATGGGTACCTTGTTTAAACCCACTTTCAGGATAGGAATACTGAAAGACATGCTTTTGACTCTGAGGCAAATTACTGGGACAACGATTGACCCCTGTTACTTCACCCATCCAGTGCACTTGTCTAATACACAACATTCTGGGCCAATGTTTCTCTAATTTCTCAAGAAAGAACCCTTTCTAATTACTTCAAGGCACATGTTTTACAAGCATCAGGAATTGAAACAGTTAACAGACTCTGTATTCTGCTCAGGTTGAGCGACATTTCAGCGATATAAGAAAACAGCACTGCTACCCACATGCATTATTCCTTCCCTTATCGATGTGTCAAGCACACACAGATTATACGCATACACACATACACAAACTCGAAACAAAACTAATACATTTTATTCATGTGTGGAAAACAGAGCAGACTATTAGTTGCAGCCAGGGTCCATTTTGTACGTGGCCATTACAACACGCAAATGTAAATGCTCTTTTCCCACAGCAGGACTCACTCATTTGAATAAGCCCATTTGAGAAGCCATCTGTTGCAACATCAGAGCTCTTACATTGTGGAGCCTTGTCTTCTATACTTGCCTAATGCTCGGATATTTGCTTTGGATTCTCTTTTATTTCAGAGGTTCTCTCACCTGCTGAGCAAGCTTTTGCTCCAGAGCCAATCAGTGGCGGAAACTGAAAGTAACTCAATTGGGCTTCTTTGGTGTGTCTACCTTTTGTATAGGTCTTAGCTCACTGTGCTGGCATGGGTACAGAAATTATCGTGAACTAAACATGTCAGCAAAATGCTGTCAAGACATACGGGCAAATTGCTAGCTGTGAATTTTTGCTGCTCGCAGAATTAATGACATCTGCTGGGGCTCTGTGGTTCTTGAGGGGATGATGTGCTGGATATCTCCTGTTATCTGTAACTACTCAAATCACCAAGCCAACAATTTAATTTGAAACAGTCCTGCTATATTACAACTTGCAGTTTTGTAAGATTTGCTAAACAGAATTATTCATGAGATGAAGCCATGATTCTGAGAATTTTTAACTGACCCACAGTGCCTCATTGGTGTTGACTTGATCTTTGAGACATATTGACTATTAGACATTTGCAAGCAATTATTTTCACCAGGTTTGTGAAAAGCATCCTTTCTGCTCATACTACAGAGGGGTGGGCAGGTGAGAAATATTAGTTCCATAGAATCATTAAAAAATACATCAGAGAATAGGCCCTCTGTCCAATCTAACCCCTCCGTCCTACATTGCCCTCCATTTTTCTATCATGCATGCGCCTATCTAAGAGTTTCTTAAATACTCCTAATGTATCTGCCTCTACCACCACCCCTGGCAGGGTTTGCTATGTCCTTACCATTCTCTGGGTACAGAACTTACCTCTGACATTCCCCTACCCTACATTCCTCCACTCACCTTAAAACTAAGCCCCCTAGTATTAGCCATTTACACCCTGAAAAAAAAGTCTATGAATCTAGGTTCATCACCCTCTACATGAAGAAGTTACCATTCAGGTCCCTTTTAAATCTTTCCCCTCTCGCCTTAAATCTATGTCCCTTAGTTTTTGGTTCCATTTCCTTGGAAAAAAGACTGTGTGTATTCACCCAATCTTTGCCTCTCATGATTTTATTCTCTTTATAAGGTCACTCCACAGTCTCCTATGCTTCAAGGAATTAAGTCCCAGCCTGCCCAACCTCTCCCTATTACTCAGGCTCTCTCAAGTCCTGGGAGCATTCTTGTAAATGGTGTTTGCACTCTTAATGAGCATGCTCAGTATCCTCACCTCCCGTCCATCCAAGGACTGGAAATCCCTTCCCAAAAGCTCTGAGGAAGTGCCTTCACCAGAGGGAGCAGAGTGCTTCAAGTCCTCAGCTTCCCATCATATTGCTGAGGGCAATTAGGGATGGGCAGCAAGTGCTGGCCTTGCCGGCAATGCCCCAATCCCAAAAGATGAATAAATATAAAAGGATTTCTTGTTTTATTCTATAATTGAACCACAACAGATACAGTTTTCATAGGATTCATCTGGTTTAACACTCTTTGTGCACACTGGTATGTACTTTAGAATATGTGAATGAGTGTATGTGTGGTGCATATGTATCTGTGTGTGTATGTATGTTTCCGTGTGTGTTTATGTGCGAGTCTCTGTCTCTACACATGTGTGAACCATGTCCCTGGTAGCTCAGGAAAACTAAGGAGTGGTAGCCAGAACTGAATGAGAAGGTTGTCATTTTGTATTTTACCAGCCTGGATTGTATTTGAATCTGAACAGAATTTAGGGAAGTAAGATACTTGACGTAGGATGCATGTCACTGGTACTGATCCTGGTGAAGATCTCCATGTAACACCACAATACTAACAACAGAAAATGACATTTCTGTGGATGCTCACTGACCTGCTGAGTTCCTCCAGCATTTTGTGTGTGTTGCTCTGGATTTCCAGCCTCTGCAGAATTCCTCTTGTTTATGATTTGGTTTTTCCTTCCCTTAGTTTCTTTTCTAACTACGATAAATATTACCTCCAATCCTCTGAGCTCTTAACTTGAGCAATAGTTTTTAATATGGCTCATCATCACATACCTTTTGAAAATTTAGATTCATCACACCCACTGCTTCCATTTGAATTACCTTGGTGGTTGCACCTTCAATAAACACTAACAGATTTGTCAAACACAATTTTGTTTTCATAAAATCACGTTACCTCGAGCTAAGTCACTGATTACATCCTGATAACTGATGTCAGACCAACTGGTCTATCATTACCTGGTTTCTTTCCTCTCCCGTCTTGAAAGGCAGCCTGTCATCCAGCCACCCACAGCTGTGGAAACTGAAGATAAATATAGTCTCCCTGCAGCTGCCTTATCTAGCGACTTCAGATGTTGACCATTAGGCTCAGTGGATTTTGTGGCAGAGTTGTTCTTTGAATGTGAAATCTTTCTGACAGAAATTAATCATGATGCAAGTTCTTCTTTTCAGAATCATATCAGAATCAGTTTTAATATCACTGGCATATGTGGTGAAATTTGTTGTTTTGCACAGCAGTACATTGCAATCATCATACATAATAGTAAAAACTATAAATTACTATATATATAGAACTATGGGAAACTTTATCATATGGTGTGAGCAGAATTATCTGCAGCTTAACATGAAAAAGACTAAGGAGCTGTTGGTGGACCTGAGGAGGGCTAAGGCACCGGTGACCCCTGTTTCCATCCAGGGGGGTCAGTGTGGACATGGTGGAGGATTACAAATACCTGGGGATACGAATTGACAATAAACTGGACTGGTCAAAGAACACTGAGACTGTCTACAAGAAGGGTCAGAGCCGTCTCTATTTCCTGAGGAGACTGAGGTCCTTTAACATCTGTCGGACGATGCTGAGGATGTTCTACGAGTCTGTGGTGGCCAGTGCTATCATGTTTGCTGTTGTGTGCTGGGGCAGCAGGCTGAGGGTAGCAGACACCAAAAGAATCAACAAACTCATTCGTAAAGCCAGTGATGTTGTGGGGATGGAACTGGACTCTCTGACAGTGGTGTCTGAAAAGGGGATGCTGTCCAAGTTGCATGCCTTCTTGGACAATGTCTCCCATCCACTACATAATGTACTGGTTGGGCACAGAGTACATTCAGCCAGACACTCATTCCATTGAGATGCAGCACTGAGCATCATAGGAAGTCATTCCTGCCTGTGGCTATCAAACTTTACAACTCCTCCCTTGGAGGGTCAGACACCCTGAGCCAATTGGCTGGTCCTGGACTTATTTCCATCTGGCATAACTTACATATTATTATTTAATTATTTATGGTTTTATATTGCTATATTTATATTCTGTTCTTGGTTGGTGCAACTGTAATGAAACCCAATTTCCCTCCGGATCAATAAAGTATGTCTATCTATCTATCTAAATAAGTAGTTCAAAAAGGGAGGTAAAAATACTGAGGTAGCATTCATGGTTTCATTATTTTTCAGAAATCAGAAATGAAGAGGCTGTTACTGAAATATTGAGTCTCTATCTTCAGGTTCCTGTATTTCCGCCTTGAGAAGAAGGTATGTCCTGGGTGATTGGAGTCCCAATGATGGATAGCACTTTTTTTGTGGCATCAAGTTTTGAAGGCTGCTGGGGCGGCTCATACCCACGATGGAACTGGCTAAGCTTTCTGCAGCTTTTCCCAATCCTGTAGAGTGGGCCCTCCACTGATGCAACCAGCTAGAATGCTCTCCATGGTATATCTGTAAAAATTTGCAAGTGTCTTTGGTGACATACTACTTCTCCTCAAACTTCTAATGAAATATAGTCGCTGTCAGACCTTCTTTGTAATCACTACATTGTGTTTGGCCCAGGATAGATCCTCAGAGATGTTGACTCCCAGGAACTTGAAACTCCTTACACATTCCACTCTGATCCCTCAATGAGGACTGGTGTGTGTTCCCTTCACTTACCCTTCTTGAAGTCTCCCCCAGAGTGGGAGGAATTAAAAGAGGAGGGGGTGACATTACTAGTCAGGAAAAACGTCATGGAAGTGCTCATTCAGGACAGACTGGAGAACTTGCCTTGTGAGGCTTTATGGGGGGCACTGAGAAATAAGAAAGGTATGACCACATTAATGGCAATATTACAGACCACCCAACAGTCCAAGGGATTCTTGCAAGAAACATAAGGTTTTTGTAGTAGGCAATTTTAACTTATCACATAATGACTGGGATTCCCATACCGTAAAATGCCAATTTCAATAGTATCAGAAAGAATGTGGCAAGTGTAGTTTGGTACAAGCTCTTTTCTGCAAAGGAGCAGAAAAGGTGACATTTTTTGAATACAGAGTTTATATGTTCCTGTCAGAATAAAAAGTAAGAATAACAGATTTATGGAATCTTGGTTTTCAAGAGATATTGAAGCCCTGGTTAAGAAAAAGAAAGTGGTGTAGAGCTGGTATGGGCAGGTAGGAACAAATGGGAGTTCTAGAGTATAGGAAATGTAAGAGAACGCTTAAGAAAGAAATCAGGAGGGCGAAAAGAAGGCATGAGGTTGCCCTAGCAGACGAGGTGAAGGAGAATCCTAAAGGATTCTACAGATATTTTAAGAGCAAAAGGATTGCAAGGGACAAAAACAGGCAAGGCAGCATCTACTTCATGGACCCTACACAGATTACAGAAGAGGAGGCGCTTGTTGTTGTGAGACAAATAAAGGTGGATAAATCCCCAGGACTTGACAAGATGTGTGGAAGACAAGTGCAGAAATTTCCAGGGCCCTAGCAGGGATATTTAAATCATCCTTAACGACAGATAAGGTACCAGAGGATTGGAGGATAGCTAATGTTGTTCCACTGTTTAAGAAAGGCTGTAAGAATAAACCAGGAAATTTTAGGCCAGTGAGCTTGACATCAGTAGCGGGAAAGTTATTGGAAGGTATTGTAAGGGACCTGATATATGAGTACTTGGATAGACATGGGCTGATTAGAATAGTCAGCATGGCTTCGTGTGTGGTAGGTCATGTCTAACCAATCTTAAAGAGTGTTTTGAGGAAGTTACCAGGAAAGTTGATGAAGGCAAGGCAGTGGATGTTGTCTACATGAATTTTAGCAAGGCATTTGAAAAGGTCCTGCATGGGAGGTTGGTCAAGAAGGTAGTAAATTACATTAGACATTGTCTTTGTGGGAGAAGCCAAGGCGTGGTGGTAGATGATTGCCTCTCTGACTGGAGGTCTGTGACCAATGGAGAGCCGCAGGGGCTGATGCTGAGTCCAATGCTGTTTGTCATCTGTATCAATGATCTGGATGATAATGTGGTTAACTAGATCAGCCAATTTGCAGATGACACCAAGATGGGGGTGTAGTGGACACAAGGAAGGCTATCACGGCTTGCAGTGGGATCTAGTAAGTAAAGGCACCCGTTAGTCTTGCAAGACCATGGATCTGCACCTGGAAAGTCTTCACTCTCCAGGGTGAAGGCCTGGGCAAGGTTGTATGGAAGACCAGCAGTTGCCCATGTTGCAAGTCTCCCCTCTCCACAACACCATTGTTGTCCAAGGGAAGGGCATTAGGACCCATACAGCTTGGCACTAGTGTCGTCGCAGAGCAATGTGTGATTAAGTGCCTTCACATTCCCTCGGCTGGGGCTCGCACTCACGACCTTCAGGTAGCTAGTCCAATGCCTTAACCACTTGGCCACGTGCTCACAGTGGGACCTAGACCAGCTGGAAAAATGGGCTGAAAAATGGCAGATGTAGACAAGTGCGAGGTGTTGCACTTTGGTAGTACTAGTCAGGGTAAGTCTTACACAATGAACGGTAGAATATTGAGGAGTCGTGGAGGCACAGCAAAGTTAAGATGGCGCTAAACGGCAACTCCTCTGCTTGCATCTTCGGAAACAGTTCTATTTCCATCTTTAATATTTTCATTTTTCCCTTTCAGGGCTCTTTTGAAGACCCTGACCTGGAGTTACCCGCTGACTTCGGTTCTTTGCGGGATGGGACACGTTCTTGGGGTTTCAGGACTGTTCAGCACGCCAAGGGTTCAGCTTGAGAGTCTGGCTCAGATTTGGAAGCCTAAGATCTCGGGGTTCTGGAGACAGGCGGATCCAGGGTCGGTGCCACAGCAGGAGATCTGTGTGTTGTTGGAGGAGTCAGAAAATCTACTGCTGTGGGCCTGAAGACCTGAGATCTTTGCGATCTTCAGGCACAGAGCTCGAAAAAAGCAACGTAACAGACTTTTAACATCATAATCCAGCAACTTGCTTGTTATATCTCCCCACTTGCTGGGAAAATAGAGACACCTCCTTCTCCCTTATTAGAGAGAGAGAGAGAGAGAGAGAGAGAGAGAGAGAGAGAGAGAGAGAGAGAGAAAAAAAACCTGTGTATGTTGAATACCGGGTGAAATGTGAAGTTTTTGGGATAACTGAAAGTCTGCATCTTTGCTATTGTTTTACTCACACTTGAGTGCTCAGTGGCAGTGGTGATGCTTGCTTTTTTTTTGCCAGTGGGGGGAGGGGAGATTGTTGCTCACTGCCACTTACGCGTGGGAGGGAGGGGAGCTGGGGGGGGGGACTTTGGAGTTCTCACATTTAACTGTCGTCCATTCTTTGGGGCACTTCTCTGTTTTTGTGAATGTTTGTGAAGAAAAAGCATTTCAGGATGTATATTGCATACATTTCTCTGACATTAAATTGGACCTTTGAACCTTTGAAAACAGTGAATTGCAGGAAGTGTGTGCGTGTGTTTGTTTGTTTGTTTACTTATTTATTAAATAGTTAAATGAAATAAGTAGTGCAAACATGGAAATTAAAAAAATAGTGAGGTAGCTTTCCCAGCCACTCATGATGTTAAGTTTTGCTTTGTAGGAAGTAATGCCCTACAAACCCTGCCAGAGCTGACATCTGCATCCAATTCTGACTCTAACCTCAATCAGAATTGTTTTGTCACCCTTAAGATAGCTTTCCATAGGTCGTACGGGACTTCTTGGATAGTTCTTGATCACCTTCTTAAATGCCACAAATCTAGCCCTCAGTAGGCTATGAATCTCCTGGTGCATCCATGGCTTTTGTTTCAGATATGGCTGGTATGTTCTCAAAGTAACTCACTCATCCATACAGTCTTGATGAAGTTGGTGACAACTGTGGCTACATCAGCATCGAAGATAAATCCTTGAATAATGTCCAGTCCACTGACTCAAAACAATCCTTTAAGCTCTCCTCCACCTTCCTTGATCAGGCCTTCTTGGTCTTCACCACGGGTGCTGCAGTCTTTAGTCTCTGCCTATACACAGGGAGTTGAAGTATCACTCTATTCCAGTCAAGATGGTGCCTGCATACAACGTTCCTTTGGCCGACATCTTCTGGCTAGATCATGAAACCATCTTTTTCATTTCTTTTGTGTCTCTTACTTTTGCTTCTAGTCTTGAACATGATTCTGGAACCTGTGTTTTACTTCTTGGAGATCATTTTGGTTCTTCAGCACTCTGCAGTCTCCAAAAGGATTTGAGGAGGCAGAGGCAGTGTGAGCTAATCATAAAGCATGCTCTATCTCTTCTACCTTTAAAAGACAATGCTGTCCGGCCTTCGTGGAGAATGGTGAAGCCATCGGCCTGCAGCGCTGCATATGAAATTGTGGGGGGTTGAGTGGGATGAGTGGTGAGGGAGTGCAATACTTTGTGTTAGATATGTCCACTTGTTGGAACAAATCATGCTGACTGTGGCCATCAGATTCAAAGGTGGGGAGGGTCTTGCCTGTGATGGACTGGGCTGTATCCACCACTTTTTGTAGGCTTTTCATTTCTTAGACATTGATGTCTCCATACCAGGCCATGATGCAACCAGTCAGGATACTCTCCACTGTCCATCTATAGAAGTTTGTAAAAGCTTTAGATGACATGCCGAATCTGTGCCAACTTCTAAGAAAATAAAGGTACTCTTCTGCCTTTTATGTAATGGCACTTATGTTTTGGTCCCAGGCAGATCTTCTGATATGATAAGGCCAAGGAATTTAAAGTTACTGACCCTCTCCACATCCACTCCCCTAAAGAAGAGCTCACGGACTTCCGGTTTCTTCCTCCTTTAGTCAATGATCAGTTCTTTGGTTTTGCTGACAGTGTGTGAGAGGCTGTTGTTGCTGCGTCATTCCACCAAATGTTCAATCTCCCTCCTATATGCCAACTTGTCACCGCCTTTGGTTTGGCCAAAACAGTGGTGTCGTCAGCAAACGTAAGTACGGCACTGGAGCCCTACATAGCCTTACAATTGTAAGTACTGTATAAAGCGAGGAGAGCAGGGGACTAAAGTTTCCATGCCTTTGTACCTGCTCCTTCCCAGATAGGGTCATTTCTATATACAGAAAGAAAGAACATGAAGCTTCAGATCTAGACATACCATAAGCAAGCAGAGTGCAGCAGTGAGCTGGTTCAGAAATGTGTTCCTGAACCAAGGGTAACATGCTCTGCTGCAAGAGTGTTTCATTAAAACCAGTGGGATATGATAAATCAAGCAACACACATCAAAGTTGCTGGTGAACGCAGCAGGCCAGGAAGAATCGCTAGGAAGAGGTACAGTCGACGTTTCAGGCCGAGACCCTTCGTCAGGACTAACTGAAGGAAGAGTGAGTAACGGATTTGAAAGTTGGAGGGGGAGGGGGAGGTCCAAAATGACAGGAGAAGACAGGAGGGGGAGGGATGGAGCCAAGAGCTGGACAGATGATAGGCAAAAGGGATACGACAGGATCATGGGACAGGAGGTCCGGGAAGAAAGACAGGGGCAGGGGGAACCCAGAGGATGGGCAAGGGGTATATTCAGAGGGACAGAGGGAGAAAAAGGAGAGTGACAGAAAGAATGTGTGTATAAAAATAAATAACAGATGGGGTACGAGGGGGAGGTGGGGCATTAGCGGAAGTTAGAGAAGTCGATGTTCATGCCATCAGGTTGGAGGCTACCCAGACGGAATATAAGGTGTTGTTCCTCCAACCTGAGTGGCTTCATCTTTACAGTAGAGGAGGCCGTGGATAGACATGTCAGAATGGGAATGGGATGTGGAATTAAAATGTGTGGCCACTGGGAGGTCCTGCTTTCTCTGGCAGACAGAGCGAAATCCCAGGAGTGAACCAGCCTGAGTCCCCATATATAGACTCAACAATACTATTAATTATCAAAGCCATAAACAATTCATAAATAAAACCATGTTGATTCTTTATAGTGTATTGTATTTTATACAGGCATGAATTTAACACAGAATTTAATAGATTTGGCAGTTGAGCACTGTCTTACACAATTTGTTTGTAGTGTTAATTGGGACATCGTGTACAGTTAAAATAAGAAATTGTTTTGGTAAGAGTTCATACTAAGAAGTATATTCACAAAGGACTATAATGTTGCTGCTTGTGATATCTAAATAGAATTCTTAGTCTGTTTTATTTCATTACGTTTTATCTTCTCACTAACATAGATAAACTGTTATACAAAAACAATCAAATTTTTCAAAAACCTAACAAATTTAGTGTTGTTAAAGTGTACTGCTTACTTTTGAGATGCTTTTGGTAGTTGTTGCCAAGAGACTCCAAAATGTAGCCTTAGACCAACCATCAGCTGTGCAAGGGCTTATAAACTATAACAGGTCACAAAACAAACTTGAGTAACATCACTGACAGCCCTTCTCATTGAGCCTGGTGCATTATATGCACATTTTGAAAGTAATGAATGGGATGTCACCACCTGATCCAATAGTCTTCAGTGCACTTAAATCTGCAGTAACCATTGCAGATGTATAATCAGTCCACCAGGAGGTGAAACCGCTGAAAGCACATGCCCAGGTGATGTCCCTGGCCATGTCCTTCGATGCTATGTAGATCCACTGCCAGGAGTATTTGCAGACATTTTTAATCTCTCTCTGCCTTAGACTACAGTTCCCTCCTGCTTTAAAAAGACCACCATCATACAGGTACTATTTCTGAGAAAAACAAGACAACATACCTTCAACTCTATCACCCAGTGACTCTGACATCTACCGCCTTGAAGTGCTTTGAGAGGCCGGTCAGGGCACGCATCAACTCCAGCCTCCAGAAAATCTCGAATCACTGCAATTCTCCTACTGCCAAAATAGGTCGACAGCAAATGCCATCTCCCTGCCCCACACTCATCCCTAGAGTACCTGGACAGTAAAGTCACCCGTACCAGACTATTGTTTATTGACTACAGCTCCGCCTTCTATATTCCAAGCAAAATCATCACCAATCTCTGGACCCTGGGAGTCATTGCCTCCCTCTGCAACTGGTTCTTGGACTTCCTGACCAACAGACCACTATCAGTAAAGATAGGCAGCAATACCTACACCACAATTACTCTAAACACCCTTGTTCCACAAGTTAGCACCCTCAGTACCCTATTCTAGTCCCTGAACACTCATGGCTGTCTGGCCAGATTCTGCTCCAGCTCCATCTACAAATTACAGGTGATACCCAAATAGTGAGCTGCATCTCAAACAGCAATGAATGTACAGGAAGGACATAGCAAGCTTAGTGACATGGTGTCATGATAAAAACCTTCCCCTTAATGCAAAAAATACGTAGAAGAGCTGGTCATTGACTTCAGGAAGAACAGTTTGTGCAATGGTGCTGATGTTGAGATGATTGAGAGCTTCAAGTTCCTAGGACTGGACATCACCAATAGTCTGTCCTAGTCTAGTCATGTTGATGACTTGGCAGGCAAAACTCACCAACGCCTTTCCTTCCATAGGCGGCTAAAAAATTAGGCATGTTCTTGTTGGTGTTTACCAATTTTTATTGATGCACCATGGAAAGCATTCTACCTGGCTGCATCGTGGCTTGGTATGGCAACAGCTCTACACATAGAAACTGTGAAGAGTTTTGGACGCAGCTCAAACATATCACATAAACTAACCTCCTGTCTATGGACTCTGCTTAAACTTTCCAATATATCAGTAAAGTAACGAGCATAATCAAAGACTTCATGCCTTCTTCCCTAAGCATTCTCCCTTCTCCCCCTTCCATCGGGTAGAATACATAAAAGCCTGAAAGCATGTCCCACCAAGCTGAATACAGCTTCTATCATGATGCTTTCAAACTCTGGAATGAATCTCTTCTGCAACAAGATGAAGCACCATCTTCTCATTAAAGATGATATGTTGTCAATAACATATGTTAGTGATAATAAACCTCATTCATATTTTGATTCTGAACCTTGACCGCATAATCTATCTCGCTATAGTCGTGCATTTTATTGTTTATGTGCATCACACTTCCACTGTGGCTTTTACAGTTTATTCAGCATTGTTACTGTTTTACCTTAATCTGCCTCTAGTTCAAGGTCAAGTTCATGTTTCATGGTTATTTAACCATACATAACTACCCATGAATACAGCGAAATGATACAGCCTTACTCCAGAGCCGTGTGCAAAACACAGTACCAACAGTGATATACCACACAAGGCACATATAGCACATATACAATAGCAGTAAACATACATTCACACAAAAAAATATATAGCCCATGTTCCCCAAGTGACATGGTCTGTAAATTGATGGTGCATGGGGGCTGAAGGCAAGAACAAGCAGTTCTTAACAGTCTGCAGATGAACGTATGCACATATGCACGCACACACACATGCACACATGCGAACACACACTCCAGCTTGACTTCTACCGAGCGAACACTAGAGGGCAGCACCAACAGGCGAGGTCAGCCCTAATCCTGCGTGGATGTCGCATCACACCGCCTCTGCCATCTCCCCCCCCCCGGATGGCCACAACAAATAAGACCATGGCATGAGGCCTAGTCTTTACTCCAACCGAGACCAGAGCTCCCCTGCCGCCTGTCTTAACAATAAACCAGTGAACTGGGCTTGCAGTATTTTACATAACCAATGTCAAACAGGGTCTTGCAATTGCAAGAAAAACATACAAGGCAACCACTCACTGTTAGACTGTACACCACCTTCATGCACCAAATCCAAAACCTTTCTGTAGCAACAACACAGTCTGCACCAAGTCCAGTTCTTCCAGCATCTCCACCAATGAGCAGTTGTGTAATGATTTAATCTGTATGAACAGTTCGCAAAACAAGGTTTTCACTGTGTCTTGGTACATATAGCAATAATAAACCAATACCAAGAATTGGGGTGTATGGAGTGTTTGGGGAGGGGTAGCACCTCTGGTGGCAGGCTTGTCATGCTCCACCCAGGGCAGCTCATCCACTTTTTGTCCCCACCTGCCACCCAGCTCTCACTTGTGGCTCCAAGTAACTGTTTGCATGCGACAGCGACCACACCCACCCGGTACACCACTTCAACAGGCGGGCAAAACCTGGGGAAGGTAGCTGGGAATCTTCAGCTCCGGTGACATAGGATATGCCTAGCCCAGCGTGCAAAGCCAATTCCAGCAAACTGGACGGATGAGATCGACTACAAGATCCAACGGCCAAGAAGGCAGTCCTGCAACACTTCATGGAGAGCGAACGGCATGACAGGCACAAACGGCATGGAAATCTCCAGTCGTGACGACTTTCCGTACCATTAGACCAAGCATTTTGAGGCCAAGAGAGTGGAACTGCCCCAGTGCAACGGTTTTTTCACCATAAAACTCCTCCCACACAGGTTACGTCATCGTTGGAAATGACAGACAACCAACACCCCAATAAAACGCTATCAACAGTCATTATACTTATGATTGTCTGCCTCCTGTGGAAGATACCAGTCCCATATTCAGCATTTCACACTGCTTTGCCTCCAACCATACACCACTCTACAACTATGCTAGAATATTAGCCTTGTTACTTCAGATAATGAACTCTCAATCTTCTGACTTGGTACCAACTCTGCAATTACTTATACCTTTCACTTGAGAATAGAAGCTGGACCAACATTGTCCAGCAAGAATCACTAACTAGTCAAAGCCACATACAAAATGACATGTTACTATGAATTAATATTAATGAAATATTCAGAAGGAATATACATGTAAGACTTTGAAAGCAATTGTAGCGATACAGTGGGACTGACTGGATTGATCTTGACTAGAGTTAGTGCAGACTCAACTGTCTTTATGATCATTTTCCATGGTGTAATAATGGCATTATTTTATGCCACCATTTAGTGCAAAGCTTTGCACTCTCTCTTCCACCGAAGTCTGGATTTCCAGCATGGATTTATCAAAGTTCAAAGCACATTTATTGTCGAAGAATGTATATTAGGTACAACCTTGAGATTCATTTCCTTACAGGCAGCCTCAAAACAAAGGAACACAATTGAACCCAATAAAAAAAAGGCCACCAAACACCTAATGTGCGGAAAAAAACAAACCGTGCAAACAACAAAAGTAAGCAAATAACATTCAGAACTGAAGTTCACGGGGGTGAGTCCACAGCCAAGAAGCCAGTCACAGCCTGTCCAGGGGCCCGTTAGCTGCAGGCCACTGCCTCAGTTCAGCACAGGGATGATTAAATCTGACAGACAGAAAGCTGAATACCAGCCCATCCCTCTCCTCCAGCCCTGATGGCCTGACCTTTTGCAATCTGGCCCAGTGCTTAAATCGGCCAAACAGGGGGTCCTTCCTCACTCTCCGACCTGGGCCCCACCGCCTCCCTCGCCTCAGACCTGTCACTTTGAATCAGCTTCAGACCTGCTCTAGCAATGGTCAAACATTGGCTCATTCCCTGCTCTTAGGCCCAGCCACCTCAATTCAGCCATGCTTACCACGCCGCAACAACCTTGCACCTTCCAGACTTCAGCTTACACCTCAAAAACGCCAGGCCGTACAGGCGGTTCAAAAGCTCAACTCCAAAAGGGAAGTTGCAGACAATTGATTGCAGAGATCTCCTACTAGAAAAAGTCTGACTAGTAAAGTAGTCGGTAGTTTTGTTAGCTGCCAGCAAGTCGTTAGTGTGTTCCACCAGCGCCATCTTAAACCAGAACACTCTCAGCCATAGCTCACTGTAATCTACCTTGTGGTTCTTTGTCCACCAGCTCCAAGTCTACACCAAAGGAGGCGGAGGGTGGTTCAGTAGAAATACATAAACTTATCAGGGGTATGGAGAGGGTAGATGGTAATAATCTTTATCCCCCCTTGGTGGCAGTATCAAAAACAAGAGGGCAGAGCTATAAGGTGAGAAGTGGTAGATTTAGAGGCGACCTGAGCAGTAGACTCTGTAGTGAGCTGCCTGAGAGGTGGTGGAGGCAGTTACTCTTATAATGTTCAAGAAGCATCCAGGTGGGCATTTGAACCACCAAGCAATGGAAGACTACAGAGCAAATGCACGTAAATGGACTGATATTGAAAAGTGCAAAGCATGCACATGATGGGCAGAAGGGCCTGTTTCTGTGCTTTGGACTCTAAGACATTCATGTATAGCCAAATCTCCAGCAAGAATGAATTTCAATGTTGTGAGGCTCTGTACTGCAAAGACAGTTGTATCAAATTTTATGCTTTTTTCTTCAATAAAATAGAAGTGCTTTCAACCCATTAATGCTTCTGAGTATAATCCCAGCAATCTATCCCTTACTGCAATCTATCCTCACTCACAGCCCCGTGATTTTCCCTCCAGCCACCTACAATGAAGATAATTTACAGTCATCAATTAACCTACCAACTGGCATTTCTTTGAGATCTGGGAGGAAACCAGGGAACTTGGGAGAAACCTACGCAGACACACGAAGAACGTGCAGACTCCACACTAACAATACCAGAGGTCAGAATTGAACTTGGGCCACTGGAGCTGTGAGACATCAGCGCCACCTGCTGCACTGCTGTGCCAGCCGCAGTCACAGAGAAAATGTCCATGTTTTGCCAAGCTAAACCAAAAGGCTCAGCCTGAACCTTTCTAAACAAGATATGAACTGAAGGAAATGCTGGAAGATTTTATCAGCTCCTGATTAGCTCTGAACCTTTCTCGTTAAAGCAGCTTTGCAGGGCGAGGATCAAATATCAAAGAGCGTTGCATTTCTTACTGACAGTGGAATGTTAACACATGGTTTTGAAAGAAACAAATAGTAAAGATGCGACAATCAAATAAAATGGGAGGTGGTGTGGTAACGTTGTGTGCAAACACGTGCAGAGTAACCTGCAGTAATTTTCCCCTTTAATGTAACTGAACTGGATCTCCTTAACCTAGTTGTACAAACAATGCAGTTTGAGCTAAATTACTGCATGCTTAAGCCAGGTAGTCACACAGGATTTGCAGCCTAAAGCTAACGACAAGGGGTGTAGAACAAACTTGTCTGAAGAACAAAATGAAAAATGATGAATGTCAGCAGGGTTTGACCTTAACAAAAATATCTGTTCGGATATGATGTCACCGCATTCAGGAAGGGGTGGCGTGGTCAGTCATCAGAAGACAAGCACCACTGGAGTATTAACCATTGAGGTAACTGAGAGTACATGATAGTTTTGTGGATTAGAAACAGAAAGAAGACAAGGGAGAGGTTATACTATCAATCAATATGACAAATTACTGTAATCTCACAAGTCAAGGTAGCCATCACCGAGTAAGAAAGTCTAGTTTTTTCATCAATTATTAAACCTCCGGGCTGACTCTGCACAGCCAACTTTAGTTCAATACGCTGTTGTAAATGGCCTTAGGTGTTAACTGTCCTACACACTGCTTCAGATTAATGATTCAGTGATTATTACAAAATGTAGATTCCAGGAGATTTGAATATGGAACTCAGTATAATAGAGTGGATATTTGATCTTAGTTGCCTTTTACATTTCAGATGTCAAATTAGGATGGACTTGGGCCAGGATAAAAATATTAAAATCACCAACTCTCTTCTCACTGGTTCTCTCCATCCAATTCATTATGGTCTGGCACTTTATTTGTCCATCTGCACTGCACTTTCTCAGAAAGTGTGTTCTACATTCTGTTTTTTTTTAACTACTTCGAGATATGAAATAATCTGTTTGGAAGACACACATAAACCAATTCCTACCGAATCCAATTCTAATTCCAATTCACATTTTTCCAACATATGTTGAAGCTTGTGACTGGTGGCAATTGTGTAGAATGATGAGGATCCAGTTGCACAGCGGATGGCACGAGGCATTAGAAAATATGTTTACCAAAACTCCATCTGCTAGCTGAGCTGAATATTGACGATTCCATTGTATTGACCAAAGAAGAAACAAATAATTTTACTGAAGTTTCCATCAACACACCACCTCAGACCAACATTATAAGGAGGAAATGGACACTTGTGTTCCTATGATTGCTATATTTGACTACAGTGCAACAGTATATGAGTGACTTCATAAGATTTTCTCAAATAGAAGTTTATTATCACTGACATATGTTGTGAAATCTGTTGTTTTGCAACAACAGTACAGTGCAAGACAGTGCAAGATATAAAAATTACTGTAGGTTACAAAATATATAAATAGTGTAAATGATGAGGAGTGTTCACAGGTTTATGGACCATTCAAAAATCTGATGGCATAGGGGAAGAAGCTGTTCCTAAAGCACTGAGCGTACGTTTTCGGGCTCCTGTAACTGCTTTGTGATCATAGTAATGATAACAGGACACATCCCAGATGGTACGGATCCTAAATGATGGATGCCATGCTTTCAAGGGCGGGAAGGGTTGTGCACATGGTGGGACTAGCTGAGTCTACGATACTCTGCAGTCCTACTCATTGGAGTCCATACCTCATGTCAGTCAGAATGCTCTCCTCCATACCAAACCCCAAAACACACAGCACATGTACTGAAAATAAAATTATCCAGAACACACTGTCAACTAAGAGTGTGTCTCAATACTGAACATATGGCAGTGCTGCTTAATGACCATTAACGAAAGTGATGGACTTCTTCACGCTCCAAGGAGTCATATAATCTAGTTTCTGTGCTGTATTCTATTAGTTTCCACTATCAGTTTGTCATTATTGGCTTCTGCATGAGTTGACAGCAATATTCTAGACACTTTAGTCTCACTGTTGCCAGAGTTCTCCAGGTAATGGGTCAACTTTAACAACCAGGACGAAGTAAGATCATTTCCTGGTCCTAGAAGAGTTCAGTCAAGTTCAACGACGCTGAAAATCATCTTACCACTGAACACGAAAGGCTACCCTGATTTTCAAAATACATGATAGATTCTCACTAAATATATCTTGTGGATGACTTGGGAAATATTTTTTTAAAATTGTTGATACCTTCTTCAGCAGCTGTTCTACTGTAGAAAGATGAGATGTAATACAATAGCCTAAAGCTGCAGGTATCCACCTGCTCATAATCCTAGCTACAGACTTGTGAGTTATCCTCAATTAGCAATGAGAAAGGAAAGATGAAATACTACCTGTGTAACAAATGCAGAGGTGGGTAAGGCTTCACAGTGTATGTGTGCAGTTACTGAAAGGGGGGAGGGGGCATTTGTTTCCAGCCAGTGAAATTGACGCTCACTGGGATACAAGTGAGCTAAAGAGGAAGTACTCCAACAGTGACTGAACCCCAAAATGTTATGATGCAACAATCACTCAACATGACAAAGCAAGTCATTGAAATGTGTAGATCAAGAGGACTCCAGGTTTAATCCATGGTCCTGGCAAAGTCAAACCAGCACTCAAGGAGCAGACTCAACTGCTGAGCCCAAGGACAATAGAGCACAAGTTCTCAGTCTCATTTATTTACTTATTTTTATATCATTATTATTATTTTGTACCTGTACAGCTTGTCTTTTTTATACATGGGTTGCTAGTCTGTCTTTGTTTGTGTAGTTTTTCATTAATTTTATTGTATTTCATTGTTCTACTGTAAATGCCTGCAAGAAAATGAATCTCAGGGTAGTATAAGACGTCACATGCATACTTTGATAATAAATTTACTTTGAACTTTTGAGTTCTACCTGCAAGTGGAATATCCAAGTTAATCCTGGTTGGCTACATTGTATTGGCCTTAAGCTTTTTCAGAGGGGGTGGGGGCGGCCTGGCGCACAGATTCACAGAGCAGGAGATCCAAAGGAGTGTTCAAAGATTCCTTGAAGACAATGCAATCTGTCCACTGCCTCTGTGCAGTCTCTGAGTCAAGATTGCTCTCAGTACAGAGGGAGCATTTGAGGTAACATAAAGACCCTAAAGGGCACAGAATTCATGCATTGGCTGCAGGGAGAGCACAACACCTCATAAGGAACTCACCTACCCACCCATCAGACACGGCTTGGCCTGTCGGTGAAAGAGCCTGCCATCGCCTCCTCAGAACCCACAGTTCAAAGCACATTTATTACCAAAGTATGTATAAATTATACAACCTTGAGATTCATCTTCTTACAGGCAGCCATAAAAACAAGAAACCCGAAAGAACCGATTAAAAAAAGACCTACAAGCACCCAATGCACAGAGAGAAAAAAAAACTCAAATCATACAAACAATAAAAGCGAGCAACAGTATTCAGAATGAAAGTGAGTCCATGGACACGAAGCGTGAAGCGGCCGGATCAGGCTCACAAACTCAGTCGCAGTTCATCGCGCAGCGGAGCAAAACACTGCGGAATTTGCAGACACAGAGCCAGGAGCAGGCTCACGGTCTCTGCCTCAGTGCTGCGGAGAGCGGGGTGAATGTCTCAGAGCCGCAGGCAGAACCGGTCCAGCCCCCGGTCCTGACCACCTGCCTTTTAAATCCACCCAGCCCGTCGTTTAAATGGTCCAAACACTGGGTCACTCCATGCTCTAGGACCCTTCGATACTCTCCAAAACTCCTCCGCTTCACATGCCCATCTCCATCTCAACCATGTCTTGACCCCACTCCAGCCACTTCTCCTCGAGCATGCCTCAACTTTGCTCCGACTGTGCATCGCACCCCCACGCCTCGACCCTTGAGTCAGCCTTTCACTCGCCTCTTCATTGTTTGCAGTGATCATTTACCACAGATTTCCACGTAAAAAGTGCTATTAGTGAAGTGTTTGGTTGTACTTCCTGTTTTGTGAACCATCAGTAAGGTGTTACTCATCTTCAGTAGCGCCATGCAGAGTGAAAGCAAGTCATCCTGCATCAGAGGAGGAAAAAGAAGGAAACAAGCACTATCCTGGTTATGTTATGCCTCTATTAGGAAAGAGAAAGGAAGCCAGTCTTTTTGCTGCTGATTTCCTGTTGATGACCTTTGCTTACATCATTTGTATAACTTTAGTTTTCAGCAGTTGTTCTGGTTTGTGGAGGGGAATGGATCAATGGACATGTTGAGGAATCAAATTGCTAAATGGTTCAGTGACAAATGGAAAATTAGTTTTTTGCATTCTTAACGTCCCATAAGTTCTCTGGTAATTTCACAACATTGAGATTTCCCACGTGGATACTGTATGGAGGCAGGACTGGCACTGAGTGTATTAGTCCCTGTGATCAAGTGCACCCGTTCAGATGCATAAGGACTGTATTGTTCATAAAAGACCACCACTCACGTATGGCAGCAGTAAGGAACGGATGTTGCAAATGGCAAAATGAAAAATGTGAAAAAAAAAAATCATGGATAAAAAGTTGAATTCATCCTGCGATTAAAATGAGCCTTAATGCTTCACAGCTAAGTTTCTGTTTGGTATAATGCCATCCTGTGACCACTTTTCAACAAGTATAGTAATTAACTGAGAGACAACTGACAACACTGTACATTATTGCCAATGCAATACAATGATTCAAAGTTGCAAAAGTCCTCTATTTTGTGTTGAGTGTACCAAAGCTTTCGAGAAGAAATACTTAATCCAATTTATGATGCATTCCCTTTGGAAGCAGATCCGGAGATGTGTGGATTATATTTGCAATTCGTCATCATTTCTAATTATTTATTAATTATTAATAATTGATTTACAATGTCAGCAAAAAAATTTACACCAAAAAGGAAAGATGTTCAAATTGGTTAACAGCAATGTGTTAAAATTATCAGAAAGGTGATTATATAATTTTTACTGCAGGAAGTAAAAGATATCAGGCCCAGCACCTCATTCTCTGTATAACTCAGGTTCCCGGATCAGTTTGCTAGTTCATTATTTCCCATCCTCTAACTTAACTGTGATCTTCTGAAGATAAAGACAATCATCAGGCTGGACTTTAGTTCTTCAATTCAAAATGCATGATCAGATCACAGTGACATTAGTTAGGAGCATTCATTTACCAGGTTGATTCCAGAGATGGGGAGGTTAGACTGCAAGGGGAGATTGAGTTGCCTGGGACTGTACTCGCTGAGAATTCAGAAGAATGAGAGGAGATCTTATAGAAACATAAAAGTATCCTTAAGAATCCTCTCTGGTATCTTCCCTACCAATGATTTGAGATTCACTGGTCAATAATTTCCAGGATTATCCCTGGTTCCGTACTTGAATAATGGAACAACATTAGCTGATTAGTTCCTCCTCACAATGCGCTGGAGGAACTCAGCAGGTCAGTCAGTATCAGTTGAAAAGATTAGTCGACGTTTCGGGCCGAAACCCTTCGTCAGGACTGAAGGAAGAACTTTGGGGAGGGTTTGAAGAATGCTGGTAGTTGAAAAAAACAGTAATTTGAAAGACAAAGCGGTGGGGGAGGGGAAGCAGGGAGGTGATTGGCAGGAGAACAATGCGCAGTAGTAGAAGGAGGTGGAACTATGAGGGAGGTGATGTGAAATAGGGATAGAGGAAGGGAGGGGGAGGGAATTACCGGAAGTTGGAGAATTCTATGTTCATACCAAGGGGCTGGAGACTACCTAGACGGTATATGAGGTGTTGCTCCTCCAACCTGAGTTTAGCCTCATCATGGCAGTAGAGGGGGCCATGTATGGACATATCTGAATGGGAATGGGAAGCAGAGTTGAAGTGAGTGGCTACTGGGAGATCCTTACTGTTGTGGCGGATGGAATGGAGGTGCTCGACGAAGTGGTCCCCCAATCTGCGTCGGGTTTCACTGATGTAGAGGAGGCTGCACCGGGAGCACTGAATGCAATAGATGACCCCTACAGATTCGCAAGTGAAGTGTTGCCTCACCTGGAAGGACTGTTTGGGGCCCTGAATGGTGGCAAGAGAGGAGGTGTAGGGACAGGTGTAGCACTTACGCTTACAGGGATAAGTGCCGGGTGGGAGATCAGTGGGAATGGACGTGTGGATAAGTGAGTCGCGGAGGGATCGATCCCTGCGGAAAGCAGAGAGGGGTGGAGAGGGAAAGACGTGCTTAGTGGTGGGGTCCTTTTGAAGGTGGCGGAAGTTGCGGAGGATAATGTGCTGGATCCAGAGGCTGGTGGTTTCCATTCTACAATGATGCCCTCACCCGCATCTCCTCCATTTCCCGCACTTCGGCCCTCACCCCATCTTCCCGCCACAACAGGGACAGAGTTCCCCTTGTCCTCACCTACCACCCCACCTACCAAATTTTTCTCCATCTAAACCTCTTGCACTAAGTTTCTAGCTAATATTAGGGAAGTTGAAGTCCTCCATTACATCCCTAGTGTTTTTACACATTTCCTCGATGTTCCATTGGCTATTGGGGAGGTCTGTTGTACAATTCCATCAGAATGATTACACCCTTCCTATTTTTGAGTTCAACCCATATAAACTCAGCCGATGAACCCTCCATTATGTCTGCTCTGAATACGGCTGTGTTATCACCCATGATTAGTAATGTAACATTCTCTCCCGCACCCCCCCGCCCTTCTCCTTTTACGTCCCTCCCTATCTTTTCTAAAATACCAAAACCCTGGGACATTAAACACCTATTCCTCTTCCTCTCCCAACCAAGTCTTTGTAATGGTCACAACATCATAGCTCCACGTACCTATCCATGGTCTAATTTCATCAGCCTTACCCATAATGCTCCTAGCATTAAAATACACGCACTTCAAACTGGTGCTCTGGTTCCCATCCCCCTGCCAAATTAGTTTAAACCCTCCTGAGTAGCACTAGCGAACATCCCACCCAGGATGTTGGTTCACCTCCAGGTTAGGTGCAACCCGTCCCTCTTGTACAGGTTACCCCCTGCCTCAGAAAAGGTCCCAATGATTTAAAAACCAGATGCATTTAAGGTGCATCTGTATGAGCAGATGGATCACCAAGGCATTGAAGGCCTCAGACCGAGTGCTGGAAAATGCAGTTAGTATACGCAGGAACTTGGAGGGTTGAAGGGACTGTTCTGTGCTATATGACTCCAGGAGTATATCATTCATCTTTTTCTGAGGATTGCCACCTTGTCATTGTGGGGAGGCTTGTGAGATCCTGAGATTCTGAGAGGGATACCGTCTGGAGTTTAGCCATCAGGTGCTTAGCGCCTGATAGGGAGTAAGCTGAAGTGGGAGGTTCTAGACAAGGAGCAATCCAACCAAGGCCTCACCAGTGGAGCTGGCGGAGATGATAACACATCACAATGGCAGTGGAGGCAGAGGAGGGCTGCAGGAGTCAAGGGTCCCTAGTTGTCTTGCATTCCAGGCCACTGGACGCTGACCCCACTATTGTGGCTGTTCATGCATCCCCACTGAAAATAAAGTAACACACAGGTATTCTCCATTAAGGGAATCTACCCTAAAAGTATCCTGAATTGACCTCTACAGTCACTTGAAGACATATCAATGGACAACGTCTTACGAGGACATCATACCCAACACAAGTAATGGCACTTGTTGTAACTACTGCTGTAATAGTTGGTCGCCCCAGTGGCGTAGCGGTTAGTACAATGCTGTCACAGCTCAGGTGGGCCAGAACTTGAAGCCCAAATTCTGGTTCCATTCTGTAAGGAGTCTCTGTACATCCTCCCCACGGCAAGCATGGGTTTTCCCTGGGTCCTCCGGTTTCCTCACACAATCTAAAGACATACCAGGTAGGTAAATTGGTCGTTGTAATTTGCCTCATGATTAGCTTAGGGCTAATCCGGCTTCTTGGGGGTGCTGGGGCAGCGTGACTCGAAGGACCTCTAAGCTCTACTCCACGTTGAATCACTAAATAGAATAAATAATCTATCACATAATGATTAATAGATTGATCTTTGCTCTAAATGTATTTTCCTTTATTATTTATTAGTATAGAATTAAGTTTTAACAAATATTGCTTGTAAAAAAAGGAATTGTGATTTTCCTCTTATTTGTGATTCTTAATATAAATTACTTAGCCAGTGACATTGCAACAGTGAGCAGCTCCCACTTGTGTACATGTATGTGATTACATGATTATTACTTGCATCCTGCAACTTATTTATTCAGCAATACAGTACGGAGTAGGCTCCTTGAGCCCTTCCAGCCACGGCACCCCAACAACCCTCAACAAACTCAATTAACCTCAACCTAATCACAAGACAATTTATATCGACCAATTAACCTACCCAGTACATCTTTGTCCTGTGGGAGAAAATCAGATCACCCAGAAAAAAAAAACACACACACACACACACACACACATTTCATGGGGAGGACAGATACAAACTCCTTACAGAATGGCTCTGGAATTGAAGTCTGAACTCTGGAAAATCCCGAGCTGTAATAGTGTCGCACTAACCGCTACACTACCCTGATGCCTAACTTATTACACACAGGAATCTTACTCTCCAAAGTCCCACTCATACACTTGTTTAACAAATCCAGTGGACCTACTATATTGAATTTTATTGATTTCCTTTATTTCAAATATTAAATCTTGCCCTCCCTTCATCTTTCATCTCCCTCATTCTCCCATCAAAATAAATAATTACACATTCTCAAGTAGGATTCATAACCCATAAACTTTAATTTTGGAGCCCTTGATCTTCATTGCTTTTCATTGCTTCACCTTTTTCAACAAAGAAAGATTAGTACATACCTACAAATTTCTCTCATAGCTTCAGGATCTATAGACAATGATTAATGATTAATCACTTACTAATTATCTTTAGTTAGAATCCCTCTTTAGCAAATGATGAATCTGATTTGCTTTGAACTCTGCCATTAAAATTTTTAAAACCTCGGGTAGTTTTTCCTCAAAGTCTTAGGTAGCCCTCCAAGTCTAAATGAAACTTACCTCAAGATTATTGGTTGTCTGCAATTTTGAACTTTCTCATTTTCACACCTATTTCACAGCTGCAGCAGAGTGTGTCTATACTTTACTTAAATAGTAATATTTGGAGCTAGGTTTCAAGATTCTTGAAAAAGACTGATACAAGTGAGTTAAGCTCTTGGTGTTCTGGGATATAATGTAGTTACAAAAGATTCAAGATTGTTTAATGTAATTTCCAGTACACAAGTGTAAAGGAGAACAAAAATAGTTGTTACTCCAGATCCAATGGAGCACAAAATGATACAATAATAAAACATTGGACAATAAATATAAATTCATAAGATAGCTTATGTACATAGATTGATTACATGTCCACAAGGTGATGCTAGACACAGGAGGAAGACAAGACAGGAAATGATGGTTGAGTAGTGGTGGCTGAGGGTGTGGAAGAGTGAGTTAGTGGTGGAGGTGTTGATTAGCCTTACTGCTTGGGGAGAGTAACTGCTTTTGAGTCTGGTGGTCCTTGCATAGATGTTATGCAGCCTTCTCCCTGATAGAGTAGGACAAACAGCCCATGAGCTGTGTGGGTGGGATCAATTATGATGTTACTGGCCTTTTCCAGCACCTTTCTATAGAAGCCTTCCTGTCTGCCACAGTGCAGTTTCTGTACCATACAGTGCTGCAGCTTACTAGGATGGTCTCCACTGCATACCTGTAGAAGGACCTGAGTACAGATTTGCATAGTACAGTTCTCTTTAGTCTTCTCTGAAAGTATAGGCATTGGTGAGCTTTCCTGATTGTGTAGGGTGTGTTCTGGGACCATGAGAGGTTGTTCTAGATGTGCATTGCCAAGAGTTTGAAACTGCTCGCCGTTTCCACTGCAGTGCCACCAGTGTAAAGGGGGATGGGAGTGGTGTGAGTTCTCCTGAAGCTGACAATCATGTCCTTTGTCTTGGTGAATTGAGGAAAAGGTTGTTTGTCTGGCACCAGGCCTCAAGCTCTTCCACCTCCTCTCTGCAGGCCATCTCATGGTGATGAGCCCCGCCATAATCATGTCATTATCAAACTTGACAATGTGTTTATTCGGGTGTTTGGCCACGCAGTGAGCAGAGACTACAGCAATGGGCTCAGCACACAGCCCTGGAGGGCACCCGTGTTAAGGATGATGGAAGAGTGTAATCTGAAAAACTGACTCTGCAAAGAATTGTGAGCTTTCCTCGCATGTTCCCTTGCTCTGTCTTCACAGAATAAATTTACAGTGTTTGACTAATGTGTCTAGAAATTTCATTCTTTGCATAAAGGGAGCTGCTCCTCTTACTGCCATGAAAACTACTGTGGCAGACAGTTCACTGTGGGCTCCATTTCTCCTAAAATGTTTCTGCTCAGTGTGTAACAACACCAGTTGCTGCCCATGGGTAATCCAACTCATTGATCAGCTTGGGCTCCATTCAAACAGCTGAACCAGCATAGAAACAAATATACATCACAAAATTACAACACTCTTTTATAGAAATATGAGAAAGTCTGCAGATACTGGAAATCTAAAGCAACGCGCACAAAATGCTGGAGAAACTCAGCAGGCCAGACAGCATCTATGTCAAAGAATAAACAGTCAACATTTTGGGCCGAGACTCTTCATCAGGACATATTTTTTAGTCTGATCTTTTGACTGACTAGCACAACTCCAATCTTTTCCATTCACCTCTTGCTTCAAAATCACAAACTCATTGACTGGAATGAGTTAGTAAACATGACAGAGCAGGGGAGACTAGCCTGCATACAGTGCAACCTTAGTTATTCAGAATCAAATAGTCAGCTAGTCAATCATACTTTTGTACTTAAACTTTGTAATAGTGTTATCATTCAAATCAAGTACAACTATTTTGATACAACTAGAATAGGAAAGAAAATATACCCATTACTTCAATATATCGATTTGAATCATACTTTATAAACGTACTGAGAAACAAGCTTTCTCATGTTCTTCAAATTCTATTCAAAATTGAGTAGGTTAACTGGATTTGTTAATTAATATTTTTTGAACAGCTTAGTGTATGCCCTCCTGAGGGTGGCAGTAAAATGGTACACTGTTTGGAAGAGGAGCTCAAGAGACCCAAGTATTGTCTCTAGGCCCCAAGCTTGTTAAACACGGCAAGGAAACATCTTCCTGATTATCATCCACTAACTTCCCACAGGTAATGAGTCAGCCTTCTGATGTTGAACAACACTAGGAACACTGTGAGTAGGCAGGACACAGAATGTTCTCTGCGTAGGGTTTTCAGTACCTATCACCAAGAGAGATTCAGTAACATCACCACTATCTGGGTACGTTGAGTTCTGCAAGTAAATGCCAGACTGCGGCTGTGGCAAAAGTTAAGGGACGAACTTTGTTGCAATCAATTTACCTGCTACAGATGACCTTGCTTTAGCTGTTGAGGTTAAAGTTACTATCATGTGGGATTGTAAAGGTAAAGCTTCATTTTCACACCAAGAATATCATTATTTCATGTAGCTTTTGTTGTCTGAACCTGGTACCAGCATGTTTTTGGCAGGCTTTGTAGAGGTGGCCTGCCTTCCCACACAGGTTGCAGTATCTGCTTTCCCTGCAGTCTTTTGATGGGCTTCTGCTTGCGGTTGTTTTAGGTTAGATCACCTCACCGCATTGGGCTGCCACATGTCCAGACTTGTTGCAGTTATGGCACAGCCTGGATTGACAAGTGTACTCCACGTAACCACAGTTCCCTCCAATGGCGAAGACTGAGAGAGGATTGATGATGGCTCCATTCTCATCCACCCTCAGCTTGACCTTCACCTGGCTCTTACCTGTCCAAATCCAGAACACGTCTTTGATGTTGGCACAGTTTCCTGCTCCCTTGACGTATCGGGTCAGGAAAGTGAGGGCATCCATGATGGACACACGTGGGTTGAACTTGTGCATCATATTCATATGTTCCTTTTGAGTGGAGATGGTGAAGGTGAAGAGTGACTATGACCGTCTTCAGCAGTCACAACAACACCTCAATCCCCTTCTCCTGCAAGTCTTGCAGCAACTTCTACTATCCTGCCATGTTCTTGAAAGTAACATCAAAGAAACCATTATCAGGGAAGACTTGGATGAAGAAGATGTCCTTCACCTTGAACCCAATGAAGCAGTCCCTGACAGTGTTTCAGATCCTGGGTCTTCCTGTCAATGCACTGGTTGCCATAGTCATTCTGACTGGGCATTGATTGCTAGAAGGGGCTGCAAGGTTAGGTTTCCAATGAACGATAACACTATTTCTCAAGGTTAACCTCTCATCAGCACCACTTGATCACGAAGCGCCCCTCTACTCTTTTGTTCTCAATGTTGGTGTCTGCAGAGATCCGCCGCAAGTCAGTCCCTACAGAAAATACACTTGATCTTAGCAAAAAGGCCAAGAATGTGATCACCATAGATGTTGAATGCTTCGCTGATTTACTTCATCAGGGCAGCATGGTAGCATAGTGGTTGTCGTAATGCTATTACAGCACCAGGGACCTGAGCCAATTCCTGCCACGGTCTGTAAGGAGTTTGTACGTTCTCCCCAAGACCACATGGGGGAGGCTAACTGATCACGTAGGTATAATTGGGTGGTGCGGGCTCATTGTGTCAAAAGGAACTATTACCTTGCAATATCTCTAAATAAAAAAGTAAAAGTAAAAACATTTTGTGTGCTGCCCAACATTCCAGGTTATTTTAAGGTTCAGAAGAATAGTTAAAAAGGACCAAGACGTGGGGTAATGTTATTAATCAAGGAAAGTATCAGAACAATAGTGAGCAGTTCTAAGGGTACAATAGAATCAGTTTGGGAGGAAATAAGAAATAGCAGGGGAGAAAAAAAAAGAAACTAGTGGGAATGGTCTATAGGCTGCCAAAGTGCAGGACAAAGCACAAATAGGGAAATATTAAATATGTGTGAGGCAGCAACTATATTTATTAGAAGTAATTTTATTTTGAATGATCATTGGACTAATCTGATAAGCAGGAGTAATGTGGAAGATGAATTCTTGGAGTACAACAAGGATTGTTATTTAGATTGACTAACATGTTGTGGAACAAACTTCCAGATCATCAGTCAGAACCCCAGTTTCGTTCCTAGAACCAGTCCAGAACTGCAGGACTTTCATTATCACTGCCTCCAGAATCCTCCTTTAGCCCCACCCTGGCATGAGCACTGGTGGAGAAACAACTGCAGAGCCACCGATCACCCATGCATGAAATGCCCACTGTGTCTGGGAAAATGGCACCAGTAAGAGATGAGGAGCCTTCTATCTGGTAAGTCCACTCCTGCTAGCACCATAGCTTGACTCATTCCCTCTGTCCTCCTCCACTCTCTGCACACTGGAGGCTCTGGTGGATACCATTGCAGCAGGAAACTTTTTGGGTCAGTCCCTGTGAGTGCAGCTTGGACTCCCAACTGAGTCTATCTTTCACCCCTTCTGCATCGTTGATGGGTGTCCCATGGGGTCTGAGATGGTCAGAGTGCACACACTGCTTGTGCACAATAGCATCAGAAAGCACCACGAGCCATGCAATTCTTTTTGATCAACTCACCCAACACTCCTTTTATCTTGGGTTACCCGTCTTTTCACTCACGATCCTCACTTCACCCGGTCATCCGATTCACTTCTGAGTTGGGGACCCATCTGCTGGATCACCGGCTTGCACCCTCAGTTGACTTCACCCCGTAAATCCACAGAGACGAAGGAAATCCTGGACCTCAGCAAACTGCCACAGGAATACCACGGCTTAGACATTGCCTTCAGTAAAAGACAGAACCTTGCTGCCTCACAGACCACATGACTGCATAATCAACCCCCTCCCAGGCAACAACCACACCACCCGAGGTTGTCTGTGCTCCCTCTCCCCTTCTTAGACCCAAGTCATGAATAACTACATCGTTGAAGTTCTATGGCACGTCTTTATTCAACCGTCCCAGTCCCCAACCGGTGGAGGATTCTTCATTGCCAAAAAGAAAAATAGGGTCTTCCTTCTTGCATTGACTACCATGGACTCAACAAAATCATCACTAAGAACTGCTACTCTCCCCCATTGACGGATAGCACATTCAAAACACTTCCCAAAGCCCAGATCTTCTCCAAACTGGGCCTACAGAGTGCATACAACCTGATCCACATCCACCAGTGGATGAGTGGAAGACGGAGTTCATAAGGTCCACTGGCTACTACAAATACTTGGTGATTCATTCCACACTTTCCAACAGTTCTTCTGTTTTCCAAGCCTTCATCAGCGAGATCCTCTTAGACATGCTACATAGGTTTGCGTTCATCTACCTCGATTACACTTTCATCTGCTCCAAGGACTTCCAAGCCTATATCTGTCACATCCATTCGTCCTTCAGCAACTGCTCAAAAACCAGCTGTACTGCAAGTTAGAAAAATGCCAGTTCCACACCCAAGTCATTTCCTTCCTGGGATGCTCCCTCAAACAGTTACAGCACTTCTTGGGCTTCACCAACAACTACTGCCTCAAAGTCGCTTGAGCCTCTCCCCATTCCTACCTGTCCTTGGCCCCACGTTTTCATGGACTTTGTCACATGCCTTCCGGCATCTTGGGGTTAAACAGTAATCATGGCGGTCATAGACTGATTCTCCAAGGCCTGTTGCTTTGTACCCCTTTCCAAACTACTACTGGCCTCAGAGATCACCCAGCTCTGTTACAGCACATCTTCAGGATTCACGATTCCCCCCAGTTTGGCTCTAGGTTTTGGAAAGCCTTTAGTGAGCTTATTGGAGCCTCTGCCAGTCTATCATCCAGGTTCCATCCAGCAACCAAAGGACAAACAGAGGGGGTCAACCAGGACCTAAGGAGAACACTCTGTGGTGAACCCTACCACCTGGAGAGACATCCTGGTCTGGGGCAGTGCTTGAACATAACACACTTCAGCATTTGTCTTTCAGGATGTTCCCTTTCCAATGCTAATCTGGGTACTGCTCTCTGCTGTTCCCAGAACAAGATGGGGGTTCCATCAGCAGACCAACTGGCCCAGAGGTTTTGCCAGAAGTGGGGTAAGGTGAGAGACATCATTGGCCAAATCACAGCAACAAGACCAGGTCAACTGCCAAAGAAGATCGACCAGCTCTTCATCCTGGTCAGTGGGTCTGGCTCTCAGCTAGAGATCTCTTCATGTGGGCTGAACCCAGAAAAATGGCCCCTTGTTACACTGGTCCATTCAAAATCCTGTGATGCCTCAAACCAGTTACCTATTGTCTCCAACTCCCAGGCACCATGTATTCACCCCACATTTCACGTATCCTGCCTGAAGCCCTTGACGGCCAGCCTGTCAAAAGACCCAAATGCAAGACACAGACATTGTTGAAGTACGAGGAACAGGACTTGACTAGAGAGCTGGGATAAGAACACGAACTTGGGCTAGGACATTGGCTAGGCAAGCGAGACCAGGACAAGGAACTGGGATCTAGGAGCCTTGGCTTGGACTCTGAGCCGGAGGCTGGACAAGGACCCAGAACCTAGGTCTTGACTCAGGCTCGGACCACGGAACTAGGTGAGGACACGACATGGCTACACGGCTGGACATGATTTGGGTACTTCATGGCTAGGGTACTTCGAGGCGAAGGTTGGGTTCTTCGAGACAAGGACATAGAAACGGAAGAAACCATGGAAAAACTACAGTACAGAAACAGGCCTTTTGGCCCTTCTGGGCTGTGCTGAACCATTTTCTGCCTAGTTCCACTGACCTGCACACGGACCATATCCCTCAATACACCTCCCATCCATGTATCTGTCCAATTTATTCTTAAATGTTAAAAAAAGAACCCGCATTTAACACCTCGTCTGGCAGCTCATTCCACACTCCCACCACTCTCTGTGTGAAGAAGCCCCCCCACAATGTTCCCTTTAAACTTTTCCCCCCTCACCCTTAACCCATGTCCTCTGGTTTTTTTCTCCCCTTGCCTCAGTGGAAAAAGCCTGCTTACATTCACTCTATCTATACCCATCATAATTTTATGTACCTCTATCAAATCTCCCCTCATTCTTCTAAGCTCCAGGGAATAAAGTCCTAACCTATTCAACCTTTCTCTGTAACTCAGTTTCTCAAGTCCCGGCAACATCCTTGTAAACCTTCTCTGCACTCTTTCAACCTCATTAATATCCTTCCTGTAATTTGGTGACCAAAACTGAACACAATACTTCAGATTCGGCCTCATCAATGCCTTATACAACCTCATCATAACATTCCAGCTCTCATACTCAATACTTTGATTAATAAAGGCCAATGTACCAAAAACTCTCTTTACGACCCTATCTACCTGACGCCACTTTTAGGGAATTTTGTATCTGTATTCCCAGATCCCTCTGTTCTACTGCACTCCTCAGTGATTTAACATTTACCCTGTATGTTCTACCTCGGTTTGTCCTTCCAAAGTCCAATACCTCACACTTGTCTGTATTAAACTCATCTGCCATTTTTCAGCCCATTTTTCCAGCTGGTCCAAGTCCCTCTGCAAGCTTTGAAAACTTTCCTCACTGTCCACTACACCTCCAATCTTTGTATCATCAGCAAATTTGCTGATCCAATTTACCACATTATCATCCAGATCATTGATACAGATGACAAATAACAATGGACCCAGCACTGATCCCTGTGGCACACCACTAGTCACAGGCCATGGACATGACGAGGCTTGGGTTTGGACTCCAAGCCAGAGACTGGACAAGGACCCAGAACCTGGGTGTTGACTCGGGCTTGGACTTCGAACTAGGCAATGACACGACGTGGTCTTGGGAGACAGAACTAGGCGAGGCTACAGGACAGAACAAGAGACTCCTGGGCAAGATGAGGGAACTCCTGCACAGGGCGAGGCACATGGACAGGATGAGAACACGAAGCCTTAACTTGGTACACAGGAGCAGCCGAGCCTTGGACTTGGTATGACAGGAACCTCAGAACCTCGGACTTGGGACGACAGGAACGCATAACACAGAGCCTTGGTCTTGGGGAGGACAGGAACACAGAGCCGGGATCCCTCCTTGGGAACAGGACTTAGGGCCGGGAGTCATACACAGAACACAGAGCCAGGACCCCTCCTTGGGAACAGGACTTGGGGCCGGGGCTCTACACAGAATGCTGAACACAAGTTGGTTCCCAACACTAGGTAGCGGCAAACGGACGGACCTACCTAGTGAAGGCATGGACACAGAGATGGTTCCCAACACTAGGTAGCAGCAAACGGCCGGACCTACCTAGTGAAGGTGTGGACACAGAGACAGTTCCAACTCAACGATAGACAGTTCCTTATCTTGACACAGCAAGGCTCCGGTCTCACTCCAGTGGTAGAACTTGACAAGGTTCCAGGCAAGACTCCAGACACAGGTTGCAGGCAAGACTTCAGAAGGAAGGGAAAGGGAAGGGATCAGTCCAGCCTCAGAGTAACGGCAAAGACGGCCTGGCTTACCCAACAGAGGCAAGGACAGGAAGGGACAGATCCAACCGCAGGGTAACGGCAAAGACAGCCTGACTTATCCCACGGAAGCGAGGACGGGATACTGACAAAATGAACCAGCGACCACACTTGAACCCAGGGCCACTTATATTCCTGGCCCCAAGACGAGCATCAGGTGCCTATGATTAAGCCCAACTGAAACAAGGGACAGCCGGAAGACCCGGAGTCCAGAGTCCATGGACCGGACCGTGAACCAGAATGCAGACTTCACAGACCGGACCATGCCACAGCCCCTTGGATCCAGTTTCCTAACCACCTCCACCTCCCAGAATTGTTGTGGGACAACCTGCCTACACCGTTCCACAACTTTTGGACACCCACATTGTTCAAAACAAAAGGTAGTACCTCATGCATAGGAAGGGATATGGCCCAGAAGAAAGAAGCTGGATTCCTTCTCAGAACATCCTGGACTCCACCTGGATAGAGGACCTTGTCCAGCACCATTTTGAACACCCTGGGCCACCAGGAGCCAGTTGTAGGAGAGGGGTGGGTCTGTTTCTGTCATGGTCCAGTCAGTAGCAAGTATCCAGGTTTCGGCACTCCAATTCCCCAGAGAATGGTCAGCTGCCGCTGACTTTTTTAAGACTCTGACTACCAATTATTGCCTACCACATTTGTTCATGGAAAGCCTGTGAAACCCACCTGGTTTCCTTGGCCGCATCAGTCTATGGAATACACACTCCAGTCCAGCCAAACCCGTGAGATTGAGACGGCTCTTCCATCCCACCGGTTTGTGTGGATGCGGTGTAATTTGCTGTTACAACTCAGTGCCAAGAAATAACAGACAGCACGCTGCATACGATTAAAGGAATTGTATTTATGAATCTTAACTAAAGAGTTAGTAAAGAGAAGAAAGAAAAAAAAGGGACCAGTTTAATTAAACAATCTAATATGCACAAATTGGAGCTCAACTCTTCCAGAAGTCATACATATTCACCAATCCTCAGTCAACTGCAGCACCTCGCTCCATCGAATCACGGTCCCCCACCAGGTCGAATCCTACGACCAGTTCTCTCCAGCGTCTTCTCTCCATCTCCCGCCGAATTAAAAATACAGTGTCAGGCACACAACACAAAAACACACTTCCTTGATTGGACGGCTTACATTCCAAAGCACCTGTTATCTCTAACCATAACCCAAACACTGCTTCTACAGAGAGACCATTAAGTTAACAGTGAAACCTTTCCTAAGATGTTACATCTGTATTGAAAAGCTTTGTGCTGTGTACTCAGTGCTCAATCATTACAGTCTCATTTCTCGTCTTGTTTGTGATTTCATCTTTGGATTTCATTTGTGTTATCTTGTTTATTTCAAGTCTGAGTCTGAGTTAATTTTAGACCTAACCCTGCACTAGGGTTCACCACCAACCATAGTTCTCTCATTATACATACAGTTCACCTCCATGGCTTCCATCAGTACATTGTGCTGGACCAGGGCCACAATTTGTCTCTGCTTCTGGTGAGCTTTCTGCTCCCTCCTATCTCCTCTACACCTCAGAGAGCTTGTCCACTGGCTGTCATGCACAGACCAATGGGCAGTCAGAAAGAGCCATCAGCAGGTGGAGATGTATCTGCTCTGGCCCAAACTGTCCCACAATCTACACACCTTTTCCACCAAGGCTATGTCATCCTTAGAAATACTGTTGTCTCCCACGGAGGAGCCAATGGTTGACATTCCATCTTCCAGGGTGCTGGTTTGCCAATGCTGGAATGCTTGGAAGAGGTCACAGAGGGCCATCCTACATGCCAACCATGCCCACTGCCAACCGGCTAACTGGTCTCAACGCCCAGCTCCAGCCTGGCCCCCACATCTGGCTGTCCACCCAAGATCAGACCCTATGCTCTGACTCCTGTAGGCTCTCAGCCCAATTCATTGGTCCCTTCAAGATTACCTATCACAGCAACCCAGTTTCTTATCGTCTCTAGCCTCCACCGTTCCTGAGGATCGCACCTACCTTCCATGTGACCTACCTCAAGCCCATTGTCCATGGACTTCTCAACCCACCAGAACCAAGGATGGTGAAAAATGTACACAGTTCACCTGTTGATCATTTCACATCATCGTGAACAGTGTGTGCAGTACCTGATTGACTGGGAAAGGTATGGCCTGGCAGAGAAGTCTTGGTCCAGTTTTATCTTGGATCCATCACTCATCAAGGAGTTCCACTGGGCCCATCCAGATCGCACTTGGCCATTAGGTGCCAGTTGTGGGGGGGGCGGGGGGGTTCTGTCAGGCCTGCACAGCCAGGCACCTCCCAGTCTCCACCCAGCTAACAGGAATCACTTGCCATTCGTTTTCAACGCATTACCTGCAGCCTATTTCAACCCAGCTCTCATCCACAGCCCTTACTCACTCATTGAACCAGCTAGCCTCAATCAGTTGCTCCTAGCCTTCAGTAACCTTTTTGCCAGTGAGTTTAGTATCTGCTCTCACTTGTCATTTTGCAGTTTATTATTAAAGTCAGCATTCACCGCTGAATTGTCTCTACTGCTTTGCTTTTGAGTCAAGACTTATCTACATTTTCTAACAGGTTCACTGTAAACACTGGGGCTGTCAACAAGAATCCTGACATTCTGGGTGCTGATCTTCATATTGAGG